>NC_138190.1:90769934-91364934 GCF_964194105.1 Spermophilus citellus | reverse complement strand
CTCTAGAGCATAGTCTTTTTAGTTATATATTACAAATTTCTAATCCTAGCCCTGCTACTTACTACCTCTATAAACTTGAGCTTCCAAATTTTCGTTTCCTCATCTGTAAAAAGGGAATGAAAGTAACAATAAGATTATATGAGTTTACACATACAAATAGTATACAACTGTCTCTATACCTCTATGTTTAGTATTATAGAAGCAGTTGTTATACTACTAAGAATATGATGGTTATTTTTATTGTCTTATTAGAAGGGAATAATCTTAAGACAGCCATAAATTTCTTCCAATCTTAGACAATAATATATTCAGTTTTATTTGTTTTTTCCCTCTTCCTGCATTTTTGTTAAATCCTTTTTAATTTTTCTTTTATAATATCACCAAGTTCTTTCTTCCTATTTCAAGAGCCAAATATGTCCATTGTGCTTTGTTTATTTCTGCTTTTTTGCATTCTTCCTGACAGTGTATTCAAAAGACTGTTGCCAAAAATCCTCTTTCTATCCCACTGTTTGGGATGTAGCAATCCCCATTCTCAAGTTTTTTTTTTTTTTTTTTTTTGTCTAGTTATTTCTTTTTCCTATGAAATTCAAACTCAGAGTTCACAACTCGAAAAGTTCTTGAGCACATTCTGCCTGCTTGCATCCCTCTTTCATTTCCTCTTACTTTTCATTTCATTGTACTGAGACATATATTCTCTTGAGCTGTTTTTATACCTTTATAATATCCTGTCTCTGTATACAATTTTATGCTGCATCCTCTGCCTGGAAATCTCACCTGCCTTGTCCTCTAAGGAAACTGACTATCATTTGTCAAATCACTGTTCAGAATCCATTTTTTTTCTTTTCTTTTTAAAGTTTTTTCCCAAAGCCTTAGGAGAAAGTATTTTTGAATTTAGTCTGCAGGAAGAAACAAAATATAGTGAAAGGTCAAACCACTTACCTCTTATTTATAGTTAATGTTTTTCCTTGTTATTTGAGTTTAACTTGTCTTTCTTGCTTAATATACCTTTTAGCCCCATATGAGTCCAGGATCCCACCCTCAGTACTGTGCATAATATACTGTATGTATAATATTCACACTCTACCTGTGAAAATAAAATTAGATTAACATTATATAATTCATTTTATTTGATAATGGACTACTTGTGAAATGGAATCCACATTTTGTCAAAAACAACCACAAAAATGTCTCTTACAAAAAAGTGAACTGAAATAGATAAGAAAAAGCTAATTTAATTAATTATTTAAAGAACAGTATTGTTATGTCTACCAATGCTTTTTTAAAGATTAGTAGAATCAAAGTACTTCTTTGTATGAAAAAAGGATCTATTCTATCTAGTATAGCAAATAAGTCAATTTTCTTTCAGTCAAACAAAAACAAAACAAACAAAATACCACCTTGAAGTAAAAGGTAAGCAAAAGGAAAGAAGTATGTAAGATCCATGGGGAAAAATTATAATTACCTTTCTTCTTCATAAATTTAAGAGTGTTTCTTGGAAGGTGCAAAGCCATGCTGTAAACTTAGCGTATTTTCCTAGAGTTCTGAAACTCAGAGATATTGGAGGAAAACACCTAATTTTTAGATTAAAACAGATATATATTATAGAATAGAATGCAAAATCCACGAGTTTTTAATTTAAAACAGATGATTTCAAAGCAATTTCACACTTGCAGCAGATCCTTAGGGGCACTTGTTCAATCTTCTCTTCCATTAGGGATACTTTGGTGGGAAAAGTATAGGAAGTATTGCCTGGAGAATTAGTAGTTTTGTTTTGACTTTGGTTCATTTAGTTAGGTAGTTATTATTGTACGGAGAGGGGAGGCAGGCAGGCAGGGTCAGAGAGGAGAGTACTTCACTTTCTTCAAAATGATATTCTCATAGCCCTTAGGATGTTCAGAAATAAATAGTATAATTCAACTTCATTACAAGAAAAATTAATACAATGGCATTGCTATGGTCATTTTATTTCTGGTTAAATTATAAATCTACAGGTCCTTTTATTCATGATTGACATATCAATGAGTCTTTAGAGAGAGAAAAATAAGGTTGCTATAAAGACTCCAATGCCTTTAAAACAATGAAAATACTTGTGATAAGCCACAATTACCTTTCTTCCATTGATTAACTTTAAAGATTATGTGTGTTTATGAATATTTGTAAGCTTATATGCAGTAGGTATATATTACATAGCTTATTTCTGGATTATTAGACATATTTGATAATTCCTTTATTTCTACTCCCTGTGGCTATCACTTTAACTTTCAGCTTTGAGGATTTTCATAGTTTGATTTAAACTTTTACTGTTTTATAGGTCAGCTTGAGGGATTAGACCAAAAGGGTTAGTAAAGTTTAATTAAAACTATTTCATTCAATAGGGGAAAAAATTATATTAATGTATTTGAAGTCACTATTAATCCTAAGGTTCTGCATAAATCCAAAATAGGTTTCACTTTAGTTAAATTAGTACCATCCTATAGGATAAGAACTAAGTAACTTTGCTATGAAGTGTATTAATTTCTTGTGAATTGAATTATTATAAATTTTAACAGTCAGCTATTCCTTTCAATAACTGCCACGTTTCTATAGCATATTAGTAAAGCATTAACTGTTTATTCTGACTTCTACACAGAATAATTAATGATGAAAATTCAGAGTAAGAAAAATGTAACAGATCTGATTCTGCAATCTGTGTTTGGGGTAAAAATGGGAGTTCAAAACCCAATTGAGTCTAATGTATGAAAGATGATATATCATGAGCTCTGTAATGTTTTGAATAATCAAAAAAAATGAAAAAGTAGTGGAAACTTCAGGAAAAAATAAAAATAAAATTGTAACACTATGAAAGGAGAGGGAAAGGGAAAAAAATAATTTGTTTTCAGAAATTTCAGAGCTGGTTAAAGCTTTGGAGATGATCTCATCCCTGTAAAACGGGAGACCCAGAATGATGAAGGAATTTCCCAAGATCATACAGCTTGATGGTAGGTTAGTGTATGTTTATACACACACACACACACACACACACACACATACACACATATATATATATATATATATATATATATATATATATATATATAATTTATATTTCAGCTACATTTGTACTTCCTTTGTGGTTTAAAATATACAACAGAGATACATGCTCCAATATTGGAAAAAAAGAAAGTAAATACTGAACTAGAAAAAAAAAACTGGAATTATAAATGCTATTCCTCTATGTAGTTGTTGGTCCTCTCTCTAGCTCCATTTGGACAGAATTACTTCTTCCCTTGTGTAAATAGCTACGTGGTAACCTTATTGGTAATATAACATATACCACATTAGCATTTTTTAAATTGTTTGCTTCTATCTATACCTCCTGGATTGAATTCCTTAGTTTCAAGGGCTATGTCCTTTTTGTCCTTACAGTCTCTGTGCTAGCACAGCATCCCAGGACAAAGTCCTTAATAAATGCTCTTTAAATTGAATAATAGCAAATCATTTTAGTACAACAGACATATTTCAAAATAAGACATTGTGGGAAGTTGACAAATAGAAAATAGCAGTCTAACAATTATTGTTCTCTATAAATGCAAGAGGGAAAATAAGGTAAGTTAGAATGAGGAGAACAGTGGGACTTCATAATATTTCATGTACAATGTTTTATTCCTTTCAAAGAGAAAGTTAAAATTTGAAAAAATTAAATTAATAATGGAGAGGACCTAAACTTAATGGCAACCATTAGAAGTTCATGGTGTACTAAGTAACATCCAAGTCTCATAGAATTTAATAGGAGCTGATTGTCCCAATATCATGTGTAACTAACTGTTTAAACAGCTAGTATCTTTTATTCTAATGCCTTCCTGAAAAAAAATTGTATTTTGTGTACTGGTATTTTCATTGGAAAGTAATTTAGTTTTGGAAGAAAATCCTAGTGTTTTCAGAGAATTTAACTTACAGGGCCTATCTCTATGATTCCCTAACGGATTCAAACTTTGAGTTCTAATCTTATTTTCTTAAAAGCACAGAATGATAATGTACCAATGTGACAAAATATCAGTAGAATTTCTTGACCTTACTTAAATGTAAGCAATCCAAATAAAAATAAATCCATGTGTTATTGCATCGTTGTAATTAAAAAGTTAATATTTTTACTTCCTTTGGACTTTTTTGTATATATTGTTCAAAATAACTCAAACCATTTTTGCTGAATTAATTGCATTCTATTATGTGAACTCCATAAACATGTTATAAAATTTAGGGAAATACCATTAAGTTTAGGAAATCAAATATATATTTATGTAAAATTTTCCAGTTTTTAATAATTTTTCTTCTTTACTCTCACCAAGTCACTTCTAAGAGATTTTTAAACCAAGTGTCCTTAAAATAAGACAACACAGTAAGAGATCCTAAAAATGCATAATTTTTTAAGTATTGTAAGAATAGTTAAACTGAGATTGGCATAATAAATTCAGTCTATGAATGCTTGCTCAATATCAACCTAAAACTAGCTGCCTTCTTTCTTTAACCCATCGAGAAACTTTGTAAGTATTGGGATTCCTAAATTATACTTGTGGATATAGAATTTCTACTTCTTACATTTTAAGCAACAGGTACAAAAAAAACAGATCTTCAAAAAATATTCTTTGAAAAAGTGGTTAAAACAAAAGCAATCATTATTAATAGTTATTTTTGGGGTTGGTTAGTATATGAGGGCTTTTCAGGGACTGGCCATGATCTATTTCTCCATCTGAATGCTGGGTTGATGGGTCTATGTGGCTTGTGAAAATTCATTCAACAAATTATTTATTTACCTTTCTCTGAGTGTATGTTGGACTTCAACAAGGCATATTTAAAATGCCAGTCATTCAAAATTTTAAAATGTGTGATGACTTATGAAAAGTGAGGAAAGAACTATATATTAATTCAAAAGGTTCTCTTATTTTTATGCATGCTTTGTTACAATGATCACATGCATCTGTCAAAGGCAGCTGCTGTCAAAGATGATTTGATGCTATTGTAAAGAATTCTTGTTTTTCAGCAGTTGTGTGTATGACACTTAAGGCTTTTATCAAAGCATCTTTAGTCTAAGAGTAGATGGTTTTGCTTTCTTAAAAAAATGAAACAAAAAATACACCTATCAACCACATTATATACCATTTAAAGATCACAGTGGTCTTTACCATAGTTGTTATCAATAATATTATGCTATTGTTGTCTTATATGTCATTCAATCCTAATGTGTCCTTAGCACATTCTGAATTAAAAATTTCCACCAAGAAAATTTGTCATTGCTATTTTGTTTTGTTTTAATTATTGAGTCTTTACTTCAATGTCAGGAAATACAACATATGATAATATTGGCCAGTTTTATCTTATTAGGTATTCAAGGTAGTTTGTAAGAATGTAAATTTTCATACATTAAGTGTCCTAATTTGATTGACTCCTGATGTAAAACATAGGGACACATTTTATATAGGAGGTTAAATGACTGATGTTGAGTAGTATGGTCAAGGAGAAAGGGGAAGTAGGGGAAGATGGATGAAATGAAGAAAGAACAAAATTTCTGCTGACATAGCAAACTCATTTTTTAAAAAAAGGTAAATTTTTCTGTGAATGAAGACTCCTTTGTACTGCTATGCCAATAGGTGGAACCTACTGCTTTAACTTTGCTGCATTTCTACAGTTTTCACCACTACCAGTCCTTCTGATATATTAACCAATAAGCATGAGACTAGTGTAGGGAAATAGGGGTTATGGAATTTGGATCAGTATTAGAAAATCATAAGAACTACCTAAACAGTTGCCCACATTTTCCACTTTTTATGCATTTCAAAACTAACTTGACTACAAGGACTATATCCTAGGGGCTACCACTGCTATTGTGATTTCCTGAAATTAACTGGAGTCTTTTGCTTAAATTTGGATCTTAGAAGTTGATGGGACAAGCTTAGTAAGTGGAAAATATAACATTTCCATGTGCTGATTGTATATGACCCAAACTCTTTTAATAGTAGTATTTCCATGTAAAATAAAAGGGAGCTGGCATGATTTGTAGATTCATGGAAGTGGGTAAGTAAGAAACTTTTCCTCCTATTGGAAACTAACTCTGTGGCAAAGGATTTTGGTATAGTCATATCTGAAAGAAACCTGCTAATGTGAATGATAACATACACAAGCTAAGTCACCCACTTCTTATTTGATCATAGTTTGGCCATCAAACCTTTCATTTTCCTAATACCTCATTTGTATACATTTGAAATTTGAAAAATAGAGTTGGTAATTTTTAGCCTCCTTTTTTTCTGAAGGTAATTAGGAAAACAAAATTAGATATTCAATGTGCAAATGCCTTAGGGAAAAGGTGTTATACATAAATAATAATATATTATTTAAACTAGCATAATGATATTAATTTCAGTTGATTTTGATCTGGTTTTTATTGTTTAGTGTCATTATTCATTAAAATTTTTTTTTCTACCAGAGATTGAACCCAGGAATGCTTAACCACTGAGCCACATCTCAGTCATTTTTTATATTTTATTTGGAGACAGGGTCTTGCTGAGTTGTTTAAGGCCTCAGTAATTTTCTTAGGCTGGCTTTGAACCCACGATGCTCCCGTCTCTGCCTCCTGAGCCATTGGGATTACAGGTGTGCACCACTACACTGGACTTGTTTAATCTCACTTTTAAAATGAAGTTTTGTAACAGAGTGTGTAGCTCAGTCATAGGCCCTGGTTTGATACATAGTGCCAAAACCCAAAAATAAATAAACATCAAAATTCACTTATTAAATCATAAAACTTTCTGAAATAGTTTATGATGTTAGTAATATTATTTTCTTTATGTTTTCTTATACTGTTTCTCATTTTGGAGTCTTTCAGGAATATTATATAATCATAAAGGCTCATCTCATTTTGAATTACATCTCCAATTTTTGATGGAAAAATCATCTTATATTACAATGCTGATCATCAAAGTTCCAACATCTTGTTTTGTTAGGTTCTTTGTCCTTAGCATGTATAAACATAGAAGAAAAGAAAATGCATGTAGAATTTAATTGAATAGTCTAAATAATTGATGATAAAGTTTAGGGACAAACAAAAATAGTTTGAAAATATTATTAAAAATGATAACAAAACATTTTCTTTTTAGTTCATTTTAAAGGAGTAGATTCTGCTAGTGTTTGTAGCAGAAAACCCAAAGCTAATGTGAATGTCAGGCACTGTTTATTCACTTAGTTATACAACTTCTGATAACTAATAGTCACAATAATAACTACTACTATTTCACAAGAGTTTACCAAGTACCAGGTATTATATTAAGTATGGTTTTCTAGAAAAAGAGACTAAGTTTGGAAAATTCAAAGAAAGTGCTCAAGTTCACACTATGAATGTTGAAAGTTTCTTTAGCATATACCCAAATATGTACTTGTAAACTACAGCTTTATTTCAAGAAGGAAGTCTGATGTATATGCCTATATTTTGATTATATTTTCATATAAAGAAATGTAATTATTCTCAATGTAGTTAAAATAGGCAGGTAATTTCAGGAAGTGGACACAGGTTAAATCTTAGTAGAGATCATGTGGATAGTGGATAGCACTATCCACTGTTTGACCCCGCTATCCACAAAAAAAAAGTGGACAGCGGGGTCATCAGTTACCAACAAGGATTTTGTGTTAAGATTGGGGTAACATCTTCAAAGGCCTGACACCATTGCAGTGTGGCAGTAAGCAGCACATCTCTAACATTTTGTATTGCTAACAATGAAGTTAGACAGCTTTTCTTTCCAAAGTAAGTGAGCCAAATGCCAGCCCAGCTAATTGCTTCACTTGGAAAATGCTGTTTACCAACATAAAGTTTAGAATAGTGAATTTCCAGTACATACCTAATAAACTCCATCTGCATACAGATAACCAACTAATCTTGAATTACACTTGGTCTAGCACCAAAGCTATTACATGGTTTATATAGTTCTCTCCTGGGGAGGAATACACAAAAATCATCACTGATTTTAAATTTTTTTCTCTTTCACTCTTTTTTTTTAAATCCATGCATCTCTTTTGTAGAACTCTCCATATTGTCAAGGCTTAACTAAGTAATGAATGTAGAACAACCACCAGAAAGAAACATATTGCTAACCTTGAAAGGGTTTTTCTTTTTAAATGATTTACAGACACAATTTGAACTCTTTAATAATACAGTCAAATATTTGCTTTATAATATCCTTCAAGATCTGGAAACTCCAATTTTAGTATAAGCTGAGGAGCTATATTAGTGAAACTAGAAAGGATAGGAGTCAGGAACGATGTAGGACTTAAATATGTATTTTATTTGGGATGTGACATGGGTAGTGAATGAGGAAGCCACCAGTGGGGAGAAAAATTGCAAAAACAATTGTGAATATTTGAATTCAGATACTGCATGTAAATAATATATGTTATAATTTGAAATTACCTGTATCTATTCTTATTATACATGATTCCATAAATGAATTTTATTTCTAATATCAACAGTGCCATACCACTAACACTGAAAAGTAAAATCAAGATTCTATAATTAGCTGTTATTTCATGTTTAATATCATCAATTAAATTTGGAAATATTAAGAAAGAAAATCTTTGTAACGTTTTGAATAACCAATAAATAAATAAATAATATGTTAAAGGAATATGTAGGGTGCTGTATATGTGTAATCTGAAATGAATTGCATTCTGCCATCATGTATAACAAATTAAAAAATAATTTAATTAAAAAAATTTAAAAAAAAGAAAGAAAATGTTTGTTCTGCCTGACCAAATCTCTAAAAAATGTGGATAGCATAGTCAGTTACCATATTTGTAGTTTATGTTCTATTTTTCACTTTGTCAAACTAATTATTTCTCTATTATTTACTAACACTTGAAGTAGTTAGCACATAAAAGTATATTGTGAACCTTATTGTGATGTTAAATGCTTGTGAAGTTCAAATATTGTATAAAGTATAATTTAATTATCTGTAGTTATTAATTGAAGTTGAGTAACCCTCTCTGAACACAGTATTGTATAAAATCACAGTCACAATTTATTACATATGAAAAGAAACATATTCATAAACAATTTTTATGCTTACTTCTCTAAAAACCATAATCAGTTAATCATCTTCATTCTTTTCTTACTCTGGTCTTCCATGGTTTGAGAAAATGGAAAATGAATGTGACTAATGAAGGTATTTGCAAGATGATATTTAAGACCATATTCACATTTAAATGTGACATTGTTTAAATTATAAACAAACATCTGAAATTAGAGGAAATATAGAGTTCTGTATCCTATAAGTAATTACCAAATTGTTCTAATAATAGTTAATGTCAGTTAGATCAATTCTGTTTCATTCACTAGATTCTTGAATTCCATTTGTGCAAATTAGACTTGGGGGGAGTATCTACATATAAGAGCATCAACTCTCTCTCTGGCTAGCAATGTTCTTCTCACCAGTGCTCATAGCCAGCTATAAAAATGTGCAGTGTGTGTGTGGCTCTGAGTGGTTGAATACTATAACATTTTAATTAAAATATAAATACCTGCACCTAGGGTGTAGGGCAGTGGTATAGTGCTTGCCTAGCATGTACAAGGCTCTGGGTATGATCCCCAACACTGCAAAAAAAGTAAATAAATAAATTGCAAATATAACTGTTGATTTTGCTAGTGTATATTTCTTTTTACTGAAGTGCTTGGTTTCCTTTTTTCCTTTATCATCAATATTTGTATAAAAGAAAATAAATCACTTCTTTGATATGGAAACAATGAATAAAGTGCTAATTAAAATAATATGGTGAAATAATACTGTCCTCTTTAGTTCTACACTGACATTTCTAACGCAGAGACACCTTAACAAGCCTTGCAGATCAGAATCTGGTGAGCCCCTTTATTATCTCTCCAAATTCAATGAACAAGTCCATTCCCTGCGATATTAAAAATGTAAAGCAAGGCCAGACAAAAAAACATTTATTTCATAAAACTTACATTAGCAGTCTCATCAGCTAAAGATAAAGGAAAAAATGTTTCACAGGGAGTCATAGGAGATATGAATATACATAGATTTTTTAAAAAAACAAAACACAGAAGTCTCCAAAACCATCAGGTACTGCTTTGAAAGGAATACAGAAGTACATGGATTTCGAATGTGTTGAAAAATGGCTTAAATACACTAAGCTGTTCACAGCCCTTGGCTTTTACTTTTTATGTGAGTTATATCTGAACAAGGATTTTATTATAGTTAGGGTTGTTCAGGCTGCTATACTTAAGATCGTCAGCATTTCCATTACAAACCCACTATTTCAGCTGGGTTCATAACTCAGCTTTAGAAGTCACCCAAGGCTAAAGGTTGACATATGCATTTTAAACCTGTAGTGGTGGTGATGACTGTGAGATTCAATATGTAGTCAACATTCAAATTAATTAGTATACTTGTGCTTGCAGTGTTGTGGATTGAACCCAGGACCTCACACATGCTAGGCAAACACTAACTACTTATGCATCCCTTCCCAAACATATATCACTTTTTATTTTATTAAATATTTGAATACCATAATGTATTCTGGTTCCTTAATTTTAATAGCTGTCTCATAAATATTAAGTCTGTCTGTGTGACTGATTAACTCTGTTAAAAGAAAACTTTCTTTTCTGACCCAAATCTAATTTGTCCTCATAGCCAAGAACTCTGAATTTATCTTGGAGCCATAGGCCAAAATACTTTTTGTCTACCCAGCTGAGTAATGGCTTTTAAAAGACATTCAGAAATATATCAATATTAAAACAAAATAATATCCAAAGATTAGTGAAAGCCATCAGGATTGAAAGGTTAAACTAACAGTTTGAAATTTTATATGAATCCATATCCACTCTTTAGGTAGCTAGCAGATTTAAAAACAATAGAAATGTAATCTTTTGAATTAATCACACATTTTTATTATAAGGTTCACATTTAGCTGGGACTATAGCTCAATGATAGAGTGCTTGCCTAGCACATGCAAGACCCTATATTTGATTCCTAGCACTACAAAAAATAATAATAAATAATAAAATTTAACTAATATTCCTAGTTACTAAAATATTTTAGGCTACTTAGTAAGTACAATTTTTATATAAAAAATAAAAAAGAAAGTAGGTATAATTTATCAAACTGGAAATAACTAGTAACATGTTGGTGTATATATCTAATCTTTACTTTATGAACACACAGAGATACATGCATTACAAAATTGGGATTATCAATGTACCTATTTTTTTCTATGCAAGAGAGCACAAACTTGTCATTAAATATCTCTCTAATGTATAATTTCCATGGCTGACCAGAATTCTTCTGTATGGGTATACTGAAGTTGAACTTACCAGATACTGTTTGGGGTTTTGAAATTTGGTTCATTTAATCTTCCATACTTTGCTTTACTTACTTTAGAATAAAAATCAGAAAAGCTCTTCAGCAGCTAGAATTTGCTCAGGCTCTTTATCTTATATCTGCCTTTAGCCATTTACAGATACCCTACTTACTGTGTTTCCCAAATGTTAACAACTTATAATGATTGAATGGGGAAAATTATTTGAAAATTTATTATAGATTGACTTATAGAGATACCACATATCAAGTACTCAAAATTATATTGACAGGATTACATATTGATACTTACAATATTAATGGAACACTTTGAGAATCAGTTTATTTCCAAACAATTGAACAATTATTTTCTTTGAATTCCTATTTTTCAAACTGAAAAGTGGGCAAGGAAAAAGCTGTATTAGAAATAACACTTTTCCCTTTAAGGTTTTTTGGATTTGGGGTATAAAATCAGAAGGGGTTCTGCATAGGAATAGATGTGATCAGTTCTGTGATGGAAAGACACACATTTAAATCTCACCTTGTGTGCTTTCTAACTATGTATGTGGTGTTAGATGAGGTTTTTCATCCATATGTGCCTTATATTTTTCTTCTATAACATATAGATAATAACTTTCCTATAATATTGTTATAAATATTCAATGGATTATTATCCAACAAATCATTCATTTATTCAGCTGATATTATTGAGTCGTTATTCTCCTGCAGAGAGCCTCATAGTGGACTAGATAGATATAACTCCTGCCATCTTGGAGTTTATCATTTAAAGGGAAGAAGAAAACAAACAAGTAGATATATAAATATGTACTCATGAAATGGGATGAGTGCTGGGAAATTATATGACAGATGCTCCTGATTTGGTTGGGTGGGTTGAATGTCCCTAAGGGTGTCATATTTTGGATTTCCAGGTAGGGGGAATAGCAAGGAAAGTAGCCTCTAGGCAGAAAGAGTTTAGCTATTCTAGCCCCTGAGAAGCAAGTGGACTAGGAAATACTTAAAAAAAGGAAAGTGGTGTAAGAAGAGGCTGCAAAGATACACCAGGTGTGGCTAGGTCATGGTAGAAATGAGTACCTAGCAGAGTGCCTCACAGAGAGGACGTCCTCAGTAAATTTATAAACTTCCTTCTTTCTGAACTTTAGAAGTAAAACCTTCTTTGTCAAGGGCTTTAATTCTTCAAGTTATGTGATTTCTTTTTAGGTGTTTCTTTTGCAATTTCATGATGATTTTAAATAAACTCAGCCTTGTTTACTTGGGATTTCTGTGCAGGTAACTCCTTTTTCTTTTATTTGGACCCTCTCCTCTTTGCCTCTCTCCTGCATACCATCTCATTTATTCACAAACATACAGATAATCTCCCTGTTGATGATGTCCTACATTTTTTACCTTTCCTTCCTGCCTCATCTTCCTCTCCTATCATCCTCTACCTAGATTTATCATATCTTCTTTTTCAGATTATTTTATTATGCATGATTAGCATTTGTAATATGAATACTGCAAATCAGTGAGAGGTCAATAAAATGGCAAGATGGTCAAGTGAAAAATTCTTAATACTGTGAATCTTTAAATCTTTCTGTCACTCAAATGAAGAAATAAAAGTTCATATGTATCCTTATACTGCCCCATGTGTTTCTTTTTTTTTTTTTTTAACCCAGGAATGCTCAACCACTTGATACTTTTATTTTCTGTTTTGAAACATGGTGTCGCTTTGTTGGTGAGACTGTCCTCTAACTTGGGATCCTCCATCCTCATCCTCAGGAGCTGCTGAGATTATAGGCATGTGCTACCATGCATGGCTCCTATGTGTTGTTCTTATATCCTACTTTCCTCCCCAGACTCTGAAGGTCACCACTGTCCTGGAATATGTGTCTATTACCCCTTTCTTTTTCTTTATACTTTTGCCACATATTACATATCTCTAAACAATATACTGTCTAACTTTGCTCAGTTTTAACCTTTAGGGAAATGAAATCATAAATATGCATTATTCTGTGATTAGCCTTTTTTTTACCAGTCATCATATTTCTGAGATTGATAAGTTTAGTTCATATCTGAATTCCATTCACCTCTCACATAGGATTCCATCCTGTATGTTGAATATGCAGCAAAATTTATTTAGCCATTCTCCTATCAGTGTATGTGTGGTTACCCCCACTAACAAGTCCCATAGTCCCCTTTGTAGGCATGTCTTCAGTGGCCTAAAGACATCCTACTAGGCCCTACCTCTTAATATTTCCATTGTCTCTTATTAGCACCATGCTGAGGGTAAAACCTTTAATACAAGGATATTTAAGTTCCAAACTATAGCAATTATGAAGAGAGTGATAGATGATAAAAGGGAAGAGGCCTTGAGTCCAACCTGAGATATTATCACCTTTAGAGGTCTGGGAGACCTGTAAAGGAACCAACAAAAGGGACTGAGTGATGACCAGGGAAACAACATTTTATTTAAGTAAAAGCCACATGAAGAAAGTCTTTTGTGGAGAGAATTGATGAAACTTATGATATAAAATGAGGTCAAATAAAATTAAATCTGAATTAAATATGAAATCTCACAACATGAACTCCATAGGTGCTATTGAGTTGGAGTGGTGGGGATCAAAGCCAGATTGGAGGAGGTCGAATAGAGAAGAAAAGGGGAAGAATTCATAATGACAAGTGTTTTCTTTGAACACTTAGATTTTAACCACATTCTTTAAATACTTTTCTTTTTCTTTATTACAAAAGTAATAGTGTCCATTGTAGAGAATGAAGGAAAGACTTAAAAAGAAGAAAATAGATATTTTCTATGATCCAGCCATTAAACTGGAATCATATTAATGTTTTGGTTTCACAGCACTTGGGTATTTTTTTTTCCTGTGCATTTTTAAAATTGGTTTTCAAAACAAAAAAAAAAAAATTAAAATACAGGACATACCAATTTACTATGATTTTCTTCAATTACCAGGTATACAATGTTTTATCTTCTCAGTGATATTCTTCATGATTTTTAATGTTAATATAACATTATATTATGTATTATAGTTTATGTGCAGCCCAAATCCTATCATTATACGCTGAGGTCATTATCCAGTTTGTAACCTTATTTTTTTTAGAAAACATTGCAATGTGTTGAAAATGTAAGTGTTGTCTTTTCATTGGTATATTCTCAGTAATTTAGACTATTAGTCCACGGAGATATGTCAAGAAGAAAAATACTCTGATGGTGGTGGGTCTGTAATCCATGTCATATAAAGAGAGAGATTAGGAAGAATTGCTCCCATAGCAACGGTTGGCAGGGTTTTTGTGGAAGAACAGAAATATCCAGCCACAAAAATGTAATTGTTAGGAGGGAAGGGAAATTCTCTGCCAGGTTGAGGTCCCATCCATAGAGAAGATCTAGGTGGAATTATAGCAGTTGTTTATAGCAAATTTAAATCAGACACTCTCCGTATTTTCTTGAATTGTAGGACATACAATATAAGTTATACCATATATCCTTTATAAATACAAACATTGTATGCATTCTAGAATCAAACACAAGTCTATTTGTGTGTTTGTGTATCTGATGAACTTTTATTTCTATGTTACACTAATATTTTACTGAATCAAGATTGAAATACATTTCTAGAATTAAAAAGTAAATTTGAATCATCTTGAAGAGGACTCCATTTTTTGAAAACACAAAAAGTGTAAGCATTTTCTCTTGCTTTACCTTAAACTACTTAAACTCTAGTTTTCCAGTTTGTATACCATCCTGAGGAATGTTCATCAGAATTTAAGAACATATTTTTTTTCTGAAGTTTTCTGTTGTGTTTTCCAGCAAAAAGGTCAATGTAGATGGTGCTTTACATGATGTTAATGTTGCTTAGAAACATAACTGACAATCAGGTGTAGTCTCTCAGTTTAGATTTACTAAAGGCCAAATGACTTGGATATCATTAATATTTGCAGAAACATCTCTCACCTTCCTTTTCAAGCATTGTATGTATTTCAAGCACTAATAAGTAAGATAATTTTTAATGCTTATATATAGCCTCTGATTTTCTTCTCAGTAAGAGTGCATTGCTTGAAAACTCAAGGGGAAAAATAAAACTATCTAAAATTATTTTAAATAATGAAAAGAGGGATCATATGAAGAGTTTATTACACATGATAGGACTCCATTTTATTGCAAATGTGTAGAACCAATCATGCTGCTATTTAACAATTAAAATCTAAACACTTTTCCCTGAAGATCATGTCCTCTGGTTCTAAATCATCTTCTACACTTCTCATTAATTACTCTGTTCTCCCAGAGAACTGAAATACTTTCTCTTCACTATTCATAAAATGCTTAGTTCTACTCCTTTCTGTATGATATTCTCTTTACCTAGCTTTCCTGTGTTCAGTACTTTGCAAGTCTATATCCAATCCATAATTTAGAGTTCAGTTAAATTCCCATCCTCTCCAAGTAGGTTTCTCTGAATACCACAGTGGAAGTTAAGTTTCTTCCATTGAACTTTCATCTATTTTTATATTTATTTAGACTATTGAATTAAATTCTACATGCGTTTTATTTTCTTCCATGTTTATACATGCTAGGGACAAAGACCTTAACAAAACAAGATGTTGGAACTTTGATAATCAGCTTTTTATCTGGAACTTGAAGACATTATTTTACTTGCCTAAGTTTCCGTAAATAATCAAAGGCCCCAAGACTTTTAACCACTTCAGTATACTGAAATTTAAGTCTAAGGGAAGGCCCCAAAAGTAAACAAAACTTTGAAATAAAGCTTTAGAATACAGAAAAAATTGTATTTGGGTTTTAGGAGTACACGCCCATGTATTTATGGATGAAGATACTACTTTGTTATTACAGGGATGAGGGCTTCTGGGAAACTGAGACAGCATGAAGAATCCCCTTCAAACCCTGATCCTTGTGATTAAGTCAGAAAGATTTCAGGCATATCACTCAGAGTAATAGGCTTGAGTTTATTGAAGGGATAGGAAAAAGGAAAGGGATCACTCTCAAGGGAGAGTGTGGGTCCTCACAGAGAGCAGAACAGTATGCTTTGCCTGTACTCTGAGAATCCCAGAGAATTTTCCAGAGGGTCCCATCCAGTTACACCTCTTGACTTTTGACTGACAGCAGCATGTCATCAGATTTCCAAGTCCCTACTGCTGTGACAATTCTAGGTCACTTGGGCCCATGCTGGCTAGTTCTAATTGGATTCTTGGTCATAAATTCTTATAGACTTTATGTTTAGGAGGAATTACTCTTATCTCCCCGAGTTTCAGGATCTAGTCTATGAAAAAGGGTCACAAAACCTCCCCTTTCAGGGTAACTTGGGTTCCTCTTATCAACATTATTTCAAGTCTGTATTTCTCCTTCAGATAACAGATGTTTTGCTGAGGCATGTGACATATCCTGTATACCTGAGCCAGGCAGGGCTGCAGATAAGTTGCTTCTTGGAAAAGAAAGCATGTAGAAGTCAGCACAGTTGGCCCATTTTATAGAAGTAGTCCCTTGACCTCGTGTTCCCACCATTTGCATCTGTCTATCTTCATCATTGTGACTAAGAAATGTTTTATCTGAATTATGAGAGATGGTTAGAGAGATGGTTAGGTTAATATATCTTTAGTTGTCCTAGATATTAAGGGGAAATTATTTATAAGAACTTTCATAAAATAATTTGATTCCTTTATGCTTCTAAATCTATTTTCCCTTGAAACATTGGTTTTAAATAATAAATTATCGACTGTGGGGTTCTTAAGAAATCTAATTCTTAGAGTTAGATTTCTAAGAGTTTGTGTCTGTTTTAAAGAGCTTTTAGTAAAACTGCAGTATACTTTATTCCATTGTGCTATTTTAATTATTTTTGACTGATCCTGCTTTCTAAATTTCAAATTAGAACAACCTCTTTAAAATATTTATTAAGGAGAAGTACCTTAACCAGTTTAACCTGACATTTGCAAACAACATCTTAGAGCTGTTCTTTCCTTAGAGAATAATGACTTAGAGAAGGCTGTATCGGTGCTGTTTGATAAGCCTGTTACACTAACATGTGTTTCTGGAAAGAAAGAAGGAAAGAAACAAGGAGGGAGGGAGGGAAGGGGAGAGATAGGGAATAAGGGAGAGACAGACAGAGGGGCAAAGGTAGGGAGGGAGGAGTTATTTTGAATTCTTTGAAGATTTCTAGCCAAAGAATTATAGTAACCATTATCACAGTTTTGACCACCTGGATGAAAGAATGTTTATGCCAGTAGTCCTACAACCAACCTGACAGGTATGCATGACATTAGCAACCTATTTCCAAATATTAAGAGAGAGTTTGTAACAGGTTTATGGTTTCTTTTTTTGCAAATGATGTTTATAGCATTATGGTCTCAGAAGGAACTATTGAAGAAAATAATCACTTACCCTTACCTCGAATAGCAAATTCCCTGTGCTGTTCCTTCAGTATCTAATAGTCTGTCATTTGATATCAGCATTTAAGTAATGTCACAATAGGTGGTGCCATAGTTCTACACTGCCTTACATAGGAAAATATAAAATGTTATTTTACCTGTTAAATAAAAAGGAGAAGTATTTTTAAAGTCTTCTGAACTCAGCTTTTAAGAAATTCATGAACAACTGAAAAAATTTTCAAAGGACTGCATTCTTCCATTCTCAGTAAAATACTTCAACTGCCTTCTTGATTCTGCTAGCAGCCAGAATGGCAGTACGCTAGGGTCTGAATGGCAAATGATATTATCTGCAGCATTGATGTCAGCCTGCATGGAGATTAATTACTATATTTGTAGTAAAGTGTTTGTTATGTTGCAGGCACAGTCTTTTAAAACTCCTCCCATCCTTTGGTCATTTCTACTGACAATTTACACTAAACCAGCTGACAACTGCCTGTGATTAGTTTAGCCAGATGCTACTTGCTCTGGTAAATTCATTTTGAAAATTTGACAAGACTGCAAAGATTAGTGCCAGCCAAACTAAAAATATTTTTACAGTCTTAAGATGTGTGAAAAGTCGGTTACTTTCCAGGTGTATGATGACTATGTAAATTAACTGACAACATATCTTCATTGGTGTTTATTTGTGAATCACTTGTCTACTTCATAGCACAATTGGTGGAGTTATCCTTCACAAGCTATGTTCAGATGTCACCAAATAGAGTGCTTAGTAGTTTCTATGTTTTATTATGTTCTGTGAATTTCCTTCACTCGAAGACTTAGGAGTTGAAAGATAAAATTAGGAACCTCTGGATTAGAGAAGGAACATAAAAATGAGGGTTTCTTTCTTTTATGTTTTTGTTTGAATATGAGTTATCCCCCAAAGCTTCTATTAATGCAGTAAATGATTGAACTGTGAGATCTGTAACATGATCAGTTCATCCTAGTTTGAATGGAGTTATTAATTGGTAACTGTAGGAAGGTAGGGACTGGATGAAAGAGGTGAGTCACTGGGGGCATGCCCAGGAAGAATTTATCATCCCTATGGTCCCTTTCTTCCTTTTCTCCCTTTGCTTCCTGACTCTACCATGAGGGGAGTTTACCTCCCCTGGTCTCTTCCCCCAGATATGCTTCCTGGAGTTGTCCATGTGTGAACTGAGACATCTAAAACTGTGAACCCCAAATAAACTTTCCCACTTCTAAGTTGCTCTTACTGTGCATTTTGGTCACAGTAACATAAATGGTAAGTAAAACAAATTACTTCTACCATTCATACTAGAAAAGAATCTCTTTTCTTACTCTGAATCCATTGTTCTTAAGAATGGTTGGCAGGTACCCAAGTTTCACCTAGTAATGATCCATTATGACTACTTGATTATTTTTTTAACCTTTGCTCATCCTCCCCCTCCTCTTTATCTTTAGTTTTCCTCTTAAACACCCATTTTCTTTCTCACTTTTAGGATTTCTTATACCATAGAAATATTTCTATTCATGATTATTGTTTAAAATTTGATTGCTTGAATAAAAGTGAATTTAGATTCTAGATTCCATCTATTCCTTAGGATCTGACAGCACTATCAAATGTAGCTATAACTATAGGCTTTGAGCAATTTCCAGTCCTCCTTTATCTAACTGGGACTGACCTGGTATATTAAAATTTCACATATGCTTGGTGCTGTAGTGAGTTTGAGATGCTGTCTCCTCCTATCACATTTTACCAGTAATGAAACTGAGGTCCTGTGATTTTAATAATTTTGTCAAATAGCACAAAGCAAATGGCTTAGATAGAATTAGAATCTAGTTTTCTTCACATTCCAGTATTTTATGCACTGGGTTGTGCTCCCTCCCAACTTGCTCCACTTTGTAAATTGAATTTCTTTATACTTTTCTGACTTTGAATACTTCTGCTAACATCCTGACTTAACTAATTTCTGAATTTATCCTCAAAACAAAATACCTATATGAAAGTCTTCCCTTATGCCCCATTTCTTTCTCCTGTTTTCTTTCCTATTTCTATCTCCCAATCCCAATGAGTACTCCTTCATTTACAGCTTTTTCAAACACTGTGTAGAATCAATGATTGGCACTTGAAATTTGCTTATAAATTTGTTTATTTTCCCACATTCCTTTTTATTATAGCTTTGAAAATCTTCCTTAAAGAAAAGTTTTTTTAAGTCAATTGCTAATTGCCTTTTCTTCTTGGTCTATTGAATAAAGCCCTAGATTGCGAATAAGGAAACCTTGATGCTCTTCCTTACCTTGACTAATGACATAAACACTCTATGCTCTGCTTTTCTACCAATAGCTGTATTTCTCTGCCCTGCATTGTTATCAACCTAATATAATTTAAAAGTCTAGATAAGGTTTAGGGGTTTCTCAGAGAATATTGAATAGAATATATAAGATGGTTAAACTAAGATATGTAAAATAATCATGGCTGTTTTCATATTGATGTTTATTATTAATTTTTAAAGACCAGTGTACACAGAGCTTTTCAGGACATAGATTAAACAATCTTTTCCTGTGACACAACTACATTTCTGTTTACTCTTATTTCACCACTGCTATGATCTGAATGTTCCTTAAAACTCAAGTGTTGAAACTTAATCACCATGGGATAGTATTAACAGATGGAGCATTTTGTATTAAGTAATGAATGTAGAGCCCTTATGGATAGAATCAGGTCCCTTATACAAGGGTTCTAGTAAGTGAGTTCCTTTTGTTTTTCTCTGCCATGTAAGGGATACAGTATTTTTTTTCCTTCTGGAGGACACAGCAAAAAGGTGATATCTCGGAATCAGGAAGAACCCTTACCAGACATTCAACCTCTCAATATCTTGATTTTGGACTTTTCAGCTTCCTCCAGACCTGTGAGGAACAATTTTCTATTATCTATAAATTGCAATGTCTTATTCCATTATAGCAGCCCAATCAAAGTAAGATGATTATTAAATGCTTTATACCAACTCAGCCTCTACCATACATCTAGGAAATTGGTGTAATTGGTGGTGATGGAGTTACTAATGTGTGTATTATGTATATAATGAAAAGGATCCTGTTTCTAGTTTTGTTCAATGTAACAATTGTAGTCTTTTACAAAGTTTAATTTTATCATTGTATGTGCTTTAAAGATTAAGACCAATAATGTGCTGTAAATTTAATTTTTACAATATCATATGTTGATATGTTCTGCAAGATAGTTACACAGAGTTTAAAAGCCCTTTTCTTATGCCACAAGTCATCAATCAACCATTTGCTTTGACTCTTATTACTTGCTGTCATTTATCAATATCCTTAACAATAAAAATAGACCCTGAAATGCAGTATATGAAACACCTTTGGAATTTATTGAAGCTGGAGATAACTTTTAGCTTTGGACCAGGAGAAAGGCCAACAGAGTGATGAAATCACTTGGGATTTCAGTAGGTTGAGATCTTGATTTGGCCTATGTTGGCTAAGGATGATAAAGGACAGAGAGGTTGGAATTTTAGTATAGAAAGAACATGTTAAAACCAGACAAAGGGTGAGTAAACTTTGAAAGGAAGAGAGTAGTCCCTTTTGGCCAAAATGCAGGATATGATTATGGAATTTAACAGAAATTGCACTGAGAATGAAGTTTGAAAACCATATCAGGAATGGCCTCAAATGTCCTGATAAGGAGTTAAGATTTTATTTATAAGGCAGAAGGGGAGCCACTGCATGATTTTTAAGGAGGAAAAGAATATTAGAAATGGTTTGGAGAAGAACAATCTGAAAGATATGAACAAAATGGATGCAGAAAATACTAAAGAAGGAGAAACTAATTGTTAGCTTATAGTAATTGTTCAAAAAGAAGAACTTAAAGTAGGGCTGGGGTTGTAGCTTAGTGGCAGAGTACTTGCCTCACACATTAGAGGCACTGGGTTCCATCCTAAGCACCACATAAAAATAAATATAAAAAAATAAAGATGTTGTGTCCATGTATAACTAAAAACTATTTTAAAAAAGAAGAACATTGTGAAGTATATTCAACATTGTGAAGTATGACTGAACAGTATTTCATTTTTTCTATATGTACAGAAAAAGATCAAAGACAATCCTGAACCTGAACAACTTTCTGAATAGGGATGTGTTTTTGTCCTTAAAAAAAAAAAAAAAGGAGCACTATGTTGGGAGGAAGGATCCTGGTTGGGGGAGAAATTATTTTTTAACTTCTCTGGTTTGATGTATAGACCAAGTATATAGTATAATTGCTTACTGGGGAGGTAAACATATGGTGTTTGAATTAGGAGAGGAGTGGGTGTCAGTACTTTTCTAATTTTGAATCTCTCCCTACAAAGGTAATGATTAAAATGATGAGATTAAAAAAAGATCATTGAGGCACAGAATGTGAGAAGGAAAGAAGGACAAAGAAACATCTCTGTTCAATTTAATTATATAAATAAGAATCACTAGGGAAGGAAAAGTCAAAGAAGTTGGGTGGGGGAAAATGTGCTTAAGCAATGTTTAGAAAACCTATGGAAGAAGGGCTGGAGTTATGGCTCAGTGATGGAGTGCTTGCCTCACACGTGCAAGGCCCTAGGTTTGATCCTCAGCACCACATAAAAATAAATAAATAAAATAAAGGTATTGCGTTCAACTACAACTAAAAAATAAATATTAAAAAAGAAAACCTGTGGAAGAGAAGATTTCAAGAAGAGGGGGTTAATCAACAAAAAAGTTTAAAGAGAAAGCACATAGGCTGAGGATGAAAAAGTAGGTCACTGGATTTTCTGGCCTAGGTCACATGTCTGATGCTGCAACAACAATTTTGAAAGATTGGGAAGGACAGAAATCAGATTGTAAGGGGATAAATAAGTCCTGGGTGATAATATTATGAGGTCAAATTTGTATAGATTGCAGACTTTATGAAAGGCAAACATAGTTTATTTTGCCTTCATAATATTAAACTAGGTCTATCCTAAATTTTAATATCACATGAAAGAAGCATTTTTGTAATTTTGCAGCAGATTTTTGAAACTCTAATTTCATATTTTTTTAACTGATCAGCATGAGACAGATTCTCTTTAGCACCATTTTTGTTCTGGACAAAATTCAAGCTGGGTATTACTGATTATTCTGAAATGCAAATAGTGCTATTTTGTTTTACAACTATCATTTAAAAAGCCATGTACTCATTGAGATAAATATGTACTGCATGAACAACAAAAAAATGAGAAAGAAAATGGATATTATTTGTATTTTGTAGTCTCTCTGATATAGAACTGAATGTACTAAACTTCCAATACTAATGAGCAGCAAAATGTAATTTACCAATGCACAATTAACTTCTGACTAGCTTCCGTTGATTTGTAGCGCTATAACTGGATACCAGGTGAATTTTTCCATTTTTGGAGGTTTTATTTAACCAACATTTTTAACCTTTATTTTATTTATTTATTTTTATATTGGGCTGAGGATTGAACCCAATACCTCACACATGCCAGGAAAGCACTCTACCTTGAGCTACAACCCCAGCCTCTTTAAGCAATATTTCTAATTGTGGCCAAATAATTAAATGATCGTCATGAAAAATATTATGTTGGAGTAAATCATATTTCCATGGAGCTCTGTTTATACTTTTTGTATTGAGTCATCTGTTACTAAGGTCATGAGCTTTTGTTTTCCTCTTTTTCTTTCTGTTCTTGTCTTTTTTGTCATTAATAAGGGCTTCCCTCTAAATTCTCAATTTGGAAATAGCTAGTACCTTGTCTTTGTTCCAGTATATTATATCTTATGAGAAAATGCCTACTCTGTAGTCATAAGCTAAAATTATATATTCAGCTATCCATTTTAAATATACCTATGTTACCTGGGGCAATTGGGGTAAAGAATATGTGGCTCAGGAATTGGGTTAAAATATATGATATGATAAGACCAATCATAATTGTCAAATGAACTCAAAATATTAGGGCAGTCAGGAATTTTGTCTGTGCAACACCCAAAGTAAGTAGCAGATTACAAACCAGTAGAAAACATTGAAGTTGTGATTCTCCCATGGTTTCGTTTAATAATTGTTTCATAGAATCTTGAAATCTTGATTGCTGGATAGACCTTAGAGGGTCATCTAATTTAATCTCTTTTTCTAAAGCATCACTACTTTCTGTAACACCCTTGAGAGATCAGTGTCTGGTGCCATGGAATTCCTTACTTTATGTGGGTGTCTACTCCCTTATAAATACATTCTTTGTATTTAATATAAATCTATCTTCCTGTAAGCTCTCCATTCATTTCCATTGTGGAAAACAGTACAGAATCTGAGTCTTACCTCTTCCTCATAATAGTTATTCAGGTATTTGAAACTCTGTCCATTTTGTTTGCTTTTCCAAAGTACTTTTCTACATAGCATGTGTGTGTAGCTTTGTCAACCATTCCTTAATTATTCACCTCTCCAGAATGTCAGTTGCTCCTGTTCTCACTTGTTATGATTTGTAAATGCCCCTCCTAAAATGGTATGTATTATTTAACCTAATACTTCAAATAAGATTTTACCTTAATGTTTGAGCAATACATTATATATACATTAGAGGGTGAAATGTCAATTCTTTAGAAAATATAGGTTCCCATTCTAGATTATCTATGACAGACTATCATTTATAGCTTTTATGGTAATTGTGTCTTGCTTTGGGTCGCATGTTGACTCTGTGGCTATTTAAAAACCTTATTTCTTTTTGTTTTGTTCTGTTTCACTTAAAAAAAAAAACTGCACTCAACTTAGTCTCCCAAATCCTAGACTTATGTAATTAATATTTATTTTATTTTTTATAGGGGAATACCAGGTATTAAACCCAGGGGTGCTTAACCACTTACCACATCCTTAGCCCTTTTTAATATTTTATTTAGAGACAGTGTCTCTTTGAGTTTCTTAGGGTCTGGCTAAGTTGATGAGGCTGGCTTTCAACTTAAAATCATCCTCCTCAACTTCCCAAGCCATTGAGATTACAGGCATGTCACAGCTATTGTCTGATTTTTTTTTCAAACTAACTGTAAGATTTGTGTCTACCCTTATTAAATTTAATTTTCTTTGGTTTAAATTCATTGTTGCTACCTATTCCAAATTTTGAATCCCAATTCTGCCACCTAGCATATTAACAATTCCTTTGGTTATTGTGTTATTCACAAATGAAACTTGTGTACTGTCAAACAACTTCTTCTAACTCATCAATATATTGAAAAAGATAGGAACAAGAAGGCATGCCTCTGACTACTAGAAGAAACCTCCTCTTGGGTTGACACCAATCTAATAATTAATAGTCTTCAAGTTTAATTTTAAACCAAATTAAAATCTACCCAGCTGTAGTGTTTTCTAGTGCATCTGCCTTTTCCTCTCCCACAATGGTATCAAGAGAGAATTTGCCTAAAGTCATTATAAAATAAAAATATTTCATTACTTTATCACCCAACTGGTTTTCTCTAGTACAGAATTGCCAGTAATTTGGCATTGGTCATTTTGCATAATCCATGATACTTCTTGGTTTTAGTATGATATTATATAACTTCATGAAGACCTTTTTGTACACACAAGCATGGGACAGGGCTAAGGGTTCTTCATTTTCTGTGACACAATTGAGAGAGATTAGTATTTATATCCATACATTTGCTAAAGAAGAAAGAGGTTGAGGTATTAGAAACCTAAACAAAATGGTTTCCTAATACTGGAGTAACATAGGCTCCAAGGACTGACCCATTCCACTGGAGAACCATGAAAGGTAAAGGCGTCACCTTGACTCCCTCTTTCCAGTCTTTTGTTCTGCTTCCACATTTTGAGTATCATTTGATAATTATCATCCAGAATCCATGTGTGATGATGCATACCTGCAATCTCAGTGGCTCATGGGGCTGAAGCATGAGGATTGCAAGCCAGCCTCAGCAACCCTTTCTCAAAACAAAAACTAAAAAAGTCTAGGGATATAGCTTAGTGGTAAAGCACCCCTGAGTTCAATTCCCAGTAGTAACACACAAAAGCAACAATAACAAAACCCCTCTAATTATACAGGACAGTTATTCTTGATATTATGACCCTTGAATATAGACCAACAGAAGCTATGTCCTTTCTTTGCTTGTTTACCTATGCTAGGTGTGTGCTCTGTTTGTTTCTAGAATGAAATATATGCCTTTTCTAAAGGTGAGTGTTACCAGAAATGGCCTCATCCTGTCTGAAATCCCACTGTACCCACATGCTTATGAGCTTTGTTCATATATATTTATTAGAACTGTAACTTAATTCATGGTGATGTGGAATTCATATAGTAGGAATTTCCAGTCCTTAACAGAGAATATGATCATCATTTGCCACTTATTTTGGCCCCAATTTTGAAAATGTATAAGAGGAATGGTGAGGAATGGTTAAGAATTGAAAAACAGTTAATTAGCTATTATTATTGTTCATGTGAGACATGGAAAATAACTTCTTTGTAGCAATGTGAATTAAGTATACTTAGTTTGATAGCAGAACCAGCAGTTGACAAAATATATGAGATAAGGTAGTAAAAAAAAGTCAAGTATAAAGACTTTGAGCCAAGATTGTTGAAATTTGTTGTTCTTTTTTAAAAAAAGAATGTTATGAATAATATGGAGTGGACTGTGAGGACAGGGTGAAAACTAAGAATGGGTTTAAAATAGTCCTGGCATACTCTGGGTAGAGATTTTAGGCAGCCAAAGTTCCTACCTCCAGAGAGATATTTGGAAGTTGCCAAAAAGATAACTGGTGAATTCACATAGTTTTTGGAGCACAAGAAAGGCTACAGATAAAATCATAGAGAATAATGCCTACATCTAGGATGGGAGTTGAGAGGAACTTGCAAAGAGAGTGTTAGAAAAAGGGTGAGTATAAACAAAACTGGTGCTACCTCTTAGGAGCCTAGGGAAGAAAGCATTTTTTTAGAATAATATAGAGTAAAACAACACCATCAACTTCCAAGAAGAAGTTGAAAAGTATAAACTGCTATCAGGTTTTTAAGTTTGGTGCTAGTATTAGTTATTGGTCACATTGAGCAGAAGAGGTTCTAGAGAATGTAAAAGGTAGATTGGAAGAGTTTACATAATGTATACAGCAGTGTAGGAAGCTGAGGCAATAGACTAGCCTGTTTAGCTAGTAGTTCTTTGGATGAAAGGCAAGGGGGAGTTAGATAAACTTAGTTGTTGAAAAATTACTGGAAGTTTGTTATATTGTTTTAATTGATTTTAACTTCAGACTGTTCAATAATGAGTGCATAGTTTAACCACCATAGGAATGAAATTAATTGAGTTCTTTGCTCTGCATAACTTTAATAGCAGACAGATGTTGGTTTTTCAGTAAAAGCAATGGAGGTTGTTCTCTAAATTACTTTGGATTTACAGTGCTACAGAGCATTTTAATTACAGTCATATGTGCATACATTAGAAAAATAATTTCAATACATTTTACTATGGTAATAGAAGCACATTTATGCCACACCATGTGACATGGCAAGCATTCTCTCTGTTGAGTGGTGTAAAATCTTTGTAACTCTTGCATTTTGCATTTTTTGCTTTGAGATTGCCACCATCATTTACATTTGCTAGTAATCCAATTTTGGATTTCATGGATATATATGAGCAAGTGTGGACAGGGTGCCAGTGGAAAGCTAAGAAATGAAGAAAGGTAAAGAACAGCCAGAGGACTTGGCAAAATTACTCTTTCTTCACTGAGCCAAGGCAGCTATTTTAGCTAAAAATAAGGAGGAAGGGGTGTGGAAGAATTTAAAATTAGGTACATATAGGAAGAGAAAAACTGGGTAAATAATTCAGGTATATAAGCAAGTTCAAGAGATGAATGAAGATATTACTCTGTTGAATAGGAGAAGGCCAGGCAAAGGATGGCTTACAAAAAGCCATATGTGAACCTAAGGTAATGAATAATTGTGGTTAACTAGAAGTTTTGTAACAGTGGTATTTAGAAGAACAGAAGAACGATGTGGTTCCAAGCACCATATTAACCAGAAAGAACTTTCTGAGAAAGGAGATGAGTCTGTGAAATTTTTGTCAGGATTCCTCCCTTACTTCCTCCCTTCCTTTTCTTCTGTGCTATATAATGCCTGGGTACCTCAGATGTGGTTTATCTCAGGAATGGATAGTAAGTTAAATTATATTTTTATCAAAATATGGGGTTTTTGCTTTTTAATTGACATAATAATTGTACATGTTATGGGGTAAAAACAATTGTTCAATACAAGTATATAATGTGTAATGATAAAATATAGAACACTTGGCAAATTTGCATGTCAGCCTTACACAGAGGCCATGTTAGTTTTCTATCATTCCAGTTATAGTGAATGGGCTATCAATCAGCACTATAAATGATATTTAAAAGTAGCTATTGTAGTACCTGTGTATATAAGACATTATGTTCATTAAAAATTGCCAAGTCCGGGCTGGTTTTGTGGTCAGAGGTAGAGTGCTTGCCTAGCATGCGTGAGGCACTGGGTTCGATCCTCAGCCCCACATAAAAATAAAATAAAGACATTGTGTCCACCTATAACTAAAAAATAAATATTACAAAATTGCCATGTTCAACAGTTAATGGTAGAAAATTGAAGCCTCAAGTAAATGAAGAAAAAATAAGAAGAAGCAACTTTAAAAATGTTGCTTGCCTAGCCAAAAAGGGGGAAAAATGCAAGTAGGATTTATTATGAGAAAATGTAACCTTTAAATCTGCCTGTGTAGGGCAAGGCCCTGGAGAGATGCTTAACTAGGCAGGTATGATGATTGCAGAATTCTTAGGGCAATAGCAGAGGCGGAGATTGTCAACATGTGGGCAGTGAAGTCTGCATACTCAAACTCTGGGCACTTTTTCTTGGCTTCTCAAGTTGTGTGTATTTGCATGGGTGTTTTGGCTCAGGAGAAAAACTCCAGTGCTGTTAGAAAATGTCTGTTTCACACAGAGGATATCAAAACAGCTTTACCAGTCTTAAATAACAAAGAAGGAGCAGAGACAGAATTTAATCCCTTGGGGGGCTGGGGTTATGGCTCAGTGGTAGAGAGCTTGCCTAGCAAGTGTGAGGCATTGGGTTCCATCCTCATCAACACATAAAAATAAGTAAGTAAAATAAAGGTATTGTGTCCAACTACAACTAAAAAAGTATTTAACAAAAAAAGTAATTTAATCCCTTGGTTTTGTTACTTGCTTAGCAACTGCTGATATGCTGTTTTTCAACCAAATTCGGAGTGCATTCATAGCATTTGTAGCTCAAACAGAGTGCCCATAACTGGAGTGATACACAGTTCTACTTACAGTGGTAGGAGTCATAACCAGGGTAGATAGGGAGATTTATGATTCTAGGATGTGTGCTAACTCTAACTGGAAAGGTTTTAAAGGCTTAGAGGTTTTTCTGGGGGCTGCCTTTTGTTTCACTAGAGTGATAGGAATTAAAAAGCATGCACCCTTAATACTACCAATAGAATTTGATCTTTGTGTTGTGTAATGTTTAGAAACTTTTTAAAGTATGCATCTAAGAAACTTCAGAAAGACAACATGAGATTGAGCCTCATTGGAGACTGGAGATACCATCCCATGTTGCTACTAAGAAGGAGAATAAAAATCAAAGGTTTTGATCTCTGGGTGAGCTGGATTCTAGAACATGAATCACTGCCAAACTTCACCCCCACTCTGTTATCTGAAGACAGATGGCAAAGTTCTTGGTCTTAACCCTATAAAGCCCTCTTCCTTTTCTCTCCTAATTTTCTGTGTGATAGGCCTCTCTTTCCTATGCAAAGTGAAACTGGATCCCATACACAGGAATAAAAAGTTACACATTTGTTGAATTTCTTTCTTTAGGCAATTTGAGTACAGTTCTTCCTTTCAAAATTTTCAGGTAGGATCAACACACAGAAAGCATTTTGGATCCTTAATGGGAAGTAGGATTAAGGAAAGCCTTGTGTGGCATATATACACAATGGAATATTACTCAGCAATAAAAGAGAATAAAATCATGGCATTTGCAGGTAAATGGATGCAGTTGGAGAAGATAATGCTAAGTGAAGTTAGCCAATCCCCAAAAAACACATGCCAAACGTTTTCACTGATATAAGGAGGCTGACTCATCCTGGGGTAAGAAGGAGGGACATGGGAAGAATAGATGAATTCTAGATAGAACAGAGGGGTGGGAGGGAAAGGGAGGGGGCAGGGGATAGCAATGATGGTGGAATTTGATGGATATCATTATATAAAGTACATGTATGAAGACACGAATTGGTGTCAACATACTTTATATAAAACCGGAGATACGAAAAATCGTGCTGTATATGTGTAATAAGAATTGTGATACATTGTGCTGTCAGTTTTGAAATCAATTTAAAAAGAAAAAAATAATAAAAAATAAAGGTGTAGGCAAGGCTGCTTGAAGTATAGCTATATTTCTATTTATTTTAGCATAATTATGTTAATTACTTGCTATGTAAATAGAATGACCTTTAACAAACTTACTCTTCATTCATTACCATTCTGTGTTTATATGATCCCAAATATGACCAGTGATTTTTATAGTTTAGTCCTCACAACTTTCCATTTTCATAATATCATCAGTTTATAATTAAATTTGAGGAAGAGTAAGAAAAAGAGGAAAGTGACTGCTTGGCAGCATGAGCTTTGTTGCCTCCAAATCAATGCTGAAAGGATGAACATGAATCTTCCATACCCATTTTAAAAGGAAGCAATGAAAAACTAAAGATTACTGTGGCCAATGAATATAATGCTTAAATGGCCCCACACTCAAAAAATTCATTCTTCAAATGATAAGACTCTTTGTCTTGGCTGAATGGAAAATAAGTACTTTATTAATTAAGTAAAATTCCTTGTCATCCCCACCCCTAACAACCAAAATTAATACCTATTATATCTACATGCATATACTTATTTTGTGAAACACGATGATGCCCCCCCCCCAAAAAATGAAGAAAGAATTGAGCCATAGAATATAAGAGCTAGAGGCATGTTTTCAATGGTCCTAAAACAATCATTGGTTCTAAAACACTGATCCATGGACAAGTGTCAATCTATGAAGTTTTCACCAGTATGTAGCTGACTATTTGAAAGATATTTCATAACACACAGAAAGTTAAGCAAAATTTAAAAGTTATTGAATGTAAAAACGTGCTCCTTTATTCTGAGATTCTTTCCTTTTTTCAAGATAACATATCCTTTAATGAGATGGTGATGATGATAAATGGTAGGATTTTTACTCTTAAAATAATAGCCTCATTTGACAGTATATAAAGTAAGTATCTCTCTCCCTTCTTTTGCATGGATTCTCAAATCCTAACACCTTAGAAAAACTTGTGTTGTTTACTCTTCTTATTACACAGTTGAAAAAATTAAGGCCTTAGAGAAGTCAAAAAAGTTACACAAGATTTGCCACCAGGAAATCATGGAATTAAAACCAGAACCCAAGCATTCATATTCCTACTTCAGAGCTTTGAATTAAGGAGCAAATTACCTATTCTTTTTTTTTCTGAAATAACACATTTCTAGATTTAAATTAACCTTAACTTTGTCTATTTTATTTCCTTCTTTTATCAGATTCATACCTCTATATTTTGATATAACAGTGCTACCTTTGATTACTTTCATTATGCAGTTAAATTAGTTTGTCAAGTATTTTTTCATTATTGATTTGTCTTATTAAAGTGAGTTAAAGGTACATTTGTTTTCTCAAAAATTTCAGGTCTTTTTATTCTCCTTGTACAAAGACTAAGTCATCTTCCCATTTGTATCATTTAATAAAGACATTGATTGCATTGTACTTGACCGTCTCCTGGTGCTGTAAAACTATTTCATTTTCTGGTGAAGTTTATGCCAACGAGTTATATGGCATGGGTACTAGTATAATGCATTTAATTACATGTTTTATTCATTTATTTTATTTTGCTATTTATCAAGCAGGATTTTAGCATCTTCACAAATTATTATTTGACTCAATGAACTTCCTAGTCATTTTGCTTTCTTTGTTGGAGCTAAGATATCAAGTCAACTGGAGAATTTAAGTCCGTGTGTGATGGGTTCTAATTCCTGGTATATAAATAAGTTGATAAGACTTTATATTTATCTACTGCTGTAAATAATGAATGTGTTTATTTTTATTGGTTTTCAGTGAATCTTTTTGCTATGTTATCAGACTCCCCCCTCCAATAACACTGTGAGGATATATTTGCTGTAATTACTATTTTTTCATGACACAATCAAATATCTTAAGTAGTATGCCCAAAGCCACACAACTAATGACTAATCATCTGGATCAGGACCAGAACTCCAGGTCCAATGACTTCAAAGTTCCAAAATTCAGCTCTATAATGATACTTCTCTTTATATTTTGTTTTTAAATCGTTTCTCTTTTCCCTCCCTTATAGTGATATAATTTTAAATAAAATATCCCTTCCCATTTTAATTTCCTAGAAATGTTTTCAAATGGTTGAACTTGTTTTAGTGCTTTCACCTGCTAGGTAGGATCAAACTATCTTAAATAATATGATGAGAAAGGGGGAAATAAATCATATTGTTACAGAATTTAAGCTTAAAATAAATATAAAATCATCAATTCAAATTAAATGTGTTTAAGAGAACCATTTTATGGCTTAGAAGTATACAAAAACATATTGTTATCAACAAGAAAAGCAACCCATATTCATGTTATAAAAGACTTATTTTTATTTTAGATACATCGAAATAGCTTCCCATACTTATAACCACCTTCCTGAAGGATGAATTTCTTAGTCAATATTTCTTAAATTGGGTGGAGTAGTTAGATTTCAACCTCACACCATATCCTAAAATGAATTCCACATAATTTCAAAAGGAAAAGTTAATAAAAAGGAATCAATAAAAGTGAGAAAGCAAAACATTGGTGACAATTTTCTGTTCGTGTTATAGAGCTTGAATTACTGAACACAAAAGTCTAAGAAAAACCTGCAATAAATCTTATGAGATGTGTATCAGTTGGTAGATTATGAAGTCCATAAAAAGTATTAACAAAATATAAAGCAAGTTGTATCCTCTGGGAGATACTTAAAACAGGTAACATCCACACATATTTGAATAACATTTCATCAGTTGTGGGTATTACAATAAGTGGCTGATTAAACATTTAAATATAAATAAAGTTCAGCATTGTTCCTTGAGGTATGTTTAGAAACTGACACTGAGTAGTCTCATTCATAAATGGAATATAATTAAAAGTAGTTCCATTGTTGTAAGAAGAAAGTAGTACAAACCTAAGATAGCATGTTCCAGTGCAGCACTGTGGATCAAACCTAGTGCCTCATGCATGCTATGTAAGCACTTTATCATTGAGCTGTATTTCCAGCCTGATGCTGGCAAATTTGGTGTTGAAATATTCTATACTACATATTAATGAATAGAAAGGAAGTAAAGAACTATATTGTAAAATAATAGACATCCATGGGGCATTGGTCACCATGATTTTGCATATATCAGAATCAGTTCTGTAGCTGGATAGTTCACTGATAGACAAAACCTAAATATGTAAAGGAAACACAAGTTAATTACTTGATATGATGGCATTGTTTTTCCTTTTTTCCATGTTTTCTTATTGGTGCATTATAATTATATATAATGGTGGGATTTGTTGTTATTTATTCATATATGCATGTGATATATCAATATAATTTTGCCAGTATCATTCTCCAGTATTTCTTCTCTCCCTCCTGTTCTCCCTCCCCCGTGTTCTTTTCCTCTACTCGATTGATCTCCCTTGATTTTCATGAGATTCTTCTACCTTTCTTTTCTTTTTTATTCCTTTATAACTTCCTCATATCAGAGCAAACACATGACCCTTGACTTTCTGGGGTTTTGATCCCATTGTTTTTCAAAATAAAACAAAGCACTCTTGGGAAGATTCCATTGTGATAAATTTCTCAAAGGATAACTTTGTTCAATTTTAAAATATGGACTATAATAAGTGAATATATATCATTTATATATATATATATATATATATATATATGATATATATATATATATATATATCACTGGTATCTTAATAAACTATTAGTCATCTGAAGCACATGGTGACAATTACAGAGCAAATCTTAGTAACTTAACACTGGATTGAGAATTCATAATTGGCATTACATCCATATCCATAGAAATATCTGTAGATGTATACACATACACACACACACGACATACATGTGTATGTGTGTATAGTTTAGTTAGAGTTCAGAGAATGGAAAAGAACAATAAATCAAGGGATTTTCAGTATTATATTTTACCATCCTTCATTCAGTTCCATGTTACTGCCCTCTTATCTGTTCTGAAGCCAAACAGGATATAACACAAGATTGTAGGCATTGGGATATCATTGGATACTAACAGATATTTGTTGAAAGAAAATATGGTTGTAGTGGTATGAAATTCACAAAACTAATAACAAGGGAGTTATCTCAAATGTTAATAAACAGAGAAGTGGTAGAGATGCCAAGAAACAAATAACCTGAAGTACTTCAATTATAAACTGGTATTGGAAGTTTGTTACAGAAAAAGAGGGAGAATGTTCACTATGACCTTTTCCAACACTGTATACAGTAGCTCTTCTATATCTCTGGTTTTACTTCCAATGGTTTCACTTTCATAAGGACAACCATGACCCAAAAATATTAAATGGAAAATTACAGAAACAAACAAGTGTTAAAGTGCATGTTGTGTCTTGAATAGCATTATGAGATCTCACCCCTTCCTACCCCAACCAGCCCAGGACATGAACCGTCCCTTTGTCCAGCACATTCATACTGTATATGCTATCTGCCTGTTAATGGCCCTTTGGGTGATAAGTTCATCTGTTCTGGTATCAAAATGCTTGTTTTCAAATAGCCCTTACATTGTAGCCTTATGCTGTGTCATAGTGCATAGATCACTCACTTAATTTTAGCTCACATTAGCATTATATCATCTCACATCATCATAAGAAGCGTGAGTGTAGTACAATGAGGTATTTTGAGAGAAATAATATTTAAATCATTTTGGTTACAGTATATTGTTATAATTGTTCTATGTTATTATGGTTGTTGTTAATCTCTTACTGTACCTAAGTTATAAGTTAAACTCTATTGTAGGTATGTGGGTAGGATACAGTAATGTATTTAGAGTACAATATTGCCCACAGTTAAAGGCATGCACTGGGAGTCTTGGACTATATTCCCCTTTATCTGAATATTGGGAATATTTATTTGAAGTTGGTATATGCCTGATTTTCATTTTGAAAATGTAAATGGCAAAAATTCTTTAATCAAGTATTTGAATGATTCCATTATTTCTATTATTTGGTTTTGAGGCAGATTGGTAGATTATGTCAAGTTCAGAAAACTTTTCAGTGTATGTATTACACATGGCAGTTATAGTCTCTAGTCTTGATTTATGTCTATAAGTGTGCAAAAAAATATGTATGTGAATATACACATAACCTTCCATCTGAAGTAGAATGTATCACCTAGAAAATATAGTTTTTCTTATTGTATACCTAAAAATTAGGTAACCATTTTTCTGCTGTAATATTAGAGGAAACAAAACTAGCGCATAAATATAGTGAGTAAAACAGGTAGGCAGTGGCAGAGCAAGTTGTCTTCTGTTTACATTCTATTTCATTTTTCTTCTCCAATTAATGATTTTATGTATTTCCTCAAAACTGCCTAACACCCACCTATTATGTATTTTAATTTACATTAGATTATCTCTAATTAGAATAATCTATATTCATAAGGGAAAACATTTGATTATTTCTTTTATATAAGGATAGAGTGCAAGTTGTTCTTATAAATTTCCTTTAGGTCTCTAATAATTCCATATATGAGAAATTTGCTTAGTCTGTGAGAATATAATTCTATAGTAGGAAGCAAATTATATCTCCCTTTTAAAATACGTTTACTACAGATAGTATGTATTTCAGTTCCTTTGTTTACCAGGATCATTGGAGGGTGATATTTATATCACAAAATTAGTGGCTTCAACTTAATATTCACTACTCTTCAGCCTTTTTCCAAGGTTAAGTTTGAAGTGTACAAGTCATTTTTGGGTTTCCTTGACCACAGCCAAATTGGATGTATAAAGCTAGGATATTTGCTAATGCCATCTGATCAGGTTGTTCTTTAAAAACCAGTTACTTTAGTTTTTTCTCTCTTTCTCAAGCCTCTGCATTTCCAGTGGAATAACAGATAAGTAGAGAAGGCTACTCAGTATTCTGAAGCAAACCAGTTGTGTTTGCATGGCTTAGACAGCTTTATAGGACTCAGAGAAACTGTCAGATTTATGAGAGTCAGTTGAAAACCATTTTTTTTCCTTTCAAAAGACAATGGGAATGAATGATCCTAGTGTATGTGTCATGAATGGTGAGAAGCTCATCTTATGGTTGAAAAGAACAAAACAAAACACCTCATTGGACTGGATTGCTCTTGTCAGAAATACAAGAAACCCAAGGATGCTGTGTTTTACCTAAAATGTGTCAGGTCAAAGCAGTGATATATCTAAAAAAAAATGTATATATACATACATGTATACATACATGTATATAAACACATGCATTCATATGTGTATTTATGTATATATGGATAATTCTATTAATATATTATTGAAGGCAATATTTTCAAATATTGCACATGGTCATAAAATTCTTTCCCATAAAAAGTTCTGTAGGAAATGAAATTAGAACTTATTTAATTTGAATCAATATAATGTGCAAATGTGTAAGCACAAATTGTATTAATTTGTGCTACTATATTTGCGTTTATAATTGATACACATTTACCGTATGTAAAATATCACTCTAGTTTACAAAATCATCAACAGTACTTTTAAGTGTATTGTTCCTTCTAATCTTTTAGTCCATGAAAATTGTAAGTGCTTCAAGCTAATGGTCCATACCAGCTACAATGTTTTTATCTATTAATGGAGTGCTGAGTATAGACAAGCAAGTACTTGATAGATTTAATCAAATATATTGAACTTCACGTACACACTTTAAGCAATGTGGTCCTCTGATATCTTCAACTTACAGTGTTTTCCCCACACATTCATTTGATATTTTCATCCCTGACAGCTCACAAATCCTCTCATACTTATTGACAGCATTATATTTTGTTAAGGAAAGAAAGCAGATGATATCCTTTTTCTTTCAAATATATTAGGTTGGCATGTGGGCTGTGGCCAACCTTGATTAAAGGTGAGGGGGAATTAGTATAGAAAGAAGAATTAACAATCAGAAAAATAGATGACTTGGGATGATGGGTCAGAGTGGGAAATAGGAGAGGGTTTAGCCATAAGCTAAGGCATGTTTCAGAGGGAAGGCAGTGCTAAGTTTTTCCCTTATTTTATAATCTCCCCTTATAATAGTAAGTCACCTTCCATCTAAATAATTATCCTGTATGGTTTTGTTTGAGGTAAAATATGAATTTAAATATAAATATGAATTTATATGAATTATATAAGTATCAACTCCTTGGTGCCTCACATTTTCACCTGCAAAGTGGGGTGTGATGATGATAGTTCTCATCTCATAAGGTTATTATAAGGATTAAATAAATTAATCCATGTAAAGCTCTAAGAACACGGCCCAAAAATACTATGCATTCAATAAATGAGAGTTCTTACTATCATCACTACTATCTGTCTTTGTTATTATTGTTAACAAACTTCCATAAACAGTCTTAAAAGATGTCCATAAATCCTTAATGAGTGAACATATATTATAAAATTAACTGTGGCTTTATCATGATTTATAATTTAAACTGGTTTTATTCTGTGTGTGTGTGTGCATGAGTGTGTGTTCCTCCAAGCAAGAATTTATGGAAAGCTTGTTCCAGTGACATTTCTTTCTTTATATTGTGGTCCTTTCCTTTTTATTGAAGCAACTTCTACTTGTCCTTTCTTTTCTCCCTTAATGTTTTAGTTCTTGTGAAATAGTCTTCTCAGCACTGAAGCTGGGACCTTGACATATACCAACTGCTGTTTTCAGTTTTGATTTGAACCAGAGCTGGTTAGAGGGGTGGGGAAAGGAGACTTCCTGAAACCATGTTGATATTAATAGCAACTTAATGCTTTGGCTTTCACTCTGATGTCTATAGACTGTACATTCATCCTCTTGTCCTTGAATTATCTGAAACCTTTCTCAGCCATGAAGAAATCTGAATATATGGTTTATTATATTTCCTTTCTTGACCTAACTGCTTTTTATATATTGCCTACTTTTAAAAGAATTAGACTGAGTAGAATAAAAGTACACACCCTTATACCAGCATTATTTAGCTCTGCCTGTTAGGGCTACTTCTGGAAATGACATGTTGTAAAAAGACCAATCTATTTAAATAATGGAATGATTTTGAATATATTTATCAAGGGGTCCTGAAATGCTGTTTCATTATGGAGTTTAGTAGTTAAAATGGATACTTATCTTTCCTAATGCAGCACATTGAAAGACTTGAATCATACATGAAGAAATGTATAGAGGCATATATAATGTATAACCATATATATGTTATATATATATATATATATACACACACACACACACAAACACACATATATATATAATTTAATATCCATATATGTTAGTCATATCTATTGTGATACTAAGTGATTAAACACATACATTTAGAATCTAACCCATTTTAAGCTCTGTTGAGATAATACTAAATGCAATTAAAAAAAAAACTAGTGACTTTAAGGTAGTATGACCCCCCCAAAAAATCAAGGTAGTTATTCCAAGCAATGCTTTTATGATGTTAGGGTTCAGGAAGACTTATTTATGTATACTTGTGATACATCAAAAGCATCCTTGCCAGGAATGATAACATTTGGCAGAATTATTTAAAGCCCTGTGACTGTATCTTATGTCTATATTACCAATGACCTTGACTATGTTTTCAAAACATGCTGTAGATTTTGGATTTTGTCATCTTCCTCATTCTAACCTCAGTATCTTATAGTGACCTCCCATTATCTACCTTCTCCTTGCCTCTTGGTATTTGCAATCACTCCTGACCAATTCTTTATCATGGTAACAGTATCTTCATTGGTATTTTGGCTAAATTAATAGCTGAGTTGAATATTTGTGTGTCTAATTACTTAAAAAGAAATTACTTAATATAGTAAAAAATGTTATCATGTTTATACTTTAGATACCATGTAAGGATGTCTAGATAGTTTATTTGAAAGACTTTGACATTTTAAAATATAATATTAACGGAAATTAAATTGAAACCTACATATTAAGCAAGGATTTATGAGTGACTTTTAACACTATGGGGATTTTATAATAATAATAACAAAAAGTATGTTGACGATGATGATGATGATGATGCTGATGCTGACGCTGACAACTTCTAGTTACTGACTTTGTAGTTATGTCAGACTCTGTTCTTAGCACTTTAAATGAACTAATTAATTTAATCCTTGTAACAACTTTGAGGTAAGAAGTATCATTAATCATCCTACTTTACATGAGGAACTACTGAAGTAACAGAGTTAAGTGAAAGACCTAAAGTAGGACAGTTAGGAAATGTAAAAGCCAGAATTTGACCTCTGTATTCTTTTCTTATACATGAACTCCACATTTTCCTTGCCTTTTGCCAAGTACTTGATTAATAAATTTTGAGTAGTTACACAAACCTAATACTTCTTAATTTTTTTTATTGATCATGATCCGTGTATAGAGAGGGCTAAGCTGTTTGCAGTAATGATTTTCCTATGCAAATTCCCATTTTATTTTGTAAAAGTAAGAACCATCATGGAAATGAAATTCTGGTGTCTTACTTTCTGAAAATTCTTTATTTCCATCCCTCCATCCATCTTTAAGGAGTTCCTTTGTGATTAACAGTGATAGATGATAAGAATATGATAGTAAACAAGGCCCAGTCCTTGTTTTAAAAAAAAAAACTTAATGGAAGTCAGGAAGAGAACAAAAACCCATTTATATTTCATCATATATTCACCTTCCTAAAGGCAGATTAACTCTCAAGAAGGCAACCAGTTCTGCAAGTCAGATTGTAAGAATAAATTTTACTTCAAAATAGAATTTAATTTGCTTAATTTGTTTTAGTCTGTTTTCAGATTAGGTTGGATCTAATTAATGCATTAGGTATTATTAGATAACACTTGTTTTTCTCTGTTAGCCACTTTTGCCAAAAGGGAGTGAGTGACAAAATCCTGCATAAATTCAAGGGGAAGAATAGTCTGTTTTCTGTGGCAATATATATTTAGGGAGGAATATGTAGAACTTTTGAGTGTTTCAAGATAATGAAATATTCTCACAAATGTTCTTACAAAAAATATCTTTTGAGTAGGTTGCTCATTCTGTTGGCCCAGAATTAAGTGGAATATTATGTAAGCCTTTGCATTATTATAATTTTATCATATTTATGTTTTAAACAACATTAAAGCAATATAGGGAGGTTTTCAATATTCCTTTTCCAGTAATCTAATAAAATAAGCAGTTCTTTTTGTCTCGATTTTAAGGATTTCCACAAATCTTTGTCCCTAGACAATGTTTATAGAACTATGTGTTCTTTATTCACATTTATCATATTAATTATACGTAATATGTTTAAAACATGACATTCAACATTTCTTAAGGCAACATTTTCTTGCTCAACATTTTCTTCATATGGATTTTTTAGTAATTCAATCTTTACTCAAACTGATACACCAAATTTTATCACATTTTTCTCTTATAGAGTTCAAAAACCTCTAAAGTTTGACACTTTTTTTTTTTTTTTTGGTGGTGTGAGAGATTGAACCCAAGGTTTTGTGCATGCAACACAAGTACTCTACCAACTGAGCTATGTTCCCATCCCTATAGTTTGATTTAAAAATTGTAATTTCTATTTTACCATTTCTTCAGTTTCTTTGATTTATTTGATTATTTCCTTTATATGTTAAGATCAACTAATATTTTTCTGCTCTTGAACTTTTCACAAATATTATTTTCCAGGTAGATTGTATCAGTGTACATAGTCATCGGGAATAAATAAGATTGTGAGTTTCTCCGCAGCCTCAAAACAGTAGTTTTATCCAATTTCTTTATGTTATACTGATTTTCAAAGATAGCTGATGATAAAATGAAACAAACATACAAATGCAATAAAAATATTTTTAAAATGAGATATTAAAAACATTGTTTCACTAAATATATAGCAATAACCTCTTTTGTTAAAATTTAAGTTTTTATCACTCTGAATGAAAGAGTACATTTTCTGTTTTATTAACTTATTTGTGAATTCACTCCTTATGACGTTTGTCCATTTGTTGTTTGAGATCAAATGATTTGCTCTTTATTTTGTATGAATCATTTATATAACACATTTATTGAAAATGTTTGCTGATTCCTGGTATAACTATAGTTATTGTCAAAAATCTCATCAAGAATTGTGACTATGATTTGGTGTATTTGCATTTGCAAATGGTAATTTACTTTTAAAGTTATTCTCATGTAATTTTTACATGAAATGCTTATTGATTTGTAATCATAGATATTAATTGTGTTCATATTCTATCAGAGCTGTTATAAACTTATAACAGCTTATAACTCCATTCTATTTTTCAGACTATCATCTTCTTATCATTTTAACTGAAGTCTCTTCCTAACTAGTATATCTCTTCATATTTCTTTTAGACATGCCACCCTTATTTTCATTTCTCTTAATAAGGGAAATTTTCATATTTTAAAAACATTTAATGCTTTATTTTTCCAACACTGTATTTCTCCTCACTTTTGAAGTGTCAACACCACTCTGTGTTCTCAGGTGATTATGACAATGATGACACACTGACTTATGGAATTAGCATAGACGCATGGAAGCTATTTTATGGTACTGACATAACAAGAAACCAGTTCTGGGCCATGATTGAGACCATGAGCTAGTGAGGTTCAACAGTTTCTATTCCACAGAGTGCCATTTTGTCCTAAATGATTGATGATATTCTCTTGCCCTATTCTCCACAGATTATAAGAACACTATTGCAATCTAGAGCTTCTGTAGATACCCGCTTCATTAAGCATGATCCCAAAATGTCATTTAATTTATTTCTTAGATCGAATGTCTCATTAAACTCTGATGAGGCCAGGAGCTACTTTGGGCTGGACTTGTTATGAAGCACTCTTATCTTAAAATTTAGTTCTGTCCCTGTTGGCAAAGGAAATGGACAAGACATTGAAATCAATGCACAGTGCACTTTATCTTTGACAAACTGAAATATTGTTTTGCTAAAATAGGCCCATGGGATAGAGATTAAAATCACACATAAAGTAGATCAGTCTAAAGAATGAAATTACAAAACTTACATTTGGTGTGTGTGATTTTATTTTATTTTGGCTTATTTTGACAAATAGAATGTGTCTACTTAATTAGGCAAGATACTGACTTCCACTTATCCACATTTGAAAAGTTATATATATATATTTACTTTTTGAATTATACAAGATGAGGTAGGGTATGAGTAATATTCTTTCAATTTTTGATAAAATATATAACTCAATAATTGTTTTTCTCACCTTACAAAACAGTTGTATACCACACAAGAAAATGACCTTGTAATAATTTTATTTTCCCTTCATTCTCCATTGTACAATTAGGGGCATAATAGGTTGGTGTGGGTAGGAGATAGAGAAAGGAACTGAATTCTTCAGTTGATCAAATACTTTGTGAATAAGGAATTAAGTGTTAACTTTGGTCATTAGGGCTACCATAATACAAGTTGTGGATGCTTCCTTGTGTTAGAATCACTCTGGACCTACTGATTTTTCTTTCCCATTTCCTACATCCTGCCAGTCTATCACTGCCACACTATACTCTCAGATCCTAACCCCTTGTACCCTTGCTCTAATTCCAGAACTCTGCTCTTCTTTTGTCTTTTCTCTGAGTCTTTATACAGCATACTAGAGAGCTACTCTGCCGTCTAACACCTTGTAAATAAATAGTGTCATCCAGCATATTGTTGTATGCTCTTGCCTAAAATATCTTGTGTCTGAAGGCTCTTGCTTCGCAAAATGTTAGTTCTCTATCTAATCAGATATGAAACTTTGAAAATTTGGCCACTTTTTGAATTATCACTGTGAAATACTGTTCGGTGTAGATAAAATCATCAGAAAATGAGAGGGTAGTAAGACAGTTATTTAATAAACATGGTCAGTGTTTATTAACATTATCTGTGTATTTCAGGGCATGTAAAAGATAATCATGATTTCATGTTAGCATTTTGTAGAGTATTCAAGAAAAATATATGTGAGATCCTTTGGATTGTGTTTTTGTTAAATCATCAACTGCATGGCTAGGGATGCCCAATTTCAGTTTGTTTTGTTTAAACAACTGACTTTATTTTTATCATAGTGATTTTAAGGCAGACCCAATCAAGTTCCTATTTTTCCCTTTCTTGCTGAAGAAGTAATGATAAACTGGGTGGCATTAAGTAACATGAATCCATTTTTTTCCCCAAATTGTGGTTATGGAAGATGAAAGCAGTCTTAGGTGGATGGGCTAATTTACAGGAATCCTAGGAGGACCTGATTTCTTAGTCCTTCCTCTGTGAGTAAGTACATGTGGGATATTAGGAATACTTATAGGGTTTCTCAGGAGTAAGCTCCTCCTGTGAAATAACTTTGGTTATATTAGTCAAATCTGCTTCATTAAGACTATTTCTAAAATTAAATGAGATAATCCACCTAGTCAGTTCTTTGCTTGTTATAAAGCAGGAACATTTGTGGTTTATCACATTACATAGCCTTTTGAATTTGTAAGTAGGAATTTATTAGCTAAGTAGTTTAAAGTAATGTTTAGCAATTTTCACCATTATACAGCCATTATTATTGCTTAATTTTGTGTCCATGTTGTAAAAGAAGAGTTGAAATGTATAGCCAATGTGGTTTTGGTCAGTGGTATTTAGAATATGTTTTATACAAATTACCTTCACTGTAGAGAAAGGAATTGTACATAGTTTCTTATTGAAGCATATGAACTTTAACAAGGCAACCTAAGACTAATCACCAAGATATGAAAAAAGTGTTAAATTTTTAAAAAATGTAGACATGTTTCAAACTATAACTTCAGTTGAAAACATAGATCACATTTTGAATTCACCAAATCCAAGTAGATTGTTTCCTTCTTTATTTTTCTCCCTTTCTATGCTACTCATCATAATCTCTTAAGAATGTTTCTATTTTCACTTTGTTCCCAAGATTAAGAAATACATTTTCATTGAAATGTTAAAATATGCATACTATATGGCATTATGGTGTTAATATCATTCAAGACTAACAACTAAGCCAGTTCTTTCATTTTCTGTCAAATTGCTTTTAGTTACCAAAGCCACCTAAATACTATTATATATCAGGTTTTATAATTTTGCTTTGCTTTATCAGAAGCTAAGATGCAGCAAATATAAACATGTTTCTAATAACTTGTAACTACATTAAATTTTAGTAAGGGGGGTAAATATTCTTAGAAAATATGCAAATGTATTCTTGATTTACTATAGAGAATCATTTTGTTAAAATGATTGTATTCATTTTCACTAATTCATTCAATAAACAATTACTAAAAATCTCCTATGAATCAGATATTTGAGGATACAATGATAAATACTGTGTAATTCCTGCCATCTAGAATCCCACATTATGACAAGGGAAGCAGATATCTAAGCAATTATAGTTTAGCATAACCTCAATACCACAGAATACATTGGACATGGCAGTCAACTCCACCTATTGAAGTCCAGGACCATTTTACTGAGCAACTGGCTTTGATCTTGATCTTGAAGTACGAGTAGAGGATTGCCTAGTATAAAGGAAACTGTATAAGAGAAGGCAAATGAATGTGCAAAAACTGGAATCATAAAAGATTCTAACACCTGTAGGCAACATAGGAGGTAATTGTATGAACACAAAGTCAAGTCTTTGAACACCACAGGCTAAATTATATTAATTGTAGAATTTGAATATTACATGCTTTCACTGAAAAGTAACAACCAAATCTATTTGTTTTTTGTGTGGGGGGGGTGCTTTTATAGTGTTAAAAATTGTAATATCTTGGACTGTAGTTTAATGGTAGAGCACGAACTTCCTGTGAGGGATGCTGCGCGCGCGCGCGCACACACACACACACACACACACACACGCCCCTGCACACAAATTGTAATATCTTTTCTTCATAGAAACTTCTTTTCTAAAAAGGTATTGATTCTTACTTTTAAAACCTCTGTTATAAACTTGGAGATTAAGTTCTGTTTTTGTTGAGTTATTCAGATTTTTTTCGACAATAATAAGCACAGTTTAGATAAGAAATGCTTAACTTAGTGAAATTTTAGAATTTCATTCCAGTAATGAAAATGATGAAGTTGATTTAACCTCCTATAATCTTGCTTAAGAAAAAAAAAATCCCCTGCTATTCAATTTATATATAGCATGCAATCTAGATGAATAGGTTTAGGGTTTTTTTTAATAACAACATGTATAAAAGGAAATATAATGATCTCATCAAATCTGTCTCCTTCTGAGAGACAGTGGCCTTCTGGTCTTCCTCTCAGCATCCTTCTAATGTAGTTTTCTTGGATATTAGATGGTTTTGTATCATTGAATCTTGGCAGTTTATTGCTTTAGAGCCCTTTTACTGAGTTGGGTCAACATTCCACATTGAGATTTTTCTTCCCTAGTCATGCAAGAATTCAACTGTTATTAACAGTGATATGAATCATTCATGTATACTAAGAGGGTAATAGGTTCCAGTTGTTTCAAAAACTGTTAATTTCTAGTTCTAACCATGAGTAGCTCTGTGAAGCAAATCATATCACCATCTGTGGAAAAAAGAAATGGGAATTAAGTTCTTTTTTCACTATCAGCTATGCGTTCATTGAAGATGAATGCTAAGGAGATAAATCCTCTACTGAGTATTCTGTCATTTATCCAAAAGGGCATTGTATGCCCATTTAGCCTCAAGATTGTATAGTAACGTACTGCATGGTAGTGTGTGAACCCCTGTATTTTCTATTAAAGACTGTGAAATGAAAAATGGGGATTAAACTGCTCTTTTATTCTGTTAAACAGCCGCTACCCTTTAATGCCAGATTAAAACACATTTCCATAGTGTGGATATTAACATACCTATACAGATGGTCTCTGGCTTACATGGTTCGACTTAACAATTTTTTGACTTTCAGATGGTGCAAAAGCATACAAGTTTGGTGGAAAGTATGCTTCCAATTTTGTATTTTGATCTTTCCCTGGGCTAGCAATATACTATAAGAGAATCTGCTGCGTTGCTTGGCAGTGGAAGCAAGCTGCAACTGCTATGCAGCCAGCTGACCACAAAGGGAAACAACCTCTACTCAGCAGTCTACTGTGTTGTGAAGCACAGCTTGAATAGATTGGATATATTGCATGCATTTTTGGATGGAGACATTTTCAAATTATGATTGATTTATTGGCATGCAACCCCATCACATGATGAGGAGCATCTGTATAAACATACATGCATTTATACAAAGGCCACCTCTACTTATATGGCATACATATTAGTTTTGACAGCGAGGAAAAATTAGTCTATAGTTTACATACTTGAAAAAAATTAGTAATAATTAACTGATATAATCATAGTAATTACTATTTTCTAATTACACAAAGAACATACTAATATATTTTTTGTATTACTGTAAACTCTATGAAGTGAAAGTCTTCCAGACAATATCCATCCCTGCTCCATCCCAGAAATCACTTGTTAGGAGTGATGTGGTCAGGGTCAGTGGCACACCCCATAATCAATGCTTCTCAACAGGATGAGGAAGGAGGTTCAGAAGTTCCAAGCCAGTCTAGTCTGTTCAGCAAAAACCTGTCTCAAAATAAAATCTTAGGTAAGGAGTGGGAATACAGCACAGTGGTAGAGTACTTGTGGTCAACGCCCTGGGTCCAATGCCCAGTACAGGGGAAAAATAAAAGTATTGTGATGTTATTGTCTCTTTCTCATCACATACACACACACAGATAGACAAATTTTGTTTTGCCTTTGCATAGTTGATATGGTACAGTATATCTTGTTAGTCAGTTTTTAACTTAAATACACGTTTTGAACTTTCCTATCAATAATACAGTCAAACTCTTTCTTTTTGTACTGAAAAGTGTATAACAAATTGGATGTATCAAAGTGTATTTAAGCCCTAAACTCCTGGTAGATATTCAGGTTGAGTACAACTTTTCTCTAACAATAACACTGTAAAAATAACTTTTCCTAACAATAACACTATAAAAAAATCCTTTTAAAAAATATTTGGTTTTTTACTTATAGGTGGACACAATATCTTTATTTATTTATTTTATGTGGTGCTGATGAGTGAACCCAGTGCCTTACGCATGCTAGGTAGAACACTCTACCTCTGAGCCATAAACCCAGCTCTATAAAAAATCCTTTTATTGCCTTTTTCTTTAAGTTATTATTTTTTAAAAAAATATTTTTATTAACATATCATAGTTATACCTAATATTTGGGTTTATTATATTCCATGCATACATGCATGAAATATTATTTGCTCCAATTCAAATTAAGTCCAATTCCAATTCAAATTAATTCAAAAAAGTCCCCAGTGCTTCCTTTTTCCTCTCCCTTCTTCCTTTCCTCTCTTCCCTTTTCTCTACTGGTCTTCCTTCTATTTATTTATTTTTTTAATTAGTGCTTTATAGGTATATATAAAGGTGGAATTCACTGTTTTATAGTCATACAGGTACATAGCATAATTTGGTCAATTTCATTCCACAATTCCTCCCTTTTCCCATCTCCTCTCCCTCCCCCTCAGTCTCCTCCTTCTACTTCCCTGGTCTTTCCTATAATTGAAAATGTTTTCTTCCCAAACATACAAATAAAAATTGATAATAAAACCCCGAGAGCATTATTATACTATGTAGCAACTGAGCCTTTTTTGGTTGTGTCACAAATTCATCCACTGGACTAATTTGTTGAAAAAATGTTAAACAGCCACATCAATCCAAGAACTGGTAGATTTACTTGAGGGATGTAATATATATTTTTTCTTAGTGAGGAATGCTGTTATACAAATATAGATACCAAAAGGCTTTTAATAAGAATCTTCCTGAAAACCATCTTTTCTATTATATTCACTATATGAAAGATATTTTTGGTCATAGAGAAGATAAACTTGTTAGCTTTTGCCTTGCATTTTCTTAAGAAAGCAACAAATGTTAAGAAAAGAAAGGGGGAAGGGAAAAAAAGAAGAATGAAGCTGTGAAATTTGTGTGATCCTGGTATCTATGTGGTACTGAGTTAATATTAATCAATTCACAAAAATATTTATACTGGAATATGGAGTAAAAAGCTAAGGATAAAAATTAAATATAAGGAAAAGTATAGTCATACAGGAAAAGTATTCCAAGCTTTAATAAGTAGAACCAAAGCTATACCCATCATCATCACCTTTCCTATGCACCCTTAATCTTATCCGTAGAGACATTCAAGACCACATTAAAAACTATGGGATTAGTTCATATCACTTCAAATTTATCTTGTTTCCTCAGAACATACTGAAAAGATAAGTACAAACTATCATACAAACTCCATCCCTTACTTAAGTCCTTTGGCCCCTGCTTTGGAAGCTTACCTGCTGTTATAAGAAATAAGAAAAAACTCCTCTGTTCCCTGGTTTCTTGTGGATAGTTGCCATGACACTATCAGGATCCCACTCTAGAGCTATTTTGCAGACCCTTTCATGTTTTGTCTGCATCTGTATTCTAGTTCACTACTTCTACCAGATCACATTTATTTTCCAAAAATGTACTGTTCTGTCCCCACCCTGAGTAAATGAGATTTTTTTATCCCATTATCTCTCATTCATTTCCTACCTGAGCAAATTTTGCTGACACTTTCATACAGGGTTTCATTTATACTTTGTTTTTTTCCAATTTCAACAACAATGCTCACATTTTTGGCAAAAAGAAATTCAGAATTTCTGAAAATTTAGAGTTGGGTGTGCTCTAGGAGTACAAAGAACAGAACTCCCAATTTCTGTTTTGAGGTGTTAGTACAAGTTTTTCTCATGTAAAATGACATTTGAGCTGATTCTTCCATGTAGCACTATAAAACATGCACATGTGACAAACATCTAATAAGTTGTATAAATGATGTCAGTTGTTATTATGATAAATCTTAGGTGTATGTATATTTTATTTCACTGTTTTCATTTGTTTTATTGATGATCACGCCCAGAGTCACTTTACCTACTGAGCCACATCACAGTTCTCTTTACTTTTTTATTTTGAGACAGGGTCTCACTTAGTTGTTGAGGCTAGCTAGCTTCAAACTTAGGATTCTCCTGCCTTAGCCTCCGGAGTTGCTGGGATTACAGCTGGGAGCCACTGTACCCTGCTATTCCATTGGTTTTTATTAATTTTAATATCTTGAAGAAATACAAAAAAATAAATATTCCGTGTCAGTATAAGAAAAAAATCAAACCAAATGTAAATGCTAGCAATAAATTTTCTTATCTGTGGCATACTGTAACTCATACTTACAAAATTATTTGTTAAAATAAGAATAGGACATTTTAGACTTCTTTTAAGTATAGACTTCTAGTAGACAATCTTCAGAAGAATTACACCTTCATATAATTTGAGTATATATGGAATTAACAAACTAATGTAGTATAAGGTATACATGAAAAAAATCATTCCTGTGCTCTGCAGGTTCTTTTTTATTTACACACTGGGGATTGAACTAGCATGTGCAATACAACTAAGCTATATTCCAAGCCCTTTTTATTTTTTTTTGAGACAGAGTATCACAGGGATGCCAAGGCTGGCCTCAAATTTATGGACCTTCTTCCTCAGCTCTTAGTAGAATCTTCTGAAAACAAGTCCAAGTCATGAAAAAATAAATATAAAATTTTTAAAAGTAAAACTTGAAGACTTGATACTATATTTAATATCTTAATGATTTCTATTATAGACAGTAAGTATATAAAGCTGGCATGGTAGCATAAGCAGATTACTTTGAAGATACATTAAAAAGTTATAAATGTAAATATGAAAAGGTAAATATGTATTACAAGTACTATTGTCATTTTTAAAAATCCCATCCTTGACACATTTTATTATGATAGTACAAACTATATATAATATAATATATATATTAGTTGTTAATAGACCTTTATTTATTTTTTATATGTGGTGTTGAGAATCGAACCCAGTGCCTCACACATGCCACCCTTGTCACATTTTTATACTTAGGAATTCACATCTAAAGTTACAATGAAATTCATTTTATAAATATGACTAAACATATACATACAACTTTATATGTTCTTTCGTCAGTAAAACAAAATATATATAAACGGAAGTAGACTACTAAAGAGAAATTAACCTGATAAAGTTAAATGCCTACCATAGTTGTAGTTTCATTGCTATCCCATGATAGACTTCAGATTTCTGCACAATCATTTTTCATCTTACTCTCCAACTGAATATCTTTTATAGATGTCAGGATGATTTGATTTACTGTCTGCAAAATACTCATCATTGAGAATTATAGACCACTTAGAAGATTGGCAAGGACAAGTTAAAACTGAAAATAGGTCTCTCAACAGGCATGCAAAATCATAGCTGTGATTCAGTAAATTTTCAGGGACAGTTTCCTTTCATGATAGGAAGGGGGAACATTTATATTTTCACATTGTTTGCAGACTAAATACTAGGAGCAGAAAATGACTCCTGTATTTATTTGCAAGGTGCATTTGTTTTATAATGCATTATCCTCCTTCACAGACACACCCCACTTTCTATCAGAATATTTCTTTGCTGTGCATGGGGTTCAGTTCTGTTCAAACTCCTAGGATTCTGGTACTTTCATACTTTTCACCTAGAGAAGTGAAAGTTCTGTTTTTAAAAATCCTGAATGCATATAAGTTTCATTTTGACAAGCCTCTTTTGGTTTGACCTTATCAGTGCTTAGAAATTTTAGAAGAAAAAAATCTAAGATGACCTTTAATGTCATTGTTTAACTTGGATCTTGAGGAAGAGTAAAAAAGCAACAATTTGAAGATGAAGGTTTACTGGTAAACACTTCTGTTCCACCATCTGCTCCCCGCCACCCCATAGCAGAGTTAAATAGGAATAAGATACCAAGAAGGACCAGGGGTCCAAGGTACAATGGGGATGAGGAGATAGCAGGGGAGGTGGCATGGGAGCAGATGGTATCTGGGAAGAGAGCCACTCCATGGCACTGTTGGCATGGTTACAAACAGGTAGATGTAGTAACAAGCTGTGCCAATTTCTGAATTTTCAAAACTTCACTTTGTGGCTTCTGGCCTCAAACTTTACTCATTTGCTGTCATATAGCTTCCCCTATTGCCAGGAGTTCTTACAAAAGCACTCTTCTAATACTGCCTAAAAGCTATTTAAAATTGTTTCATATGTGCATATTGTAATTAACCTGAAAAAATGCAGGGAAGAAAGTGTTCATTGTCTTGGTCCTCACATGAGTAATAATTCGTGCATGTAACAAATTCAATAATAATGTAAAATCTAGTTATATCACTGGAGAAAATACTGTTAAAAACAGTTTGGTGTATTATTATTATTTTTTGCTTTTTTATATTCAGTGTGTAGGATTCATATGAGCATTTGTTTGTCTCATCTTTAGTTGAATTTCTATTTTTTCATTAAAAAAATGAAAGAAATGGCCTAATTTAAATTGAAATAGGTTCTTGGCTAACGTCTTATTTTTCCCTAAAAATGCATCCACTGCAAATGTTACTGCCATTTCTAGTGCCTAAAGTGTCCTTGGAGGATATGCATAGTGAGTCAATTTGAAGTTTGTGGCCATATGGCATGGTTGATGCAAAAACATTGTAGTGGGTCAAACTGTGTAATTTCTGATACTTCAAAAATTTTAAATTATAAAATAGCAATTTTTCATGGTTCAAATTGATATAAACTTTTTATGTTGAATTTGGATAAAAATAAACAATAAATTTTAAACCATGCACATGTATGTTTGATCTTGCAGCTAAATAAAGATGATACAAAATTTTCTAAGCTTTCAGCGTCCCGTTCAACTAAAAATACTATTTGCACAGGTGTGGAGGTTTGTCTCTGTAAAAGTGCTCTGAGAGCATTGGTTGATATACAATTTATTAAACAAGTTTTTTTTTTTCCTGATGGATCTACTCAGAAGTAACTTTGCAGTACAACACTAAAGATTTTCATTCAACAGAGAAGTTAGGGTTTTAGTTAGCTGTACAATGTCTTTTTTTGTTTACTATTTCATATGCTGGTCACTGGAATTTCATGTTCAAAATTTAGTCCAAAGTAACAGTATTAAAATTTTTCACAAATAAACAAAATGATTCTTTTTTTACTTTATGAGGATGTTTTCAGATTGGAATGAACTGGTTCTATAAAGTATACACATTATTGCTATTAATTATCTGTCTCAGTGTTAATGTGAATAGTGTTTTAAACAGATGAACATTGAATTGGGCTTCGTGCCAAAGATTTATGTTTTGATGAAGTTTTTCCAACAGTTTAGTAATTGTTAATTACATTTCAATAGCAAACCTCATTGTGGTACACTGAAGAAAATATCATATTTGGAAAATTTCTCATCCACATCCAGGCTATTCCTTTATTTTGTTTCCTATGTTGGTATTTGAAGAATACAAGGAATAACTAGATTTTTAAACAGAAAAGGAAGTGCTCCTCAATGAGAATATTTCTGACTAAAGTATATTATTCAATATATAGAAATTAAAATTGATTTTTAAAGCAAGTACACATATTAAATATGAATTTTCCCTTGGATTTCTCCTGAATTTATATCAACAAATCTGATAATGTGTGATTTTTTAAAGGAAGGTCAGAAAGTCATATAATCAGTCTCAACTCAAAGTAGAACAAGGACCCAGGAATTAAACCAGAGACTCTCTGTCTAGTAGAAGAAAAAGTAGACCCTAATCTTCATCATGTGGGATTAGGCCCTAACTTCTTTAATAAGACTCCTACAGTGCAAGAATTAAAACCTAGAATAAACAGATGGGATGGACTCAAACTAAAAAGTTTCCTCTCAGCAAAAGAAACAGTCTGTGAGGCGAATAGAAAGCCTACATCTTGGGAGCAAATTTTTACTCCTCACACATCAGAAAGAGAACTAATATCTAGGGTATATAAAGAACTCAAAAAGCTAAACACCAAAAAAAGCAAATAATCCAATCAATAAATAGGTCAAGGACATGAGCAGACACTTCTCAGAAAAGGATATTCATTCAATAAATATATGAAAAAATGTTCATCATCTCTAGCAATTAGAGAAATGCAAATAAAAACTACTCTAATATACCATCTCATTCCAGTCAGAATGGCAGCTATTATGAAGACAAACAATAATAAGTGTTGATGAGGATGTGGGGGGAAAGGTACATTTATTTGATCACCTAATATAATTAGCATTGAGAAAATACCTTAGCTATCCATGGCTCTCATGTGTTCTGAGCACATTGCAAAATTTACAAAATCATTACAGTAGGGCTAGGGCTATAGCAGAGTGATAGAGTACTTACTTAGCATGCATAAGGCCCTAGGTTCAATCCCCAGCCCCACAAAATATAAAATAAAATAACAAAAAATCATTGAAGCTATGTGGTCAACACAGTACATGAATATCATTAAGGATATTTCCCCATTCTCTTTATTATTTAGGACTTCATATAGGCATTCTTAGCTGATTAACAATTAAACCATTGAATAGTAAGATGTTTATTCATTTAATACAACAGTTACATAGTTAACTATGTGTAGTGCCCTAAGCTAGGCTGAATGACAAGCACAAAAAGTACCCCTTACCTTCAGCCAGGTAACAGAAATAGAATTTTCTTGATAAAATCATTACAAAATATTTCATGGATTATCTCAAACAGGTCTTCTTTGTTCCAAGTCTTGCAAAGTCAGAATTACATCTGATGGTAAACACTGAAGCAAACATGCTGAAGCAAACATGACTATTCTTTTGGTCATATAAGAAAAGGCATTAATCAGAGTCAAACCCATTTCTTACATTTAGGTCAGTTTAAGTCATGCACTACTGTGTAAAACAATTCGTACCCAGCTTTTAAAACAGCAAGTTATTCTTAAGCAATTATTTAGATCCTTAAATTATGTATATTATTAAATCCTGCCCCCAAATTTATGTTAGGAAACTCAGCAGGTTCATGGTAGTATTCTTGCCTAATACTTAAACTTTCACTGAAATAATATGAGAAAATGGGCCTCAGAATTTTGGGGGTCATAGGCTGGATTCTGTTGAATATGATAGAACATTTGAAAATAATATTTTTGTGAGAAGAGAATTCATGTAGAAAATGAAGTTTGTTGACATATGGTAAATAAGACAAGTGAAAACAATATTTTCCAATGTTACTTGTTTCTCTGGTACTACTCATTAGTGTAGGCTCACTTTTTTCTTCCTAAGATCATACCCTTTATTAGGCAGCAATATCTTGCTAATGGAGAAAAGAAAATGAGCAGTTTACAATTATGTAAATAAGACATAGTTTTTCTATTTCTGAAAACTAATAGAGAGAACTTTTTCCCCATAAATGAATAAAATCTCAAATGAAATTAGAATCTGTGCACCTCTCTTCTCATTAAAGGGTGACACTAGTAACAATTTGCAAAGAGGAAGCTGTAGAAATGCAATAAAATAAGATTATCTTGGCAAAATTGAGATTTCTCTCTGTATATCATGCTAAAAATGTAGCTGAGAGCTGGTCTTTGCAAGATCAATGAGGGATGTATGCATGAAATGTGATTTGCATATTTAAAAATTGATTTAAATTATGGTTTATAACCCACACCACAGGGAAAAAGAATAATGTAATGCTGATGTACCCCTGTCCATTTATGTGTTAAAAGGGCACAGGTGCACTTTTATTTCCCTAGAGATGGTAAGGCTGCTATATGGAGTTTGTCAAAGCTATTTATTTCACTTTATGTTCACCATGGAGATTACGAGTTTTTGTGTTTTTTTTTTTTTTTTTTAATTTGGGATGGCACTTCAGTTTCCCACTAATTTGTATTACTTTAATGCATTATATCCTAAAAACCTCTTCATTTGTGTTCAGGATATTAGTCATATTCATTAGTTTCTAATTGCATTCTGTAACCTATGGTAGCTTTTGGGACTTCAAATATAATTGAAGGTTTTAATTTTAACTCATAGAATTAAAGAGTGATATGGTGACATCAGTGTTCTAAGAATTATTTTCCTCTCCCAAGGTATTATGTGAGATAGATTGAAAGCATGGAAACCAGTTGCAGTTGTCTAACCTTTAGGTGATGTGAGCTTTGGAAAAGCGGCAGTTGCAATGGAAAAGCAAAGATGAAAGCCAAAATGTATTTTGAAAAATAAGGATAGATGATACGTGGTAACCTGCTGGATATAGTTAACAAAAAAAGATAGACAGGAAAAGTTAACTGTGTGGTTTTGAGCAATGACAGCTTGAGAATTGTGAGACCAGCGGGAAAAGAGGATAATCAGAAATTTTCAGTCTCTGGGGGAAATGATCTATTCATGTTTGTATATTATATGTCTGAAGACATGGAACACCAAGTTGGATGTGTTTTGTTGTATATAAGAATTTTGAGTCTAATGTATGAAAGATGATATATCATGAACTATGTAATGCGATAAATAATCAATAAAAAAAAAAGAATAGATGAGTATTCCTCAAATAAGAGGTTGGTGATTGGATATATATTTGGAGACCCTCAGCTTATATATAATAAAAATGCCTTCATGCAAAAGCAGTACATTAATATGAAGAGTTTATAAAGAAAAGAGCACAGGTTCTTGGGGACTGTTTCAATCTAAATGGTTGGAAGAAACCTAGAGGACATCAAATGAAACAGATTTATATATATATATATATATATATATGTATATATATATAATCTGTTTTGTGTACCATACACATAAACACATTTAAAATGAAAGAAGTTTGCATTTGGAATTGAAGTTGCTTTATATTACTGATATTATTGGCCTCAAATAATATTTCCATGTGTCAGGTCAGGTAGTCATTTCACTTAAGTAAAATATAATAAATCTTCACAGATACCTTAATAATGGTCCCTGGAATTCTTTGTGTTGTATACTAAGGGATTAAAATCAACCATAATTATTTTTATGAGTTACACAGTTCTACTAATTGCGGACATTCCTTGTTGTAGAATAGAAGCATTTCTGAAAAGTTTCCTATGAAAATTCTATTCCATGCACTGTACCTTTCTTTCTAAATATTACCTTTATACAAAGAGATTTATGTGAAGGAGCCAAGGAGTAGCCTCATCCTTATACCAAGTGCAGTGTCCTTATGGTAACATTTATAATACTATCAACTAATGGTTTTTATAACACAAATATTATTTACAAAGAGGCATAACTCATTTGTGTTTTTATAACCACCCTACAAGATCATCAAGGCAGGTGGTGTTAATCTTGTTTTCCAAGTGAGAAAAATGAGGCTCAAAGATGTGTAGGCCTCTTGCCCAAGATTTTATGGAAAGTAAGTGGAACCAAGGTCTTCTGATTCCAAGACCAGCTTTCTTTTTGCTGTTAATGTGCTGTGTTATATTTGTTACATTTCCTAAAAACAGTTGTGAGAGAAACTTTAGAATTTCATTAAAGCAAATCCTAAAGGAATATGATCAATTTGTTCTCTGCTTTAGAGAGTAAAAATCTGTTTAGGCAGTATCCGATATGTTAGGTCACAAGTCTAAAGTAATTGATTACTGGGCTCTTTTGGCACATTTTGAGGCATATTAGTTCTTTTAGGCTTGTGGTTGGGGGTAAATTCCTCTTGAAAGGGTTCTTATTGATACTCTCCAGAGGCCTAGAAGAGTTAATTGGCTTACAAAACATATGTGGATTGTACTCTGGGAATAGTTCACTCATCTCTTAACATCTGGATATACTGTTTTACTTTTTTACCATTATGCATTCATAACTGAAAACTATTTCCATTTAAAAAAATAAATATAGTATGTCAACAGTATGTATGTAATTAAGAACAATTCACTGTAACTCTATGACACTTTATAAAAATGTTTTTTGAAAAATAAAGAAAAAGAAAAGCTTTCAAGTTTTTAGTGCCATGTTAGAAATATCCTAGTGTATGTATGTAACTTATGAATTCAATGTAATTTAAATAACTAAAAAACATTTTTTACAGTAACATGCCATTCACATTTTGAAAGTATTGCCAATTATTTTTACATTATCTACTTTGAAAATATGGGAAAGAAAATTATTCAAGAAGTTTGTGTGCATGTCATTCTGAGAACCAAAACACAATTTTTGTGAATCTGCATTTCCCCAGAGAGATAATAAAATATTGCTCTGCTAAAATCTGATTTCCACCTTATGCTAATCATACTCTCTTCCACAGACTTTTCCTACTTCCTTCTAAACATAACCCTCCATCAAAACAAAAAACAACACAAAAACATCCTCCAAGGAAAAACATTACAAAACACAAAAGCAATAAAAAAAGAAAGAAATTTTTATTTATCAGATAACAGGAGATGAATGTTCATGCCTCTCCATTGAAAATGATGTCCAATCCCATACCTTGGCCTCAGAATTCCTTGGCCTCAATTCCGTCAGCATAATTTTTTTCTCTCTGTTCTCAGCTTCCCCATAGCATGTAAGCATTAGTGTTTGTAATCTCATACACTATGGCTATCACCAAGAACTTCTCTTTGTGCCTTTCTATCCACAACCATCCTTATATAGTTGTTGACTCTTGATCCTGTTTGTCTGTTGTCCTCATTTTGTCTTGAGCTTTACTGTTCATTATTCCCCCAACTTTTCTCCCAACATGTATGTTCTCCTCCAGCTGTATTTGCCAAACACCCTGCTATTCTGTTGCTATGTTCCAATTCCAACTTCTGCATAGGTGAAAAAAGTCACACAGTCCACCTGTTGGGATCTATTATTCCTCAATTTGTAACCTTAGGCTCCTATGGAGTCAGAGGAGCTTTCCATTTAACACTCCCCCCACCACCTGCCAACCACAATTCCAAACCATGCCTGTTCTCCTCAAACACTAAAGTGCATCCTCCATTATCCCAGATAATCATCTTTTCTCATTCTTGACTGTAAACATGAAGAAAATATCCCTTCCTTTTACTATCATATATCTCAAAGGCTACACTTTTCACCCTCCCTTTTACAATTTTTTTTGTTCCTACTCACTATTGAGTGTATCAATTTGACTGATATTCCCATGAATGCAGAGACTGGTTTGCTGTTCTCTTATTTCCTTAAATTTTACTATTGTAATCTCATATTTTTGTGTCATTAGCAGATACAAATTATAACTACATGTTAAATTCTAGGCATAAAAGAACTTTCTTTAGGTACCAGGTTCTGCTTGTACTTCCCTTACTTGGAAATCCTACTTATTTAAAACTTCTCTCATTCCTAAAAGACAGTAGAGCACATTGGTTAAGAACAAAGACTAGACTGCATAACTTCAAATATGAGCTCTACCACTTACTATTACGTGATCTTGACAAAATTATTAAATGACTCTTTGCCCAGGTTTCTCATATATAAAGGTGAGATAATAACAAGATATATCCTATACCACTGTTGTTAAGAGGATGAAGCCTGTGTGTGTGTGTGCGCGCGCGCACTCATGCACACCTGCACAGGCACATACACACATAACTATAACATGGAGATCTTTAACTTGGTAACTTCCTCAAATATATTGGAGTATCATTTTAATGCCCATGATTACTATAAAGAGAACATTACTGCAGGATATGTTTTGGTCAATTATTAGATCATTAGAAAAGTCCAAAAGAAAAATATACGATAGGATAATGGAGAATTTGATTTGGATGGAGAATTGGATTTAGATTATTCTGTGTTATTCTGAGAAGTAATATTTGGCCAATGAGATTGAGTTTCATGTTGCTTTTTAGTGGCTGAGTTTTCTGCTTATACTGACTGGTATATAAGCTCTGCATTTGTGTGTTGCTTTTATATTTTATTCAGTAATTTGAGGACATTTAATGTATATTTTCTCAGGAGTACCTTAATCCTGTTATGAGATATATGTGCTAACTGTATTTAAAAAATTCTTTTTGGGGGGTGGAAGAGTCTTGTTAAATTTTTATCATTGATATATTTGGCAGCAAAATCTAACAAGATCTACTCCACATTCTCCACATTATGGAATTCACAATGTATGTTTGACCCCTCAGAAGGATGAAAACTGTCTATGCAAAAAATGCAATTATTTATATTTATACAAGAACCAGAAATCCAGAAACCTGGCTCTGTATTCCTGAGCAGGCTCCTCTTGGTTTCTCTCTGTTTTCATACCCTCATGAGAAACCTGGACTAGGAAAATGCAGATGTCCCTCCCAAGATTGCTTTTTTTATGAATCTAGAACATGGGTCAGCAAACTTTCTGCAGAGAACCAGATACTAAATATTTTAGGCGTTGTGGATCACACAAGGTCCCTGTCACAAGGCCTCAAGCTGCTTTTGTAGTTCAAAAGCAGACAGAGGTCTTATGTAAATGAAGAGGCCTGGCTATATTCCAATAAAACTTTATTTATGGATATAGAAATTTGAATTTCATACAATTTTTATGTGTCATAAAAATATCCTTCTTTATTCAGCTCTTTAAAAATGTAAAAAGCATTCTTAACTCGGCCATACAAAAACAGACAACAAGACAGATTTTCCTGTGGGCAATAGTTTGTCAACCCCTGATGTAGTATAGCAAAACAATTTATACATAGATCTATTTGAGAACATTCTATATGCAAAGCACTATATCATAGTACTTGTATTAGCGACCAGTTTCACATTCCTTTCCTTTGTTTTGTAAATGCTCACTTCAAAGATGGGATAAAAAGTGTATTTGTGCTTGTATATAGTTTGCCAGACACTTTGAAAGTCTGTGGGCTTTCACTTCCTAGTATTTTCCCAATTATGCAGATGAATGGAACATTTCAATAGCCTATCTTTGCATGACTTTTGAGACTAGGTGCTGTTTAAATTATTTAAAAAAATATATCTAATAGCCCTTTGCATTTTACTCCTTTTTTGATGTAGTAGAAGGACTTTTTACCAATATATTTGAATAGGTTGAGAATTCTGTAAAACAGTTTGTTTATTTGGATCTTACAGAAAACCAATTAGGAAGTTCATGTATTAAGACACAATACATGTATAATGACTTTTTGATAGATACAACATCAGAGAATCTCCCTATATATTTAAAGATGGGTTCAGGGCTGGGGATGTGGCTCAAGCGGTAGCGCACTTGCCTGGCATGCGTGCGGCCCGGGTTCGATCCTCAGCACCACATACCAACAGAGATGTTGTGTCCGCCGAGAACTAAAAAATAAAAATTAAAAAAAAAATTTCTCTCTCTCTCTCTCTCTCTCTCTCTTTCTCTCTCTCTCTCTCTCCTCTCTCACTCCCTCTCTCCTCTCTCACTCTCTCTTTTAAAAAAAATAAAATAAAGATGGGTTCATTCCCTTCTTTATGAGCTATCAAGTCTCCCTAACTTCGAACATTCTACTCCTGTAACATGTATCATGAGCATATGAGTAAATGATATGGGGTTACCATTTTAAATTTTAAGGAGTTATTAAAAACAAAATGCAAGCCGGGCATGGTGGTTCATGACAGCAGCTACAGAGGCTGAGAAGGAAGGATCTCGAGTTCAAAGCAAGCCTCAGTAAAAGTGAGGCACTAAGCAACTCAGTGAGACCCTGTCTACAAATATAATATAAAATAGGGCTGAGGATGTGGGGATGTGGTTGAGTGCCCCTGTGTTTAATCCTTGGTATCCCCACCAATGCATTCATTGTTAAGACCATACTGCATACTTATTCATATGATGATTTTTTTGTGTTAGATTGTGTGTGTGTGTGTGTGTGTGTGTGTGTGTGTGTGGTGCTAGGGATTAAACCCAGGGCTTTTTGCATGTCAGGCAAACAGTCTACCAACTGAGCTATATCCCCAGCCCTCTGATGATTTTTTGACTTGACATGAGACCGTAAATATTTTTGTCTTAAAAATTTTCATAAACTCCATGATAAAATCTATAGAATTATCATTCATGGCACTTTACTAAAGTCTTTATTCAATCATTCCCTTCTTGCTGGTCATTAAATTTATGTCATTCTTTTGCTACTATGAATAAGACCATTAAGATTTCTTTAGTGAGAAATCTTGGTTCCTCTTTCAAGGAAAGCTTTTCTTTAAGAGAGTTTACAATTTATATTAGTATAACAAAGGTTATAATTATGTGTAAATCTCTTAAGTAGTTAATTCTTTTCTAGAAAAGAATTTCTTGTTTTCATATATGAGTTTTTATTTGTTTCCTCAGAACTAGTACTCCATACCTTTAAAAAAACACATTTGCTAGTTGGAAAAATAAGAGAAATTGTCTTAGTTTAAACAACTTTATTAAGCATTTACTATAGGGCAAGTATATTATTAGAGGCTGAGAAAAGAAATATTTATTTATTTTTATTTTTGTATCAGTGCTAGGGATTAAACTCTAGACCTCCTGTGTACTGGGCAAGCACTCTATCACTAACCTACAGTCCCAACACCAAGATTATTTTTCCAGTGTCTGGTTTTAAGAAACTAAATGTACAATGGGAGCATTAGTCATATGAACTATTAGAAAGCAAAAGAAAAAAAATCCTATGAGAATCAAAGTCCTATGGGAGCATTGACAATGGAGTCATTACATATAAAAGTTAATGAAAAAATTAGAGTTGAATTTAAGAAGAATGGGAATTCAAAGGACAAAAATAAGGGAAAGATATTTCAGGCAGAAGAAATGTGAACCAAGAGAGGGAGACAGGAGAAAGTATAATAGTTCAGTGTTGGCAATTCAGGAGCATTGGGCAAATGTAGCAGAATAGCTTTAAAGGAGAATCCAAGATGGAAAGATGTAAGATATATGTTGAAGGGCCTTTATATATTGAATAGGTAGATAACAGGAGTGCAACAACAAAGAATTAACATTATGTATCTATTTTTATAATGCACTGGTTTGTATAATAAGAGGCATATATACATTATTTCATTTAATCACCTTAACCTTATGAAGTTTGGATTGTATTCACCATTTCACAGATCAGAAAACTAAAGTTCAAAAAGGTTAATTAATTTGCCCAGAATCACACATGAAATAGTAAACAAAGAATGAAAAATAGGTATGGATGACTACAAAGGCCATGCTTTTTATATTTTAACATAGGAAACTACATAATTACTAAAAGATTTTAAGCCTAATAAAAGCAAAATCAAGTTTTAGTTTTTTAATATGTAAGTCTGGTACAAATCTAGGAGGACTATTTTTAGGATACATGTTCATTTGGATTCCAATTTAGATTCAAATGATATTTAGTCACATCTTCTGTATGTTAAACTCTCTGTTAGACATGTTTCATGGCATTATCTAGTTAAATAATTTTGGTTGAATACAATATTTTTAAAAATTTCAAAACCTATTTCATATTGGCCAACTAGTTTCAGCTAATAGAAAAAGTATTTTAGAAGAAACTATGTGATTTCCAGTGCTACATCTATTTTGTAGTAAGTAATATCAGCATCATATCTGGTTGTATCAATATGAGGAATTCCTGTGGTCATATCCATTAAAATATTATTCTGAAACTTTAAAATAGCCAACCATATTTGACACAGAAATAATCAGCACTTTCAAATTTGTGGAAGATTGATCAACCTGCATAATTAATATTAAGTTTTGGTTGTCCAAGATTAAAGGTAATTATCATTTTTTTCATTCATTAGTATCCCCTAGGAAGATATCCAAAATATTGACAAAATAATTTGGGCAAAATGACCAATAATTGTTTTACCTTATTTTAGAATACTAAAGGCTAGATATTATAATGGCAAATGTAACTTAATTATGATAGTTTTCCAAGTTCTAATCAGTATGTTGTTGATGAATCTTTCGAAGTTTATAGAAACCTAGATTCTTAAACAAACAAGAATTTCTAGGGAAGCAACTGAATTACCAATTTGTGAACAAACATACATGTGTGAACCATCCCCATGCACTCAGAACACTCAGTAGTGGTAACTGTATTGTTCCAGCTGTACTAAAATATAGGTAAGCATTGTTCTTTGTCTTAACAGTTCACCAGTAAGGAACTCAGCATTTGATTGCAATGACTGTTCAAAGAAAATCAGTGTTGATCCAGACAAATGGCACATGCCTGATAATTCTAGCAACTCAGGAGGCTGAGGCAAGTTCAAGTGTAGCCTAGGCAATTTAGTGAGAACTTATCTCAAAAAAAATTGAAAAAGAAAATGTCTGGGGATGTAGCTCAGTGGTAGAACCCCCCCTATGTTGAATCCCCAACACCCCTTTGAATATGAAGTGAAGGGATGGAAGAATGATGAAACATACACTGACATTTATTGGCTAAACCACCCTTTACCCCTCACTTTGTACAAGTGTTAATGTGCCAAATGAAAAACAATGGAGTCTTTCAGATTTCTCCTCTTTGGGGCTGAAATACTGGAAGTTAATTTCATACATTACAGGGCTGGCAGTTTTTTTTTTTTAATTTAATGAACTCCCTTTACCTCCAAATGTAGTTAGCTTCTTGGTTCTTATTGACAACATTTGTTTCAAAAGAAGAGATAAGTGTAACAGCAAGCAAGAATTTTGAGGGAGGAAACAGTCTTAATAAAAATATTCATGGTATTTGTGCAAGTTTATATTAAGTCAAGGATAGATAGACTGGAGGAAATGTAGGAATAAGTTACAATCATAGCCCAGAGGAAAATGACCTTAACCAACATCTAGAAATGTTTGTACTTGAAGTGGGTCTGGGATAAAGGAATTATTATCTGAATTTATATAGCCAGAAACCTAACTGCAGACTAAATTATATAATAACAATATAATGAAACATAACTGTTCTGAAGTGGGATATATATGCAAACACCTTCCTATTTCCTGTGTCCTTCTCAGACCTCTCTTCTCTGCTCCAGATTCAGCTGCCTGTTTTAAATCTCAAAAGGGATGGCTCTGACATTTTAAACTTATTAGACCTAAAATTGAACGCTTGATCTTTTTTGCACAAATCTTCCCTCCAAACTTCTCTGTTTCTGGCCTTGAAGCCAGAAACCAGAATTTGTTTTTATTAGCTTTCTTCTTTACCTTTAACATTTCTTCTGCTTCAAGTCCAACCACCCCTACCTCTAAAATACATACTGCAAGTCATCCTTGGTCATTCTAATCTGAGCCACCATCATTTGCTGTCCAGGCTACAATTATTTCCTATTTTCATTTCAACCCCTCCCTCCATCTTTCACTGTTGTGGTTTGGATGTGAGGTGTCCCCCAAAAGCTCAAGTGTAAGACAAAGCAAGAAGGTTCAGAGGAGAAGTGATTGGGTTGTGAGACTCTTAACCCAACCAGTGAATTAATCCCTTAATCCCTTATGGGATTAACTGAGTGGTAACTAGAGGCAGGTTCAGTGTGGCTGGAGGAAGTGGTTAATTGGGGGTGTGGCTATGGGGTATATATTTTGTATCTGGAACTGGAGTCTCTCTCCTTCTTGATCACCATGATGTAAGCCATTTCCCTCTGCCACACACTCTGCAATGATGATCTGCCTCATCTCAAGCCCTGAAGACTGGAGCTGGCCTTCTCTGGACTAAGACCTCTGAAACCATGAACACTCAAACAAACATTTCCTCCCCTACAGGTGTGATGGTCAGATATTTTAGTCATAGTGGCAAAAAAAAAAAAAAAAGCTGACTAATACAATGCCAGAGTTGTTTTTTGGTTTTTGGTTTTTGGTCCCCCACCCCCAGCAGTACTGGGTATTGAATCCAATGTCCAAGCAAGCACTCTACCACTGAGATACACCCCCAGCCCTTTTTATTTATTATTTAGTGAGATAGGTATCTCGGTAAGCTGCACAGGTTCCTGGAACATGCCATCTTTTTGCCTCAACTACCCAAGCAGCTGAGATTGCAGGCCTGCACCATGTTACCCTGCCAGTTTTCTTTTTTAAAGTATAAATTTAATTATCCTGCTTAAAGTCCTTTATTTCTTTCCCACGATAATTAATGTGACACCTAAATTCCTTATGCTGGCCTTAGAAGGTCCTGCCTACCTCTCAAACCTCATTTCTTTTTAACCATTTTTTGGTTACTAGGCAAGAGACTTAAAATATAGCAGGTTCATGAGATGATAATACTCAGATTAATAATGAAGACTTGCTTTATTTAGGGAATGATTTCAGTGGTGGAAAACTATCATGGTCATATTCCTTTAATTACTTTATTTTGCAAAACCAGCTTCTTATTCTGGACATATAGTTATTCTGTTAGTATCCACAGGCAGTAAGTGGATAAGGAAAATGCAACTATGGGGTTAATATATCCTTTCAAGCATCTTCTGCCTGACCTGTAACACCAGCAGAATAATTGCTTATCCAAGCAGTACTAATGTGGAATTGACTCTAATGGCTGCAACATTATGACCTCAGCATAAGGTCATTGATGTCTTGACAACCTACATTCAGTTTGGATGAAAATTGATGGCTTTGTTTTTGTACAAACCTATGGAATTCATACATGAAACTTGTTCCAGAAAAACTCTGTCAAGTACAAGAATAGCTATGCCAAATCATATAATCATTTTAATTTCCCTGATGTGTTCCAGGATACAGTTCATGGAAAATTTGGCCATGAACACAAAAATTATACCTAAGAAGGCTAACATTCTTTAAATATAGCATTATTGCTTTATGATGAAACTATATATAGTTAATTCCTGCCAAAAGTGATATGAAAGAAAATATTCAAATGGTTTATCAGTCCATATATAACTAAACATAAACATATACTCAGAATTCAAACTTGTAATTTCCAATTTCTTAAAGTAGGACTTTTGTTCCTTTTAGTCTTAGTCAACAAGACTACATTTTCCAAAGATTTTATTTTTCTATAATTTTACTAATTCTTAAATTCTCTTATTGTCATTAAATATCTTCCATTTACAATGTTCACTATTGCTATTGGCTTAGCATTCTACTTCTATGATGAATGAAGACTGCATTACATAGGACATTAGTATAAGATTTCAGAAAGGAATTGTCAGCATTTGAAGAGCTAGAGGAGCTTTTTCATTGAGAAGAACACCTTTTCAACCATTTTAATCAACTCTGTAGTGGAGGAAAATTCAGGATAGCCCAGTCCCCACTAATAAAGACTTGATCCATTAAAATTTGAGGTATGGTTGAGTGGAGGTTCTTTTATTGCAAAGAAAAAAAAAGAGCTTTAAGAAGTATTATCTAGCTGATGAGAACAAATTCTTCCAAGGAGAGTAACTATATTCAGCATTGCTTTATAAAAGCTCCAACTTGCATATATAGTTCCCAGTCCTGGCCTTGAGTTAAGACTGTCAACAAGGGTAGGAGATTTCAGTTTGCTTTTTAGGCTTTGATTTTAGAATTCACACATAGTATTTGCTTCAGGCAGAATAACAGTTGCAGAAGAGACAGCAGGTGATAGGAGTGTGATTCTTCATGGGCAGCTATCCACTGCTGTTGGTTCAATGGTCAGGCTACAGAATTTTTTATTGCAAATCATTATTTTCAGGGTTTCAAACTTTCCCTTACCTCCACCTCTACCCCAGCTATCCTTTATATGTTCCAGTAGTTATTAGTAAGGTTTTTTTTTCCCTTTTTATTAGAGGTCCTATTTTTTATTAAAACAATAATCAAAAATGCTTTCAGACTGAGGTTTTTAAATAGTGTGAGAACTTGTAAAATGTATGAACCCAGATGTTGAAATGTGCTCAGTGATTTTTCATAGTTAGTACATATAGGAGAGTTTTTATGTGTTTTTTTAATTGAAGTTTCTCTGCTTTTAGTATAAGTTCAGACATACTATAAATCCAGTTTAGAAAACCTACACCTTGTCTTCAAGGGCACATGTTACAGGAGTACATGGTTGAACTTTTGAGTATCTATTAGGGATGCATATTTTAATTAATTAATTAATTAATATATATATTTTGTGGGGCTGGGGACCAAACCTAAAGTCTAGCCTATGCTAGGCAAGTGCTCTGCCATTGAGCTACATCTCCAGTCCAATGTGTGTATGTGTGTGTGTGTGTGTGTGTGTGTATGTATATATGTGTATATGTATATTTGTGTGTGTATATGTGTGTATATATACATATATATATATGTGTGTGTGTGTGTGTATGTATATATATATATATATATATATATATATATATATATATATATATTTATATATTTATATTTGGTGCTGGTAATTGAACTCAGGGGTATTGGACCACTGAGCCACATCCCCAGCTCTATATTGTATTTTAGAGACAGGTCTCACTGAGCTGAGTGCCTCACTATTGTTGAGGTTGGCTTTGAAATTCTGGTCATCCTGTCTCAGCCTCCAGAACTGCTGTGATTACAGGTGTGCTGCATCGTGCCCAGCCCACTATGCATATTTTAAAATTGCATTTAATAAGAATGCTCATTACTTTGCATGTTCCATGGATAACTTTCTTTTTTTATTTAAAACAAACTTTTTATTAGAGCTTTATCATTATACATAGTAGCTAGGTTCATCCCTACAAATTCATACATGTATGGAATTTGATTTCAGTTCAAATTCCCCTTTACCCTTCTCTTTTCCCTCACAGTCTCCCTCCCCTCTCCAGTTCTTCCTCTACTATACTAGACTTCCTTTGGCTCATCTATTTATTTATATGTGATTGGTTCTTTTTACTTAAACATAAAGGTGAAAACCCCTGTGGTTTGTTTGTTTGTTTATTTATTTATTTTGGTTGGTTCCAAGGATTGAACTTAGGGGCATTCAACCACTGAACCCCATCCCCAGCTCTATTTTTGCATTTATTAGAGACAAGGTCTCACTGAGTTGCTTAGAGCCTTGCTGTTGCTGAGGCTAGCTTTGAAGTCATGATCCCCCTGTCTCAGCCTCTGGAGCTGCTGGGATTAAGGTGTGAGCCACCACACCCTGCCCTATAGTTTATTTATATATGCACATTATGTGATTTTTTAAAGTATTCATTCTGCACTGCCTCCTGTTACCCATCCCTCCACTCTGCCTCTCAATCTCATTCTTCTGTATTACTATTGTAGAAGTTAATTTTCTTACCAAGTTTTTTCTCCTAAGAATGAGTCATTTTCTAATACAATTTTTTTTATTGTATGGATTTCTTATTTGGGTGCCATTTAAAGTCTGAAGAAGCCACAATGATGATCTTTTGTTATTGTGTTTGTATAAACATACTTGCTTCATTTCCATGTAAAGCTTTCCTATAAAATTAAACTATAAATGTATAAATGCACTTGTAAAAGAATAAAACAATGCTTATTGTTCAATGTGCTTCCAATATTCCTTTGTTTTTTTGTGTTTTTTTTTAATGTGTGCTTTCTGGATGAGTCACTTTAATGGTGTGCTGTCCAGCTGATACTAATTCTCCAACTAAAAATATTCAGTTAAGGAAAATTACAGAGTTATTTTAATCATGTTTGGGTCTGCTCATATTTAGAGTTTCCAGAGTAAATTTTTATGTGGCCTTTCTTAGAGCAAAGATGTAAGAAGTGCTATGTTACATATCAGTAGTTAAAATTAATAGAAATATTTAATTCTGAGAAAAATCCACAAGATAATTGAAAAGCTTTTATATTTACACAAAATTATGTATTTTGAAATGAACTAGAGAATGTCAGCAGAGAACTGTGATTTTTTTCCTTAAATTTATATTAGTTTTCTTACATGCCATGTAATTGAAGAGTCATTTAATTCAAAGTCTCACTTAAAGTATGTGTCTTTTTATTTTTCTTTCTTAAAATCATGAATTAACAAAATTTTATCACTTAAAATGTTTTGAGTGATGATCAGGCCACTGTCATATTTCCTCAAAGTCAGGAAAATGTGCATGTATATTTTTCAACTGAAACAAGTAGGTAAGAGAGTGTACTAATGTTAAAAGATTATTTATAGAGTACATGAAAGAAAGTTATAATAGAAAAACCAATAGCTATAATTTAATTTTTAGTGTTACAATTCAAATTCAGTAATTCAATAGTAGATGTAAAAATGAAATCAGAGAAAAAAAATTAAAGTGCCACCAGACTGACCAATCAGTCATTGAAAATGCCTGTAGTGGGAATTTACTCAGATATAAAATGTTTGCACTGTCATTAAGTATTCCCTAATTTATATTAGTGAACTAATATAATGACAGACACAAAAATATACCCTGAGGCTGTGGCTGTGCAGAAGACAAGCATTCCTAACCCACACTTTTGTTTAAATATTCCTGTCGCTCCAAGTACCTTCATCTCACTGCCACCTTCAGTAAAATATTTCTGTCTCTCTCTATTTCTCTTTATACATATAAACACACCCTGCTAATAACTATGAAGTGTTAGGTGGGCTAATTAAATAGTTAAGCATAACTTTATTTGACTCCCTCTTAAAATTGAGGCAAATGTATCTAAGGCAAGTCATCAGGCCGGTAAACACATATTAATTCTTTTCTAACACTTTTTAAAATTTTTGTCTGTTTTCTTTTAGACAAATCTAGAAAGCCAAAATAACTATGTTATAAATGTCTCCATGGAAATATAGACTATTGTATAGATTTCAGTTTCCAGGAATCATCTTTCAATTTTAAACTTACTACTATTTCAAACAGATTGGCTATTTGTTAGTATAATTGTCACTGGTTCCCAAACCTAAAATTCCACATACCTTCTAAAATATAGGAACAGAAAGTACAATCTAATTTTCTTTCTCTTGATTAGAAAGAAGATCAATATTAAATGAAATCAGACCCTAGTAGAGATAGCAGTAAATAAATCTGGTTTAGTTTTGTTGTTTCCTTCTGCTTTTTTTTCTCTCTTTTTGTTTTCCTCTTTCTCTGATTCTTCTTCATTATTTTTATCCTCCTTATCCTCTTCCATTTTTGTTTTTTGCATCTCAGTTGTTTAATTCTTGTTGGCACATACACAGAATTTGTATGTTGGAAAGTAGGATATAGACGGGAAGGTAATGAAATATGAAAGGAGTATTTATGGATTAACGTGTTATACATCATGTATAATGATAGATACTTTACATTTATTAAAGCATTTAACTTGAATGACTGACATTTAAGGAGAGTATTATTATCTGAATTTTGCAAATATAGGAAATGAAGGTCCAGAGAAGCTAATCCATAGGCTTATAATTGGTATGGCTAGTAATTGGTATGGCTGAGATTTAGAATGTATGTCTGTCCGGTTCCTAAGACCATTCTTGCTGCAACCAGCTCTCCACAACTGTGTGTAAAAGTAATATGGCTTTGTGCCATGAGTGATAAAAAGTACAGATTATATTTTAAGATATTGTGTAAAAATTTAAGTAATTAATTATTTAATATCATGGGAAGACTAATTGAAGGAACTGGTTTTACCTGAGTAGATTAAAAAGATGCATCTAATGCATTTTTCATAAAACAGAGTAGACTTGATCAGTGCAGGCAAAATTATTGCTAATGGGTATGAGTTCAGGTAGGCTGGTTTTGAGTCTTAAGTAAATTTTTAAAATTTCTAACAATTTCAACTGTCAAAAAAAAGGAATAAGCCACTTAGGATATAAGGAATACTCTGTTCTAGGTCCAGAGTGTGCATCATCCTAGATTTACTGGGCACTCTTTCTTTAACATGCCCCCACCACCAGGCTATTTGCTCCCTAGCCAGAGCAAGAAATTAACACCCTTTAAAACAGTATTATAGTCATGAAGGAACTGGCAGGTGAATGACCTGCTCACTCCCTCTATCTAACTTTTAAGTTATATGTGCTTTATCTGGAGACTGACAATATAATTTGTGAGGCCCAGGGTAAAATGAAAATGTGGAGCTCTACTGCAGAGGTTATTTACTGGGCTGAGGCTATAGCTCAGTTGGTAGAGTGCTTACCTTGCATTTACAAGGCCCTGGCACCACACAGAAAAAAAAAGAAAAAAAAATTACGTATTTAGAATTATTTAAATTTTATCTGTAATGGTAACTTTCAGGAAAAAATAAAGACCCACAAAAAAAACACACTTATACCTGAGCATTTTCTTTTGGTTTGATGAAGAATATTGAATACCACAGCCTGATAGGAGAAAAACACATAGGAGCTCATTGGAATGAGGGAACTTTTGAACAAGTCTCAGTTGTTCAGAGTTTTCTGTCTCATCTTCAGAGATTAGAGGTTTGTTTTCTCTGGGTTTAAGAATGATACTTCTCACATGAGAATCTTATGACCTCTTTCAGGGACCATCTAAGTCTCTCCTATACATGTCATTTCTCAAATTCCTTTAGCTTAAAATACTCATTATGACAAGGTGCAATATTTTGTGATAGCCTGCCTAGACCCCTTCACATCCCTGTAACTTGAATGACACAAGCAACTGTTCAATTTCTTATGTTTAGTTTCAAGTAAGTGGGGAAGAACAATTTTACAGAGTTATAGAGAATGTACCAGTAAAACCTAAGGAAAAAATTTCCATTTTAAAGTTAGGAAGAATGTTTTCCTTCCCAGCAAACTCATTCTTTAAATAAAGGGAGCAGTGATTGCTGAATCATTAGCAAATTTTGGGCAAGACAAAACTCTTATATTCTCCAATAAGAATGATTTCCAAGCTTGTCAGATCTAAACAAATGGAACTAACTTGGACAGAGCTATTTAATTGACAGATTAATAGAAAAAATAGTCTATACTATTGGTATTTGATTTTCAGTCTCTTGAACCTCCATGTGTATCTAAGGTGATTTCTCCTTGTTGAGTATGAAGGTGTGTGCGTCAGCATGATGAATTTGTATCAGAACAGTCTGGTTGAAATTTGTCAGTGGGTCGATTTTTTTCAATCTCTTAAATTTTTCATTGTAATGCTGCTGTGTCTCTGAATGAAACAAAATTTACTTTAAAAATAATTATAATATTTTTCTATTTCTGCTGCACAGTTTTTAATGAAAAGAACAAGGCTCAGCAGCCAGGACTTAAAATCCAGTGTCACAGGCTGCCTACCTGTGGAGTTGTAATGCTTACCTTGTCTCTTTAACTAGAATGTTGTATCCTGCTGATGATAGTGATACAGATGTCTTTGTACATAGTTGGCAGTCATGCTGTATCTAGAAAACATTTAAAAGTTTTTTTTAAGTACCTCTGTGAAAAGAAGGCATCATGAGAGATCTGAAAAGTATGCAGTTTGAACACAATACTTAAAATTATTAGTTGTCAATGAGAGAAAAAGTGAAGTGCAGAGAATGTTAGGGGTAATTAAGGCAACTAATGATAGTGTTTGAGGCATGCCGAAGCTTTGTGGGTGTGTATGTGCATGTGTGTTCATTGGGGTTTGCTCTAAGTTCTCTTTCTATATCAACAACTATTTTTCACATCTCTGTTGAGTATGAGAATGACTGAAGATGGAAACTTTTACTACAGGTGTTAGTTTATAAAAATCAGCATATTTAAACAAAAGAGGAATATTTGATTCTTTTATATAATTTCACCTTGAATCATTTATAGAGTGAAGAAAATGCATTAATAAGATAAGTTCTTTTTGAACCTTAGTTTCTCTTTAATCTTCAAATTAGATTTTTAAAAATGAAATATTAGAGATTTCTTCAATAAATTTAAATGGAAATGGATTCATTGAAGTAATGGCTGAATAAAATGGTGGCATTGTCATATTAAACATGATGATTTTTTTTATATTACACATTTTCATTTATTTCATGGAGAGTAGAAATTTTATGAGTAGTAATTCGGAAAAATGTGAGTTGACTTTATGTAACTGTTCTCCCTGTTAAAACAACACTTTAAAACAATACTTTAAATGATATTGGTTTTAGTTATTTTGTGGAACACCTGGTAAAATATGCTAAACCTTTTGCACTTTGTTATTTAGTTTCAGCTCAAAATCTTAAGAGCAACCTTGCAGCAATGGAACAACAAATTGTTCATCTGGAACGTGACATCAAGAAAGTTCCCCAAGCAGAAAATCAACATGATAAGTTTGTTGAAAAGATGTCGATATCCTTTATTTATTTATGTATTTTATTTATTTGTTTGTCTGTGTCTGTCTGTCTATTTAAAACGTGGTTAATTCTAGACTCCATGGTCTCTAACACTGTCTGGATGTATTTCTGTGTATGCTGTTTTTATATTAGCTGTATAAATTTTGTTTCATGATGCTTGGAAACAGGTAGAGTATAAGCAAGGGAACAATTAGACCTGAAAAATTGCCATTTCTCAAAGAAGAATTTCATTTGAAAGCCCACAAGATATGCAAGGTAAGTCTTATGAGGCTTGATTAGTCCTAAAACAAAACAAAACAAAAGAAAGAATCTTCTTATGTAACCAAGAGCATAAAAGAGGTGATGGATATTAGATTTTTTTGGTCTGAGATTTTCATTTTCTTTTTGCATGTGTGCATTCATTTTTTGAGGACATGTGTGTATTTTCTGATGGCATTTGTATGTTTTGGAGGACAATTGGAAGATGACTAATATCAGTAGACTAAGAGGATTATGAAATACAAATAGATGCATGCATGAATAGATGAATTGATCAGTAGGTGATATATTTAAATTATAATTTATATTTGTATATACATATAAATGTAAAACATTAAGCATTTCTGGCTAAAATATTTTTCAAACTCCTATTTTATATGTGGTATACTAATAAATTATAGAAATATATGAAAGGAGAACTTGAGAAATAGCATTTAGCTTGAATTGTTTAATGTTAAAGCTGGTGTCTAAAGATAAACTACATTAGAGCTGAGTTGTTTTTTTTTTTTTTTTTTCTATTTTGGTTTTCAAAGTTAAAGCCATATCCTCCTCCTCTGGGTTTAAATAAATATCTTGAACTGCAGATTGATTCACCATTTTATATCTCTAGAGGGAATAAATACTGTAAATTCTTTATCTGATATTAATTCCTTCTACAACTACATGGGAGTCACCTTGTTTCAAGGTTAAAATATTGCCTTTTCTTCTCATATATACTTTCTTTCCTTCCCAACTTGGATGTCTTGGTTCTGAACCCAAATTATTTGAGCATGACAATTTAGACTTATGTTGAAAGTTCTTTTTTGTTCTCACTGTTTTGGTTCATGAATTAACACTGTGTTTTATGTTTTCTTTTAATTATGCTGAGTACTTTTATAACTAGGAATTTTGGAAGCATAATCTCACAAGTGTTTGGAGATAGGTAATCCTCAAAATTAACCTTGGATTACATAACTGGCTACATTCAGATACTTACCATGAGGGTTTCACTTTATCGCTGATTAGATTGTTTTCATTCAAATATAATATATTGTCCTGTGCCTGGAAACACAGCCTTCTTTTTTACACCTTTTGATTTTGGTTCTTGCCTCATACATTTGAATTTAATTCCTGATCCCCTCATTCATTTGAACAGTTTCTTCTGTAGTTGGCTTATGGCCACACAACAGCTTGCAACATTGAGTTTCTGTTGCTCATTTAGAAAAAGAAAAGTAATTTCAAACCCTCATGAACTTGGCCTGGACTCCTTATTTTATTTCTGTCTTCATGCAGGTAATTAAGCACTTTTAAATGAAAATCCAGAGCATTCTGAATCTGTCTGTTACAGATGAATGGCTATTCTTTATTTAAGTGGCACTAAAGTGTGACTGTTTGTCCACAAGGGGATTGAAAACTATATTAAAATGTAAGGGGCTGTTACTTTGCATATCATATTTAAGAAAACAAAATAAAATATACAGCAGTTTATTTCAGAGAAAAAGAATATTGAGTTAGTTAAAAACTAATTAATTACAGCAGTAAAACTATTGTAGAAATTATTATTCTTGTGTAAGACTCCTTCAGTATTTATTGAGAGTTTCAGTCTTCCAGAAAGAGGCAGACAAAATGCATGATCATCATGTATACATTATGTGAGATCCGATGCCTGCTTTATATTTTTGTACCCTTCTGGACATCTAAAAAAGAAAAGAAATTTTTGATTGTGTGATAATTGATCCTGTTTTAAAATCAGAATCATGTTTTCATTTTTATTATAGGATTCTTTGTACTGGATGATCTTCTAGTGTTTCTGTCCCCTGTCAAAAATTGCTTTGCTTTAGGCACTGGCACTTTAAACTGAATTACTATGGGCACAGTATGGCAGTAGTTTGTCTTAAAATCACCTTTCCTACTACATGGTAATATTTCTATATGGACTGTGAATTCAGAAACTGAATAGGATTCTCTACCTTTTTGGACTTTGAGAACAGCAACAGGGCTATGGTAAGCAGCAATGGCCTGATGGCCACAGAGCAACTAAATAGGTACATTGAATCTTTTTGCCTAATCCTTAGATTGGTCTATGTAAGACAGCACCTTATGTTCTCCTTACTCTTTCATAGTATCCACCAAACTTATAGTTAGTGTTCAATGCTTTATTGCTGAGCAAAGAAAATGTAGCAGTGCACAAAATAGAAACTTGACCTTAAGCTGCTGACAGTCTGGCACTTACATCATTTTTGCTGTCCCCATCACAGAGATCATATCTGGTTTGTTAATTACCATGTACTCATAATAATGCCCACAACCTTGCATAGTGTAGGCATTTAGTAAATGTCTGTTAAATCACAGAATTCTGTAGGTACAGACAATGGTGATCACCCTAGTGAAGCCCCTACTTTTACTTCACATATCAACAGGGATATTGTCAAGTAGTGGCAGGTTGTGCTTATAGTAACAAAAATTTTCATCATAGATGTGTACAGTGGCATATACCTGTAATCCCAGTGACTTGGAAGGATGAGGCAGAAAGATTACAAGTTCAAGGCCAGTCTTAGCATCTTAGTGAGACCATAAGCAACTTAGTAAGACCCTGTCTCAAAATAAAAACATTATATTAAAAGGGCTGTTTTTATAGCTCAGTGGTAAAGCACCCCTAGGTTTAATCCCATAACCCCCCAATTATTTTCAATCATATAAGTCTTTCAGGAACTTGAGTAACATTAAATCATCTTTTTAGAGTATGCCTGTAAAAAGGTATAATAAGTTTTAGAAGTGATGGTTCATGCCTTTTAAGGTAAATGTCAAAAAAATTGACCAAAAAAGAGAAATAGTCTCCTGTAAGAAGAGTTGCCTGGCTGCTTTCAGACTCCTGATGCCAGTGATTTTAGAAGGAAACACATCACCTTTGTCTCCCTTTTCTATCCAAATTGGTTGCTTTTCTGAGTCAGAAGAAAATAGATAGTGTGGGGGAGAAAAGATTTCTTCTCTTACCCATTGCAAGGTTCATGGCTGAAACCTCTATAAGAAAAGACATTATCAACAAAAGAAAAGCACACACATTTATTTAATGCAAGTTTTTATAGAACAAGAGCCTTCATATATGAAGAGCCAAAGAAACAAGTAGTACTGTATTTTTATGAATTGTTGTGATCATAAGACAGAGGAGTATGATGTAATTATAAAAAACTGGGATGGGCTGCAGAGGACAACTGAACAAGGTCTGTTTGTTCAGATACTTGACTTCTCTATGCAACATTGCTTTGTTCTGGGTATGGGGCAGGACACCTGTTCCATGACAGAGGAAGGAGGAAGAAGGTCAGACAATGACCCTTCCTAGGTTTTATAGCCTACTTCTCTGAATAAGAGGCAAGAAGAATTCTAGTTTCTGTGAACTCCTTCAGAAGAGAAGGGTATCAGATTAGGAGAACTTTCTGCTTCTGACATGTACCTCTGTTTTCTTCAGCTTATAACACTACGTAGGCCAAGTGATATGGTTTGAATATATCCTCTTCAAAATTTGTGTTGAAATCTAATGTGCAGGTTATCAATAAAAAGAGGCAGGGGTTTTCAGGAGATGATTACGCAATGTAAGTTCTGCTCTGATGGATGGAATTAGTGCCTTATAAAAAGGCTAGAAAGAAAGAGTCCAGCTTCCTCTTTTGCCCTTTCTGCCATGTGAGGATACAGCAAACAGGCACAAGCTGCCCCCACCAGAGATTATAAAACAGGAAGAAAATCAGGAAATTCTCTCATACAACATAGGTGAGAAGTTCTAGAAGTAAAAGGGGTGATCTTGATAACCACATGGAGAAAATAGTAGTTATCCTGATTTTTTTTTTTTTTTATGAAACAGCATTCTTGGTACAGAAACTCCCAACTTTAGACAAGGTTCTGTCCCAATAAACCCATAAAATATCAGAAGTTGAAAATGCATTTAATATACTTAACCAACCAAACAGATACCTTAACTGTGCTGACCTCAAACATGGTCAGAATACTTACATTAGCCTATAGTTGGGCAAAATCATCTAACAATAAGCCTATTTTCTAATAATGTGTTGAATACCTCATGTTATTTATCAAATACCTGTAACAGATAAACAAACAACAACAACAACAACAACAACAAAAACCTCTGGTGACCTAGTACACTATAGAGTATTGGTTGTTCACTCTTCTTATTGCCTGGCTCATTGAGAGCTGGGGCTGGTCATAGTTATCCAGCATTTCAAGGGGGTATATTACAGAATATTTCTAGCTTGGGCAAAGATTTTAAAAACATTCAAAGTAAACTTTCTATTCAATGCATATTAGCATACACACTTAAGTGCCACCATAAAGTTGAAAAATAACAAGTTAAATTCTAAGTCAGAGACCATCAATATTCTTTATATTAATATGCTCATAACAATCCTAGTATTGGAAGGTTTTAGCTCAATTGTTTGCTCAGTGAATTGAAATAAAATCTTTACTAGTCTTTAGTAAATGCTATAGATATTCATTTATCAAATATTTATTATGTATTACATATTGTCTAATGTTACTTTCGTGAACTTTCCAAAAAATGTTCCCATTATTAAATGAGGAATATTTTCCATTTCTGATAACATCAACCAGTTGTCCCTGTGTCATTGTAGTGAGCTAGAGTTATGTTAGGATAGCATTAGAAACTTATAAACCTATTTACCACAGTTCATATTCTTCATTCATTCATTTCTAAGAGTCATCTCTTTTTATCTTTTAAAGTTACTGTGAATTCTATAGTTTATGTCCGTATTTGGCATCTGCTGTGAATATTTGTGGGGTGAGGTTCAGAGTCACATCTGGTTTCCACTCTTTGAACAATAACCCATGCTTGAAAGAGTGAGAAGAAACATCATGAATAAGACTCCTAGCTGATCTTGGGTCTTCTCTTGGACTTGACAGTGTATGTGACACTGACATTATTTGCAAAATTGTAGCTTTTGTCTTCTTCACACATCACAAGGTTGATAGCTCACATCACCTCCATCAAAAGATAGATTAATAAGAAAAAAACACAGCAAATTTAATTAACCACCATTTTATGTGATGAAGACTCCAGAGAAAACTGCCTATTGCTTATTGCTAAGTCTGTTGAAAGAAGTGGATAGTTGAAGAGAAACATGATCAGATGAAAAGTGGTATAATCTCATGTTAATAAACAGGGAATTCACTGGACAAGATTCTTTCTGGGGTCTCTGCATTGACATTTCTTCTCCCCCCAACCCTGGGTATAGGGCAAGACTCCCAACAGTCACATGAACATTTTCAGTGGAGAAGGGAGGAGCTCCGAGTGATCCTTCGATATTTTATGGCTTGACTGGAGGGGAATTCTATTTTCTGTGATCTACTTCTGGGAAATGGGCAACAAAACTTCAGAGAGATCTTGTTCTGGGGTCAGTGTATCTCCTGCATCTGAAAATACTTAGCATGCGAAGGCACCGTATTTTAGGAAATTGTGTTCTGAGGCCTAACACTTTTGCTTTCTATCATTCTTTTTCTCTTTTAATCAAAGTATTATTTTACTTACTTTTCATTGCTTTTTCAGACAGGAAAGAAGCCTGTTCTTAAAAGAGGACTTTATAGACTTTAAATATGTATCGTGGCCCATCCTTAATATCTTAAGCTGTCTAGAAAAAAGCACATTAACCACAGTGTTGACCTTAGTGCTTATATCCTGTTGACAAATTTTTTACCACATTTACTCACAGAAGTTTTGTCAATGGCAGGGCTGTCTATTGCCCCACATCAGCTTAGCTTTTTGATTGACTGCTGGTGAAATCATTTCCCCAACTGGAGGACAGGGAGTGACTGAGCAGCAGGAACACCATTAACACATTGACAAGAAGAGCTGACAGAATGTTAATGACATTAACACCCTGTCAACTAACTATCAACACCTGGGATTTCCTCCTAGTATGAGGGAGAGTCATTCCAAGTGGTTACAAATGAAATCTGTGAGGAAGCACATTGTCCTTTCCAGATAATTCAAAACAGATTTGAAGTCTCTAATGCATTGCCATTATGTTAATTTTATTCCTCTATTCATTATTAAGAGAATAATTTAAAATAGATGAAAAAAATTAAATTATTATTCAACTATAAGTAATACTTATCACCTTTGAGAACATGCCAATAACAGGGTTTAGTGGAATGATAATCTAAATGTCATTTAAAGTTCACAAAACAAAAACAAATAACAAATATATATTTTTTAAATGTAGTATCCAGGCCATTTTTTGTCTTTTAAAGAAAAATTGAGAATGTCAGACTAGACTTAAGGGAAAATCACCACCTCTGACTGTTGGTCCTTACCTTCTATTGCCGGTTGTTCAAAAATTCAGAAAATTCAGGAAGTTCTAAGCAAGGTTTCTTTAATGAGACTCTTCAAGTAGGAGAGGGTATAGGATAGAAAAAAAAGAAAAGAAAAGGGGCATGGTCAGTAATGGAAATAATGCATACATTGAAATGCATATTGTTGCCTGACATGGTGGTATAGGCCTGTCATCCCAGATATTCTGGAGGCTGAAGCAGGAGTATCTGAAATTGGAGGCCAACCTCCACAACTGAGAAGAACCCTTCCTCAAAGTAAAAAGAACTGGAGATGTAGCTCAATGATAGAGGGCTTGCCTAGTATTCACAAGGCCCTGGGTTCAACTACCAGTACTGGCAGGAAAAAAGCAGATTGTTTCCAAAGTCATTGTGGAACCTTATCCCACCGAAAAACCAATGACTGAGAGAAGAGTATTAGGGATAAAAAAATGGCTTTATTCATAGGCCAAAGAATAGAGAAGAAGGTACCTTGTTCACAAATCAGCTTCTCGCCTTCAGGTAGTTGAGGGGTTATAGATATAGGATGGGAATAATAAAAGAAATGAACTGGCTAATAAAAGAGGAATATTAATATATTTTCAGGGAATGAATGTGTATATTCCAGGAACTCAGGATCACCTCTTTTCATCCCTTTTATGGTCTTGTGTTTCCAGTCTTGGCAGTTGGGAGGTGGGGGACTAGGCAAGTGTACCTCAAGTTAACCTTTTCAACCAGATATTTCTCAAATGATTGTCATGTCTACAATCAGTGGTGAGTAGAATCTGGTCCAAAGTTTTAAGTCAATAAAGGAAACAGACAAAATGAAGACAGAGATTCCACACATTTTCATTGTGTTTCAGTCACCCATTGGATATCTTCAGGCCCATGTGAAGAGTCAGTGATTTCAGCAAGAGAGACCTTCAGTTCCCTGAAGAGTAACCTAGGTAACTATTATCATAACACACACATCAGGTGTTATCTATAGCAAAGCTAATAGGAGAATAATAATGTATGACCTCCAAAATTAATGATTTTTAAGTTGACTAAGAATAAGTGAAGCTAGAGGGTTTATTTATATTTCTCCTTGGTAAGAAAAGCACATAGGGGAATACTGTTCTTTTTAAAAGGGAGATTCTTAGCATCCTTTGAAAGGCACACTCTTGATAGTGATATTGGATATTTTCTGTTCCATTGTACATTGAACTAGATAGAAGGTATAATCATTCATGATAAAATGGTAATAACATAGTAATAATAACAACTATTATCAAAGAGAATCAGAACCATATAGAAGTGAAAGCAGTCAAGGCAAATTTTATTCAGAAACTATTGTGATAGAAGAGAGATTCCAGTTTACAAACGAGATGCATTTTGGACACAAGGGCAAGTGGGGATTTGTAGCCATGGAACAGGGTAGAAATCAATGGACAGAAAATTACCAAGAGAAAATATCCAGGATAAAAAGGATTCTGGCTTAACCAATTTGACAAGATTCTTGATAAAGACACACTGGGTTGAAAACAAGCAGAAGTTGGGAGATGAGGAATTTGCTCAGATACCAAGGATGGAGGATTTTCACTCAACTGACCCATCAGACCTCTTGCTAAAATTGAACCATTCAGGACCAAGGAGAAAACCCAATGGTGCGGCCTAGTCAAAAAGAGGAATCAAGGTTATTGTTTAAAGAGAGTGTTTTTACTATTTAGTGAATGTCATGTGCCAGCCATTATGCCAGGATGTAACTATACACACACACACACACACACACACACACACACACACACACACAGAGAGAGAGAGAGAGAGAGAGAGATAGAGAGAGAGAGAGAGAGAGAGAGAGAGAGAGAGATTGAATATCCCTTATTTGAAATGCTTGAAACCACAAGAATTTCATATTTCAGATTTTTTTGGACTTTGGGTATGCATAATGAAATATCTTAGGGATGGAACCCAGTCTAAACATGAAATTCACTTTATATTTCATAAACACATTATGCACACATAGGCTGGGGGCAATCTTACACGATATTTTAAGTCTCCTGCATTTTAACTGTGACCTATCACATGAAGTCAGGTGTGGAATTTTCCACTAGTGTTGTCACATCAGTGCTCAAAATGCTTCAAAATGTAGAGCATTTTAGAATTTAGGTTTTCAGATTAGGTATGTTTAACCTGTTCCCTGCCACAAATCATCTCCAAAGCAATCCTATGAGGTAGGTAATATTATTGACCTTATTTTAATTAGCCTTATTTCAAATATAAGAAGGCTAAAGAGGTTCAGCCATGTACTTGAAATCACATAAGTAATCAATATCGCTAGTGAGAGTTGAGATCCAAATTTTGTTCATTTGGAGTTTAACCCTTGTCATGGTGTTACGTGGCCTTTCAATTCAGAATGGTTCATAAATCTGAGATGAATTCTACATTTGTTCCCTGTGAAACTACTTTATTGTGTCCTTTCCTGTCTCGCTCAAAATGGAAAACTATTCTTTTTGAAAGGATTGTAAACTAATTTAAAAATTAGCTGTTCACTTACACTATCTCCTCCAGAAAGCCTTTCTAATCATAGCAATCAAAATTAATTTCCTTGTCCCTTGTGTTCTCATAATATTTGAATACTTGGATTAGCATACTTGCTCATTTGCCTATACTCTGTTTATGTACATGTCTGTTGTGTACACTGGGTTATAAATTTTTGAGATATGTATTTTTATTCATCTGAATATTCTGCAACAAGTGTAGCACAAAGCTTCATAGAAATTTAAGTACTTAATAAATGTTTAGTTAAATAGGTTTCAGTTTCATTGTATAATGATATTAAACCTAGCACTCTGGCAAGTAAATAGAGAACATAGTATTCTAGCATGACCTCAGTTTGACAAGAGAGAGGACTCTAACATGTTTCAAATGTTAGGCTTTTATCATATTTTGACTTTAAATGCAGGTATTGAAAATTAGCTCTTAGCAAACCCTTAGTAGAAATCATATTCTAAGAAACTGCCTGAATGTAGCATGTTTTTTAGGATCTGTTAGCGCGCACGCGCATGCACACACACAGACACAAAAAAAAAACATTTCTATTTGAAGAGTCTTGTTTGAAATTCAGACTGAAATTACGCTGACTATAAGTACATTTTTCAAACATTGTTCAGGGAATTGACAGACATTTGGTGCATGATGCTGATGATGAGAACAGAATATATTGCTCGTTTAAAGGGTGCATAAACCTTTTCAGGCCTCAGGAGACTCATCTGGGAAATCATCTTTTTCAGAACATAAAACGGGACTTAATTTGTCTGAAAGAGTTAATATACCCTCAGTCTGACAAATTCTCATCATTCTTACCAGAAACTAAGTTTTAACAGATTAAAAACCTTTCTGTGGGATTTATTTATAGAAATAAAACAAAAGGAACCTTGAGAAAATTAAATTACCCAAAATGGTTATTCTTATGTGAGTGTGCATATATACTAGAGAACATATAGCATACCTATTATATCTATTCATAGTTATAAAGATAAAGCCATTTGGATCTTTACAAGACCATAAATTGGATATAGTAATGAATCTATGAATTTGATTCATTTTACTTTGATTTAAAATTTACTGAAACTCTTTTCAAATATGAAATGCATTTTTGGTATGTTAAACAAGCATGCAGTGATAATGATTATATCAGTCAACTTCTCATCCCTGTGTCCCATATATCTGACAAGAAAACTTAGAGAAGGAAAAAATTATTTTGGCTCATGCTTCTAGAGTTCAGTCCATGGTCAATCAACTCCATAGCTCTTCTCCAAAGTTAGGCAGAACATCATAGCAGAAGGGTGTGAGGAGTAAAGCTGTTTAGCTCATGGCCATCAGGAAGCCGAGGGGGACACAGGAAAGATGCATGCTTTTAGGGCCTAACTCAGTGACCTACCTCCTGCAGCCACTCCCCACCTGCATACAGTTAACATCCAGTTATTCTGCTCAAACTAGGATAGACTGATTAGGTTATATTTTTTATAATCTATCATTTCACCTCTGAATATTCCTGCACTAACACTGGAGCTTTGGGGGAGCACTTCATATCCAAATGTTAACAGTGATGTTAGTATAACTCTATAACTAACAGCAAAAATCTCAGTCATACTATTTTCAATATGTAGAAATATATATCAGTATCTCTTTCTATCAATGTCTGTTCACTTATTTGTAGTTGAAATATGTTTTACATATAGTTTATGAAAATACAGCAAAATAAACAGCTTCCTGGTGACTATTCCCAGTTTTATTTTTTTTTCTTCTGGGTTTAAACTTTAAGATAATGAAAGAAAATTCAATTTATAAGGTTAAGACTGATAAAAATGTAAGAAAGCAAGACTGATTACTTAGTAATCATGCAATGGTACTCTCCTTTGTGTTGTAAAGATAGGATGATAAACTTATACTTTTCCCAACTCATTACTGAAGTTAGAAATCGAAAGAAATGTATGACTAACATTACTGAAAATTATCCAATTGAATTTTGATTTCATACACACATCCACCCCTAATAAGACATACATTTAGAGTGATAATGAACTTGAGAGGATTATATCTCAAGTACACATTTAAGGCTAAGGGACTCACTAATGGTGAGAATGGAAAATCAATGAAAAATAAAAAAACAGAATTACATACATGCTTTCCAGAGGTCATCAGTGAGGGGGGGAACAGGATCTAATCATCATTTGATACTGCCTGAGTACAGAAAAGGAGTAATTGAGATACAAAATGGTTCAGAGGTGAAAGTATCAACCCCTCTTTTCCTCATCAAAAGTAAATATTTAATAAATGTTTTTTTGATATATGCAAAGGCATTAACAAATTTGTGTACAGCAACTTTGTTTAATTACCAATATCTAGATTTCTGAGTATGGGCCTGAGTCCAAACGTACAGCAATATCATTTCATTTTGCACACCATTTAGAAATGCTCTGGCCACTTTGTCATACACACACACACACACACACACACACACACACACACACACGCAAAGTTCTTTCAAACTTTGATGTTCTTACAGATGCAAAGTGACTGTCTTAATCCATCTGAATGAAAAGATATTTGGACTGGATATTAGTGGACCTAAGATCTAGCTTTATCTTCTGATCTTAGAAAAGATGTTCCATTTACTCTTTTGTAAAACTGAAATGATAATATTTGCTTGCCTACCTCATGTATGTTGCTATTTGGATTAGGTATAATGACTTAACATGCTTCGTAAAGTGGAAAAGCTACATAAAAAGTGTCTGTTATTTATAATTCTGCCCTAAATCTCACAAATAGAAAATTAATTATTTCTCTAAAGGAAAGCCATGATCTGATTTTGTCCAACTTCATTCTATATAATTTTCTTTTAAAAGTCTGTTTTACATTTTTGTTTGAGTTTGTTTTTGCTTTTAGACTGATAGGTAAAAGGTATATTCTTCAAAATGTAGTAAATGACTATGAAAGAAGTAGGATAGTTATCCCTCATTATGGAAGAAATATCCAGGTGTTTACTGTTAAAGGAATCCATACCCTTTCCATTTGGGTAGAAAATAGGAAGAGATAACAGATGGAATTTGAAGATTCTTGCATGCTTCATGAAAAAGAATATTCTAAATTCTTTGGTACTTATAAGATTAGTGTATGTGTTCTGCTTTCAAGAAAGAATGTAGTCAGGGAGGTAAAACTGACAGAATACAACTACAAACAATACAAGATTATTGTTAAATTTTCAGCGTTTCTTAACCATATTTTTATTTGGTGAGAAAGCAAAACCTTTGACCACAGTTGGGAATTAATATTGCAACTTCACTGTTGGAAATGTATTCTCAAACCAACCAAGAGAACCAAATGAAAAGTTATATATGAGAATGCATTCCAAAGCTAAATGACTTTTATATTATCTTTTGTTTTGAATTAACTATCTCCTTTAGCACCGATAATTGGGAACTGTGTGTGCCAACAATTCCTCTGGGTTCACAAATGCATTGCTTTCCATGTTTTTATTAGTCAGACAGCATATATTTATTAAGCAGTCACTGCAGTTTCTAACACTATAGTAAGTGCCATGGTACTACAGTATAAAAATGAAGGGCAAAATATTCTCTTGGCTATAAAGGAACTTAGCACTTAGTTAAGAGCGTACATATGAGAAAAGTGATTCTAAAAGGATGGTATTTAATTAAGTTTAATTATGTGGCATTGTTATAAATGCATTAAGAGTTAACAAGGCAGTGCATATTGTGCTTTGGAGTAGCTTCATGAAGAACTTAACATTCAACTTTTGCTGAAATGCCTTCAGTGTACAAGAAGTTTACCATATTTGCTTTGTGGTGATCATCTTTTGTACTCCCAGTGCCTGGCACATAGTAGGGCTCTATTTGTGTCTGGAAAATGAATGAATATATGACTTGCCCTTCTCTGTCATTTTATTTCAATGTTATACTTGACCCTGAAAAAAACATTTTGCTGAATATTCTCACAGGTCATCCAAAATGTTATTCTAATTGATTTTGGAATTCACTTCATGTCTTTATTTAAACAAATGAAAATTCCTCCTTAATTATGTCTATATTAGATTAATGTTAAAAATGATTTGAGGGCTAGGATGCAGCTCAGTGGTAGAATGCTTGCCTAATATGCATGAGGCCACCCCAGCACTGCTCCTCTAACACTTCAAAAATTGCATTTCAGGAACTCTACTAAAACTGGACTGAGTTAAAGAAGAATTCAAAATTTAAGATATAACATGATCAACATAGATTAAATTTAAATGTATAAATAGATTTTATTACTAAACTCTGTTTTGTTTAGTGATCCCTGTATAATAGTTTAAACTCACAAAGCCTGTTAAAAAATGATTAATTGTAAACATTGAGATGGCATATGATGGGGCATATGTGTTAAGTCATCTAACATATCTGCCTATGCATTCATATATTAGGACATAATTGACACAGAGAGTTTTGCCTTCTGCTCTATGCTGCATTTCCCTTTATCCAAACATATCTTTTGCCATTCTTGTAATGCCTGGATATGCCTTCTGTAGAAAGCATTAGGACTGGGAGGTATACAAACATTAATAAGACATAGAACTTCCATTTCTGAAACATGTACGTTAGGAAGCAGAATCAATAATATGCCCAAACCATCATAAGAAACAATATAGGTATGACAAATGTACATACATGTTTGAGAGTTCTTTCTATAAAATAATGAAACCTAGTATTTCCGTCGAGATTTTTAGTCTTCATAGTATTTGCATACATTGTCTTAGTAGTAGTTCAGATCAGAAAAAGATATGTCTTTCTGATGACTTGGTAGTGGAGGTTTTATGGAGAGTTACAATCCAGACACAGGCAAAAAGTCAGTCAATAAAGTTCAAAAAAGTGTTGAAGGAAAATGAAGTAGACCTGTTTGACTGCAAGTAGTGGGAGTTATTAATAGGAAAGGGGATAAAAATCAAGTTCCAAATGATCAAGAATAACAGTCTAAAGAGTTCAAACAGTATTTGATGGGTCATAAATTATTGAAAGGCAAGGTTCCTCTCTCTCCTTCCAAACACCGTATGGTGTTCCCTTAAATGGGGTGGTGCAGTGGTACTTGCCACATCTCCACTGCTGATACACATAAGTCAGAATCATTTCCAGTATTAGAAAGCTGAATGTACATATTCAACTATATTTGTATTCTTAATAACAACTTGCATTTATATTGTTTTTACAATTTTAAACTGTAGAGCTCTTTTATTCACACTCATGCCTACTCCAAAATGTTCTGTAATTAAACCATGATAACTGCATGTTAAGAAAAAAAAAGTGCATTGTTTCCTCTTCTCTACCACCACAGTCTACACAGAAGACTTCTCTCACCTAAAAAGTGTGGTGAGTTCTCCCCACCATCAAGAAAGCAACTTTGCAGAAATGGATAGCAGCTCGAAGTCCTCAAATTTAATTCAACTCTAACATGTCTCCCTGGAGATAGCATCAGATACCACAAGTTGAGAGTTCTGTAGCAAGACTGTGATCCTCCCTCTGAGCCTTGCCCCAGCAATTTAGAATCTAGTCAAAAGCCCCAGTCATTTTACCTGGGCTTCTGATCCACCAGCTATAAATGGAGGTTTCGACCTTCCCCTCCTTGGATATGGCAAATTTTCTTGAATTGTTAACAATCTGGTGGGAAACACTTATGTTTACTGGTTTGTTATAAAAATGCAGATGAAGTGATGCAGAAGGTTAGGTATGGGGGAAGGGACACAGAGCCCCCATGCCCTCTCCAAAAACACTCACCATGGGTTCAGATATCTGGAAGCTCTAGGAACCCTGGTCATTACATATGCATGGTTGATTAAATCTTTGGCCATTGCTGATATATTTAACCTTAATTCCAAAATTGTGTCAACCCCCAGCCCAAAGCTACCTGAGGGCTGGTAGTCATCAGTCATCTCACCACAGTGAAAAATGGCAAGATCATCTCAGAGATCCTAAGAATTTGTTCAGTTTTATGCTAGGGAAAAGGGAGAAGGGCTGAGGAGAAATAAAATACTTGCACCTAGTTGATGTTTTTGAGGATTTGCCCATCACACAAATATTTATTTATTTATTCATTTACTTACTTATTTATATACTGGGGATTGAACTCAGGGATGCCTACCATTGAGCTATTCCTCGGTCTCTTTATGTATGTATGTAATTTTGAGCAAGGGTCTCACTAAGTAGCTGAGGGTCTTGCTAAATTGCTGAGGCTCTCCTCAAACTCTAATCTTCCAACCTTTAGCTTCCCAAATCTCTGGAATTACAGGTATGCACGATCATGCCCATCCAAATATTTACTTATTTATCACTTACTATGTGCTACATACAGGCCATGTAAGGCATTTGCAGTACTGTGGTGAAAAAAAAAACTATAAAAAGTGTATCCTAAAGAACATTTTACTCTGCTATAAAATGTAAACATTAAGTAATTATGTATACAACCACGGCAGGTGATGTGGAAGATATTTCTTTTGGTCAACCAAGGGCCTCCTAACATTACTGCTGAGCTGAGAAATAAAGGATGGATCAGAATTAAGATAAGAGGTGTAGATGAATCTTTTTTTCAGCCTGTTTATCTACCATTGCTTAAAATATTTGGAAGCTGGGTAACTTGACAATTATTTGGTTACTTGCATTTCTAGTGAATTTTAGTTTCTTCTCTGTGGTCTCACTGGATTTATACTCCTAGTAAACTTTAAAAGTTGAACAGTTAGAATGATCTCAAATTGAGCCAAATGCTGAGGACATTCTTTATTTCAAAAACTCTGTTAACGTTTTTCGCCAAATTTGCCTTTACTATTAGCTAGGGATTGAGTGTAGGTATTTTTGAAGAGCTATGTCAGATTCAGTGGAAAACCTAAAGCTCTATTAACCTTGTGGAAGCTGGAATTTTTCAGCTAAAGAGGTTCCAATAGATTTAGGTATTTATCCAAACCGAACTTTCAAACCACCTGAGATTTTCCCATTACTAGTTTACATAGGGCTTAACTAGAGTGGTTTCCTCTTTCAACATTTACTTTTTTTTTTTTTTTTATTTAAACAGCTTAATCGAGAGCTGTAAAAACACTGGATCAGTGTTTTCAAATAAAAATGAAATGCAGCTGCCATGTGTTAGTCTTACAGAAGAAACCCTGCTGCCTGCAGGCAGTTTAGATGTTAAAATGATATTTTTTAAATACCAGAAGATCTACTTTTTGATTGCAAGGTCATATATTTTGAATTGCAAGTTTATAAAAACCTGGCAATTCTTTTGGTTAGTGGTAGTGTGGAATGTGGACATGAGCATGTCCGTGCATGTGTGTGAAATACCAAAAGTGTTATGAGATTTACATTATTGGTATGTTAATTAAGGGAAGTGTCCCATAATTTTATTAACTTAGTCACACTACATATGGGACATGACTTTCCACTTTTTTCTGCATATATTTTATATGTTGTTTGTGTTTTCATAAAATGCCAAGATGTGATTAGATTAATAACATTAATACTTATCCAAAATTCTTTAGACTTATAAATGATTATTGCCTATTTTCACCTTCTATAGTTGATTGCATTGCATTTAAATTCAATGTTATTAGGGAAAAAATCTTTTAGTACTCATTTTCTTTAGAGGAAATAGATTATCAACTTTCAGTAGATTAGCCTGAGCATGGAAAGTTAGGGAAAATGAAATACTTCCAAATTATGCAAATAAATGTTTCAGTACAAAGTGATGTATTATGTAATCTTGAACATTTTTTCAGCTCTAAACCATTCTTAACATCCCTAATTCTATGTAGTGTATTCATTGTTGTTCTGCTTAGACATTATATGCTTCAATGTTGAATTAATTTCCTCCCTGATTCACTTCACCAGTACTGATAATATGATACGTTTAACAGTATTCCCACTGGTAACAATTTCATCTATTCATTCAGCAAATATTTATCAAATACCATGTGCCAAGTCCTGCCCACCCTCCTGCCTTGGGGAATAAAAGATGAGAAACTTTTTGGAAAGTCTCTCTTTGAGCATATTCTAGCATGATAGACTGTCAAAAACCAAATATGTAGTAAGATATGATATGTAATATGATATCAGATGATGCTAAATGTTAAGAAATTTAAAGCTTAGTAAGCTGAGTAAAAGGATTAAGAAATAATGATTGTTTTTTAAACAGATAAATTGGTCAGAGCAGGACCTCTCTGAGGGAATGACACTTGACAATAGAATTGAGTCACTTGAGATAATTAGTGGATAACAGAGGAATAAACTTTTCTTCCAAAGGGCATAGCTAATGTAAAGTCTGTAAGATATGAACATATGCATACTCAAAGTGGACCAGCAGTTGGATTGTAGCAAGTGCAGGAGAAAGTACTCAGAACAAGAATAGTTCTGAGGTGAAATCGTGGAAATCCTTGTTGTTTAGTGGGACTTCATTAGAAAACTGAAAATGGAATGAAAGTTACAGAGATGAGAAGATTGGGTGAACAAAACGGGAAGTTGTGAAGAGATGAATCAAGAGTTTGGTTTCAGGTATGTTGGGCTTGGGATGTGTATTAGGCATCTGTTATGGTTTGACTCCTCTTAATGTGCAAATATTCTCAAATGAAAAGATGACATAATGCGAGCTGTAATCTAATCAGTATTGATACTTTTGATGGAGCAATAATTTGAAAGAGCTAGAGTATTGGGTGGTAACTGTAGCAGGTAGGACATGACTATAGGATATGGATCACTGGGGGTATGCCCTTTGGGATTATATCTTGTCCCTCTGGATCCTCCCGTTATCTCTCCTTCCTGACCACCATGAGGTGAAGCTTTCCTGTGGCATGCCCTTCTACCATGATGCCTTGCCTCACCTTAGGCCCAGAGCAATGGAGTTGGATGACTATGGACTAAACCTCTTTAACTGTGAGCTCAAAATATACTTTTCTTCCTCTAAGTTGTTCTTGCCTGGTATTTTGTTCACAGCAACAAAAAACTGACTAAAACAGCATCCAAGTAGAGGTGAAGATACTTAATCCTAGAGCATAAGGAAAAGGTACAAATTTAGGAGTTTCCGGCATATAGATTGTGTGTAAAGCCATAACACTGGTTACAATTACCTAGTAAGTGTGTATAGACAAAGAAAAGAAAAGTACAAGGACTCAGGTCTGAGTCACTTCAACATTTAGAAATTAGGAAGATGAGAAGAATTTTTAACAAAGCTGTGGGGAAACTTAAAATGTGTAGCCTGTGTGGTAGGGGGAAGCCAGAAAACTCTATTAACCTAAAAGCCAAGTGATGAAAATATTTGAAGAGGAATCCTTTTGAATAGAAACTCGTTTATTCTATGCATTGATTAAAAAGGTATAATGTATAATACATTGAACACAGCTGAGATGAGCTAGTGACTTCATATCTCTTGAAGTATTTTATTGACAAAACGAAGACTTACATCACGAATTTCTTCTTTTACTTTGCTATTTGTTTCGATGGCACATGCATTAGATTTTTTTCTTCTGTCATATTTGACTTTCTATTTCCAGATCAATCAAAATGCCCCCATTAAATTGTCAGTTAAATCACAAACAATTGTCATAAGTCATTCATTTTGTGTTTTTAGAACCTTGTGCATTAAAGGATATGAAATTCTTTGAGCAAACATTTAGTGAAGTCTCAATTATCTGGAATTATCTTGACATATATCCATTTGTAGATAGCAAGGACTTCCCATATTTCGACATTAACGATTTGACTGCTGCAATCTACCCTTTTTTTTTTAAGAAAAAGTCTTTTAAAGTATGTTATATGTGTGCTAGGTGTTTTGACACTGCAGCTATATATTCTTATCAGCCTTTCTAAACAATGTTCCAACTGTAATTTAACCATATCTTGATGACCCGGGGTAATGATCAATTCCTGTGGAGTACTTCAGAGCTATCTCTGGTGGCGCACTATTAGATGCATCTGATCTTCCTTAGTTTTCAAACTTTGTTTTCCTTTTTGGCCATAACAGTGTCACCTTGGGACTCTTGAGGCACAGATGATTATGATTATGGTTATGATTATGTGTGAACACTTGGACATATGTCTTTCTTGTCTCTTTTCAGTCATTCTACTTGCACATATATCTCAAATATTTCTGCACAGATATACATGCTCCATGACACATTTAAGGACATTGTATTGAATTAAAAGTGGCTGTTTATTTCGTGTACATGCACTGATAAGTTCATACATGCACAATTGTGTGCACATGTCTCTGATGCCATTAGTAGATAATTGTTCCTTAAGTGTGTATATTTTAGAGGAATTCTCCACTTCAAGGGGTGCATTGCCATTGTTTCTCTTAACCACCCACCTTTTGGGAATTCAGGGATGGGCAATCTTCTGTCTTTAGAAATGATTTTACTATCTATGGTCAGTGTACTCTATCCCTGTTATTGCTCTGAATTTCTGCAAATGTTAGTTTACCATTACTTTTATTCCAAATCTCATCAATCCAGATCAGTACAGAATAAGAATTTCAAAGCTGACAATAGTGAAGGTGAAAGACATAAAACATACTCCTTTCTCTTGTAGGAAGCCTGGGCATTGCATAATCAAAGAGGAGTGTCACTTTAATAAGATAGCTCTGCCAATAGCAGTAGAGACAATAAGCAAAGCTAGAGACTGAAAACAGGAATACTAATTAACACAGTTTACTACACATAGTCCCCAACTTATGATGGTTAAGCTTGCAATTTTTTGATTTTACAAAGCTACAAAATCAATACACATTTAGTGGAAACATTACTTTGAATTTTAAACCTTGATCTGTTTGTGGGCCAGTTATATGCTCTATTATATTTTTAGGAAGCTGAGTAGCAACATAGAGCTACAGCTCCCTGTCAGCAACATGATCATGAAATAATACCCCTCATAGTCTATAATGCACTGTGTTACTGAACTGTGATGTTCAGTATGTTAGGTATAATAAATGCATTTTTTCAGCTTATGCTATTTTCAGCTTATAATAGGTTTATCAGCACATAACTATCAAAAGGCAAGAAACATCTGTATTCCCTGTACACCATAGGAAATAAGCCCTTGAGGTAGAGAGATTAATGAAATAGATGAGGTTCCTCCTCTATTTTTGTTAGGGACAGAATGGGGTTGAGGATTTAGTGCTATATAGTGCTAAGTGGTATTAAAAAATATTGCAGGATTATGTAATAATGACTGGAGTGCTACTTTAAGTTTGGAGGGAGGAAAAAAACCTTTTTTGTCAAGTTGATATTTGAACTGGGGCCAAAAACATACAAGGATTCCAACCATGCAAAATATAGATAAAAGCATTTAGGGCAGGGAAATATCTCATTCAAAAATGTGAGGAAAGGAAAATATACTTATTATGCTCAAGAAACAGAAAGAAAGCCATTATGACTTGTGTGTACTTAACAAGAGAGAAATTAATATGAGTACTGAGAAACAGGCAGGGAAAATCTCATGGAGATTTTTGTTGGCCAGGATAAGGAGTTTGACCATAGCTGTACCAATCTAGATGTCCAGTAATATTATGTTCAGCTGATTTTTAACTAGCCAGTTCTTTAAAAAAGTTAGTTAGCTTTTAGGACTAACCTATACTCACAGCATCACTCAATGTCTACAAATTTTATTATTTGTCAATGCTCTCAGTTTCTCACATTCTTGAAATTCATTGTTTTTTTTTAAATAACAAAGATAGCCCTAATTGGATTTCTTGCAAGAGCATTTTTTCTGAGCATGTGTGTGTGTGTGTGTGTGTGTGTGTGTGTGTGTGTGTATGAGAGAGAGAGAGAGAGAGAGAGAGAGAGAGAGAGAGAGAGTGTGTGTGTGTGCGTGTGTGTGTGTATAGGGTATAACTCATTGGTAGAACACTTGGCTAGTATGCATGAAGGCATGGTTTTGATCCCCATCACTGTGAATAAAATATTGACATGATTGGGCTGTGGCTGTAACTCAGTGGTAGAGAACTTGCCTCGCATGCACAGGATCCTGGGATCAATTCCCAAGTAATGCCTAAACACACACACACACACAGACATACTCACACACAAAGTAGTTCTATTCAATCTCATTGACTACTTTGTTCATTTCTTGAACTATATTGTTTGACTACTGTGAGCCAGAAACTGGTGGATGCTGGAGATCTAATGGTGAATAAGTCATAGTATTTGCCTGAAGGAATTTATAATATAAATAATAAATAATATATATATATATATATATTTTTCTTTTTTTATTTTATTTTATTTTTTTTTATTGATTATTTATCGCATTACATAGTTCATGATATATCATCTTTCATACATTAGACTCAAATTGTGCTTTGAACTCCCATTTTCACCCCAAATACAGATTGCAGAATCACATCTGTTACATATTCGCATTTTTACATAATGCCATTATAATATATATTTTTGATTAAAGAAAAAAGAATTCTGTCCATAACTCAGAAGAATATTGGCTATTTTATTTTTTGTTTTACACAAAATATTTTGTCTGGTTAGGTAGGTGCCAGCATTTATTTTAATGATGGACTTTGAAAGTGTACATTTCATTCACTCTCAATTTGTACAGTATTATCTTTATGTTCAGTTCCTGAGAATTAGCATAATGACTGTTATTATCTTTACTGGAATACCACCAGGACATCTGGCAAAGATGTCTAGTATAAAGCAACCATGCTGGCTCCTTCCAAATAAATGATTCTTTGGTGGTTAGATATTCTATAACTTCTTCACTTATGTAATTCTCTCTGCCATGATCTATTTTACAGAGTAGAGAAAGAGAAAAAGGAAATTTGTAAAGAAATACAGAGCACAAAATCTTTATCCTGGTAAAGTATCTAACATTTTGATTGTTGCTCTTTTTTTCAGTATAGAATAAAATGTGATTGTAAATATGGCTTTTTTTTTTTTTTTACTCTTGGTAGAATTTTTTATGGTAGGATTTTTTAGCCAAAACATGCTTTTAATTGCCAAATCTATTTTGGCTTTACCTTTAAAGAAAAATTACTGAACTTTGCTGCATCTGTCAAAAATGACAGGCTAATTATTTGAGCCAAAACAGTGTACACGAAATGTGTTTTTTGTTGATTTTCTGAAGTATAACGTACCTTATTTTTTGACACATCCTTTACTGTGGTTATGATTCCATGGCAGAGAACAAACTGCTTATTTTGAGTTTGCAAAATATAGCTAATCTACAAGAATAAGCTTTCCAATATCTGCTATCAAACCAAGAAATGTTGTACTTCACCAGAAACGCACACATATAAAAGCATCAATTTTCTCACACAGGATGCTGCCACTCGGACTGTATGTAGAGTTGATTTGTAATATAAATTAACTTGCCAATTATCGATTGTTCCATCTGACTTTTTACGTATTAAGAATCTGCAGAATTTCTGAGTTATCAATAATAAGAATGCTGTATATGAAATGTACTGGGGTGTGTCAGCTGGATCCGAGTTAAATATTTCAGTAAATGTTGCTCAGCTTTGCCATCTGTCACATATTCTTTGTGTGTAATATTTTAATCCATTAAATGTGGTTTTTTTTCTTTAAAAACATAACTTACTTTGGCTACAGTGGAAAGCCTATAAGATCTAGTCTCTGACCACTGACCTTTCTAATGTCTTTAGTTTTACTGTAACTTGTTTTCCAATCTTTGTACCCTCATTTAGATGAATATTCGCAAAGCATTCAAAGCTCCTAGTTGCACAACTAACAAGTAGGAAGTTCCATTAACTGCTTAACTTCTCAGACAAGAAATAAATTTGACTATGAGATATTTTGGGGGGGAACATTTTGTTCTCAGAAGCAGTGGCAGAATAAACTAAAGACTTAATTTCACTAAGTAGAATGGAAAACTCATGTCACAGAATGTCAATTCCTGCTTTATGAATAAGATAATCCCCCGGGACATATATTAGGTACTTTACCTACATAACTCTTTAAGGGCATTTGGACCCTATTAATTTCCTTCTGTGGAATATCATCCACGTAGCTTAGAAGACTTAACATGCTGCACTACTTTGACTTCCATGAATAGGTTCCTCACCTGGGATGGTCAGGTTCAAAATAGTCTCCTCTCCTTAATAAGAAAGTGAACTCTTTGCTCCCTGTTGGCTCACTACTCTCAGGCCAGTAAATGAAAGCCACTTGGGTGTCATTTAGAACCATTTACCAAATGAACTATTGTGGCCTGAGAAAGTTAAGCACTGTTGGGCCTGGCAATTTACCATAATCAAAGAATTACAGTAGAAAATATGCAAGTTCTGATTTCTGGCCAGTTGTGTTTTTCCAGTGTTGCTTTTGGCAGTTCCCTGTGTTTTGAGTAGCCTGCTCTTTTACTTTGCCCCTTGTTATTAATTTGTAAAATGAAACAAATTATTGACCCTTGAATTGTGCTATTACACATGCTTCAGTAATTTTATTTCATTTACAAAGAATTTCATCCCTTTTATTTATTACTTATGCTCTACCTACTTCCCAAACAGTGTGCATTGGCTTATTTATAAATCATTCTAACTCAAATTAACAATATTTTTCCAAGTCCTATCCTGAAGAAGCCTTATGTCATTGCATATTATTTCACATTTTCTGTTCCTTAGTGATATGTTGATTATTATGCCATTTCTTTGATCACCTAAAAATAACTCTATTAACAAAATATCATGCCTGCAATCAAATGTAACTTCTCTTGAGATTGTATAGTCTCTTGGGAGAGAACATGTAACTTAGAGTTATATGCCTACTTCTACCAAGTCTGGAACCCCGGGAAAGTATTTGCTATTTCTTGTACTCAGTTTTAAATGTAGGGGTGAATGCTTATTTCCCCGAATCTTAAAAAGATAATAATAATCACTGTAGTAAATATTTATTGCATATAAAGTGTTTTTGAATTCCCATGTTTCTCCCATTATTAACATTAGGTAGTGCAACTGTCAGTTGAATTGAACTTATCAAGCAACTGTCTTGTATTTGAGCACTGTTCAGACACTTGGGAGCCAGAGTGACAAAATAGAGTCCCTATTTTGAGGAGTCCTTACTGTTCCCGGGAAAAATGCCTAGCACACAAAAAATTATGGCACAGTTTCTGACGGTATAAGTGGCAAAAGTATAGGGAAGTGCCAAGGTTGACAGGAAGAGGAAGCAATGAACACTGATCCAGGAATTTGGAAGTAAGTGAAAATTTTGGATAAAGCATGATAATTTCTTCAAAAACACTTTTTTAAAAATTTGTAAGATATTATAAGACACAATCTTATCAATAGTGTCATTTATTTAAGAGGCATCTTATGTAAAATGTAGTATATGCCAGGCACTGTTGTAAATGCTTTATAGTAGTAAATCATTTGATGGTATTAACAATTATAACAAGGCTGATACTATTGACTTCATTTTACATGATGAAAATAATTATGTTCCAGAGGAGCTAAAGTTGCCCAGGGTCACACAGCTTAGTGGCAGAGCTGGAGTTTGAACTCAAATCAGGCTCTGGAGGTGGCACCCTTAACTCAAAAGTTCTACTGCTTCTCTATCACCTATTGATTCAGAAGTTGACATCTTTGCTTGAATATGGTACCAGAATTCCTTCTCTAACATCCTGACAAGTAGTTATTTTGATCTCTGTTTGAGAACTTATAGAAATGACAAGGACATAACCAGCTCTTGAAACAGCCAGCTACATTTTTCAGACAGCTGTAATTACTAGAGTGTTCTGAATGTGAGCTAAAATCTGCCTTTCCTATAATGTCCATTCATTGATTCCCATGTCTCCTTTTTGACACTGCTCAGACTAAAATCTTCCACATGATAACTATGAAAGTATTATAAAACATCATCTATGCTTCCTGATTAAATTCTGCATTATCTTTCCCATTTGTTGGGCACCAACATATAAAAGCAAGTGGCATTTAAGAATACTTAGTAGATACCATTTTTTCATTGAGTACATACTGTGTGCAAAATATGCAATGTGTTACCAATTGGAGATAGTATGAAGGTCAGATTCATATACACCAGATTCATATACACAAAGTATATGCTCTTAAATAAGCTACTTCATTGCTATGGAAGAAATTGCAATTATTATTGAAGACACAAACTGATGAGTAGAATTATTGTCTGTACTCATTTAAGTCAGGTTTTAAATAAGCAGTGGCTCCTAGGTGCCTTAATTCCTCCACAGGATTACACACCTGTATTCAGAGACTGCTAAGGAGTCTTGTATTTCTCACAGTACTTTAGCACCAGGCCTTATGCAGAGTAAAGGAATAGTAGATAACTTTTGAATGAATGATGATTGAACTAGTCAATGAGTGAGTGAAATGCAGTATTCATTAATGTAACACTTCAGATAAATGTTCTTAAGATGTGCATATTTGGTTATAACCATAAGGATGACAGTTTTTCTTTGATGTTTAAATCTCTTTAAAGTTTTGTTTGGCAAGATAAATAATAGCCCTAGTAAGGCAAATTTCCCTGGAAGAAATGTCTAAATGAAATGTTGAAAAGACAGCAAGGTAATACAGCAGCCAGAAGGATAGGGCTTTATACTATTGATCAGTCCTCAACACTGTTTGAAAAGATTGACTGTTATCATCTGAGGAGCTCTGCCACCACATGAGTCCAGCAGAGGCAATTTCTAGGTTACTATCATGGGGTGCTCCTGTTGTGCCAGTTGTTCTGCCTAATTTTGTTATCATACTGGAGAATGTAACAACACATTGAGTCTGTACCCTGGCCATTCAGTTGGCCTTTGTATACAGACAAAGTCAAATTTAGATCAGATTTTAACCCCAATGCTTTACTGTTTGCTATGCTTTGTGATGAGCGTAGAATGTGTGTGTGTGTGTGTGTGTGTGTGTGTGTATTTCACTCTGTTTTTTACATTTATGAAAATATATCTATTTTCAATGTGTATGAATGTACTATATAAATAATTAAATAGTAATAATAAAATGTCACATGTCCTTTTTAAAAATTTTAAGCACCTATTTGTGAACAAATCATTTCTGAAGTCTCATTTGGCATAACCTTATTGCCATGCATTTATTCATGTTACCTTACTAAATAATTTAGAAAATTTTGATAGCCAAGCACAGTGGCACATGGCCTGTAATCCCAGAAACTTGGGAGGTTGAGGCAGGAGGATTGCAAATTCAAAGTCAGCCTCGGCAACTTAGTGAGGCCCTAAGAAATTTAGCAAGACCCTGTCTTAAAAAAAAAAAAAAGGCTGGGATGTGGCTCATATAACCCAGTGTATAAGCTCCATGGGTTCAATCCCTGGACAAAAAAAAGAAAGAAAGAAACTTTAGCATAATTTTTTAAAATAATTTTAAGAATAAATTGATATTTTGTTAGACAGGACCTCTACAAAATGGCTCTTTAAGATGAGAACAATAATATAATGGGAAGGGAGAGGTTCTTTCATTATGTTAGAGATTTTGATAGTGCTAGTCCTATAACTAATTAACATTTCATTAATGATCTGTAAGGAGTACCAGTAAACAACACTTTAATTAAGTTCATGGGCAATAAATTAATAGGTGTAGAAAATATCAATGAAGACAGGAAAAATAATTCAAATAGACTAGAGAATTTATAAGATAGGAATATAACAGGAGTTTCATCAACTAAATGTAATCCCCTACTTCAGCAAATAAAAGGGGATATTCATTGCATTAATTAGATATAGAATATAAGAAAACAAGCACAATTAATAAATAAATATCCTTTCAACAATGCAGTGGCTACAGGAAGCCACAACCTTTGTTTGTGCTTAGGCTCTGAAAATATTCCAATGTGTAAGTATTTTAGCTTTCTGTATTTAGAAAATAATTATATTATTTGAATAGTAGGGCTTGTAAAGAAGCTACTGACATTTCAAATACAAAGTACTAGCCAGTCACTGTATTTAGGCACATTAAATACATTATATGTTTTCAATATTCTCTCATTTTTTAGGCTCATAGACATTGTGTAAATTCTCAAAATCTCATTTCCATTTAGTGGTAGAGCTGGATTTGAACCTAGATCATTCCATGGTGCTTCCAATAATGGTATGAAGGTTTGTGTGATCATGTGTGTGGTATGTGTGTGTGAGAGAGTGAGAGGGAGAAATAGTTTTGGAAACATTTGTCATCAGTAAATGCTATGCTGCTCAGAGTGACTCAGATATTTTTCAGTAAGCTTAGGTTTAAGGGGAGAATTATTACATGTAAAATAGTTCCAGAAGTCTGTTTGACTAATTAGACCAACTCGGGACAAGGATCATAGTTATTTTCTTATTTTCACTGAGTCATTGTCTGGTTTAATATATTATTAACCATTGGTCATTTTAATAAATATTTGAGACTTAGGAAACTTTATCTACTATGCCAGTAATTACATATGTTTACTCTTGGCCTTGACATCATTTGCTAGCCAGAACTAGATATAGTCATCATTAATTTTCTTCTAATGACTTAAACCAAAACAAATCTTGAAACTTAAAGAGCAAATAAAATTAATGACCTGTGTGTGTTGTAGAGAGAGATGATGCAATTTTTATTTACTTTTGTCTAAACTCTGTAAACTAAGTAGATATTGAACATCCATTTATAACAATTATATGTGGCAGTAGAATATATGGCAGAATATACATACATAAAGTATAACTTATTCTATTATATTCCCACTCTTGTGGTCATACATGATGTGGAGTTACCCTGGTTGTGTACACACATACAAGACTAGGCAAGTTATGACCAATTAATTCTATTGTCTTTCCAATTCCCCTCCCCCATCCCTTCCCTTTGTTACCCTTTGTCTAGTCTAATCTCTTTCTATTATTCCCCTCCCAATCTCCCTTGCTTTGGGGTTAGCATCCACAAATCAAAAAGAACATTCATCCTTTGTTTTGGGGGGATAGGCTTATTTCACTCAGCATGATATTTTCTAGTTCCATCCATTTACTGGCAAATGCCATAATTCTATTTTTCTTTATGGCTAAATAACATTCTCGTGTGTGTGTGTGTGTGTGTGTGTGTGTGTGTGTGTGTGTGTGTGTATAATACACATTTTCTTTATCCATTCATCCATTGAAGGACACTTATGGTGTTTTCATAGCTTGGCTATTGTGAGTTGAGCTGCTATAAACATGGATGTAGCTGTGTCACTGTAGAAGCTGTTTTTAAGTCCTTTGGGTATACACTGAGGAGAGGGATAACTGGGTCAAATGGTGGTTCCATTCCAAGTTTTCCAAGGAAAACTTGCTTTCCATACTGCTTTCCATAGAGGTTTCACCAATTTACAGTCCTATCGACAATGTATGAGAGTACCTTCCTCCCCATATCCTCACCAACATTTAGTGTTACTTGTATTCTTTATAACTGCCATTCTGACTGGAGTGAGAGGGAATCTCAGTGTAGAACATCCATCTTTGAGTTAAATAACTCATCAAGCAAAACTAAGTCATTCTATTGGCAGGGGATCAGTAAAATCATGTCAGTGTATAAAGGGCATATTTTTCTTCCATCATCTTTTCAGCCTAAGTTTTAGAATTATTTTATGATTTTTTTTTCTTTTTCTTTTGCTTGCCTTTAGTCCTAAAACTTTATGTGGTGGAAAAAAATGAGAGGCAAAGTCATTTACCTTGCTGACTCACTACAGTGAGTTCATTCCATAACTAAGCCACACTCCTGTTGATTTAGCCATGAAGTCCCACCTAAATTTAGGGTTTTACTTTTAAGAGATGGAATACCTCATATGAGGTTCCTTTGTCAAGTAGAGCCAGAAATATGATCCATATTTCTAGACTTTCTAGTTTACCATTCTTTCTACTATCAGAGATGACCTCAGAATTCTTCTCAACACAGTATTATATGCCATTTTGCCAGCTGCTTTGAGTTGTCACATAAGCTGAAACATTCATTTATATCTCCTCCAAAGTTTACCATGTGAATCTCCTTATAGAAGAGAAATGCCTGTAGTTATAACTCAGTGTGACATTAAGTAGTTTGGACACAAACAAGTTAATTGGCATATTGTAAACAGCTTTATATGAAAACATATCCTTGAAATATATAAATTGGTCTGTATCTATTCCATAGAAAAAGAACCTAGGTGTTTCAGTTTAGTTGCCTAGGTGTTTAAAGTGGATGTTAGAGAAACTGATTGAAATGAAACTTAAAAAAAAAAACCTAAATGGCAAAATCTATGACTCTATGGCACCACTCCTTCTAGTCAATGTTAGATGTTTAATCATGTGATCAATTAAACATTTTTAAGAAAAAAAAATGTTACTACTCAAGAGACACATGGGGTGATAGAGTATGAAACTAGAAGATAGGGATACAAATCCTGACCCTCCCCTTCCACCAAAGAAAGCTGTACAGTTGTTTCAAAAACAAATCATCTCTGTAGTTCTCATCCCTCATCTGGAAAAATAAAGAAGTTGAACTAGATAACCTTTACAATTCTTTCTAACTCTGAATGTTGAGTCTGCTCCCACAGGTTCATAGGGGATATAAATATTGGTTCCTCTTTGAATTTGAATGTCCTGTGAATATTGCATGAAAGACAAAGAAAGCTTGAAAAGACAAAGTCATTAGAAAAAAATGAGAACATTATAAAGTAAAATTTAGGAATACTGTCTATATTGAGAAACTTGTTTATCAACCAATCAAAAAGGTTTATTTAGCATGTTTAACACAGTAAAGAAAATCCATTCATCCAAGAAATTCCTATTGAGCACTTGCTGTATTTTATCACATTGTATAAAATCCAACCCTTAAGCAGCCTGTAACTTAGAAGAGAAGCTACAGCATTTATATAAAATTATGATACAGCAAGGCCAATTTGGTTCCTTTCAGATATTAGGTTAAATGTGGCGATATCAGAGGAGAGACAGAGAGATCAACACTAATAGAGAATTATTAGAGGAGGTTGCATTAATTCCAGGCCTTCAAGGATGCATAAAATAGTAGAAATGGGGAACAGGGGCCCACATTCCAGGTGGATAGGGTATATAGTACATCTTGGGTCAGGATGAGGATTCTTGAGGAATAGTCCCCTAAGTTGTTCATCTTCAGAATACCGCCCCCCCCCCCATTGTGGAACTATTCCTACCTCTCCCATTGCTACGCTGTTTCTCCATGTGAATGCCATTGTCAGGGAACTTCAGTCCATGCTGTTACTAACTCCAGTTGGGAATTGTTTGTAGAAAATACTATATCTGGTTGAACAATTCCATTTCAGAAATATATATTGGGCCTGTACTTCTTTATTATTTATATTCCTCATTCTGACTGGTTGGAAAGAAGACCTTTCTTAAACTAGATTTTTTAGACTTTATTTTTTAGATCAATTACACATTAACAGAAAATAAGAGCATATAGTACAGAGACTTCCCATATGCCCCCTCCACTGCAAACAATTTCCCTTACTATTAGCATCTTGCAGTAGGGTGGTGATTTTGCTGCAATAGATGATATTGATATTTTATTATTGACTGAAGTCCAGAGTCTACATTATACTTCATTGTGTTGTATATTCTATATGTTTTGCCAAATATATGATGTCATGTATCTGCCATTACAGTATCATAAAGAATGATTTTACTGTCCTACATTTCCTTTATGCTTCTCCCTTTCCTGGAGCCCTTAGCAACCTCTTACCTTTTATACTGTCTCCATAGTTTCCCCTTTTCTAGAACATCATATAGTTGCAATAGTTTTTTAAGATAGTCATCTTTTATTTAGAAATATGCATTTAATTTGTATAGGTAAATTGGTGGAAAAAGATTATATATATATGGAGGATCTATCTCTTTGACTCCATGGAAAATGTCCATCCAGTCTCATTTCTAAAACACATAATTCTATAATGCTCCAAGGATGACAGGTTTTGATAACATTTTTTACCATTGGTTGTTCAGACTTAACATGTGAGATTCAAAAGTGTATTGATCATTTATATCCATAAGGACAAGTGCAGAACATAACAAAAATAAGTGGAAGAATATTCTTCTTGAGCTCTCTTTACTATGTATAGTCAGGTGACAACATTTCTAACAACTATAATCACCCAGGACTGAGGTCACTGGTGACAAGAAAGGTGAACAAGTTAGCCTTCTATTTGACTTGGTTGCAATTAATGTGTGTTCCAAAATCTCCCATTTTATACATCATAAATATATTGAAAGGTAAGTAGATTTATAGATAAGGATTTTTTCCTACCCTTCATATTTACAGAGTGTAGAATTCTGGAGTGTTTTTCCTTTTAAATATCACTTTTTTTGTTGTTTCAATCCTTTTTAAGTGTTTAGTCTCTTACATATGAGAGGTGAATAGGTTCACACCAAATTAGAATTATAATAGCGATAATTAAGGACTAGCATGAAGACTTTTTTTAATCATAGAGTTGCTAAATCTGAAGTGTAAGTGAACATTTGTAGTAATCAATCAAGGTTAAGTATTTGTTTAATATGATAAGTCAATGAAAAAAATTTCTAGATGAAAGCTTGGTGTTAGAATTATTTTATGTGTTCAGGTTGCCTAGAGAAGTTGGTGAGGCACTAGATGTTATATCCGTTCTCCTTGCAATCATATAGTTTTGATTTAATTAACAGAGAAAGTCTGCATATACAGTAGGGGATAGAATGTGGATTTTACTTCTTTAATAGTTTGACAAGCAGATTGCAACAAACAAGGCATTTGGAAGCCTGTTAGGGTCCCACAGGTCTTATAAATATGCAGTGCACTTCTCTGCATTTCCCTGGGTCCCTGAGGTAGAGATGTGATGAATAAAATTAAAAAACCACCAGATCTTTTTGTATAGCTTTCAGCTATCACTAATTTAAACTGAGTAATGACTATTTTAGAGGTGTACTTTCAGTAGTTTAAAAAGTAAAGGAAGTGAAATGTGAAAATATGTTCTGACTTTGTATTAAGTTCTTCTTAAAATGAAATATGTTTTCTACTTTCTATATCATGATGCCTTTTCTTAAACCCAATTCTAAGAGTAAAACTCTTTATGCCCACTTACATTGGTATTATTTTTAATAGTACTGTTGAGACTCACATGGGTCAAAACATGCAGATACAGTATTTTTTTGAAAAGTGATATATATTTATGTGTAAACACCTCATTGAAACAGCCTAATCCATCTGGAAGAAGTTCATCCTTAGAATTTGATTTTAATAGATTAACACTGTTGCTGTTTATCGTATTTGTAGTTGTTCATGATTGAATAGATCTCACTGGGCCATTTTGAAGGAATTCTTGAAACTTTCCGAAATTCATGGATAGATCTTTAAGGCATATTATCTAGGAATAGTTGAATATATTATAAGATATATGAGAATTGTTAAGCTAAAACACAATTCATTGTGTTTACATTTGCAACAAAGTTCATTGAAGTCAGTGGGAAAAATGTGTGACATAAAGCTCCTTACCTTGATCTATAAAACCACAAAAGGTAAATATTGCAGTAATATTATACACACACACACACACACACATATATGAGAGAGAGAGAGACAGCAACAGTGCGCACACGCGCACGCGCAATATTGGCACTGGATGGATGTACATTTACTGAAAAGGCTGGAGTTTTCTAATGTGAACTCTAAGGGAAGGGGGAGTCTCTTGATTTAAGCCCACATTGGTATGTGCTTTTAAGAAAGAGAAAATAATTGATGGTGATATGAAATTTTTATTTACTGATTAAGAAATCAGTTGAGAAGCTTGGGGAGTGGGAAAACTAATTTGTCAAATTATGCCCTCTGAGTTCAACAATAAGCTAGATGCAGTCTCCAGGGCTTATATATAGCAGAAGGCACCTTTACTTTGTTTTAATGTGCCTGTGCCTTCACAACTGCAACTGAATCACACCCAGAAGTGCTAAATTGTAATTCCCAGCAGCCACTTTAGTGCATTTTTAAAAGAATGTATCCAAATAACAGACAATTGAATTAAGAAAAGCACATTCTTTTACTGAATTCATCCTTAATTCTTTCCTGTTATTGTCCTCTTGATAGATGTACTTTATATTTTTGGTTTTTGACAATTTCAGCCAGAGGCATGGTGTAACTAAAATGAGGTGGGAAGCAATGCTAACATGATAAGAAAAGTCTCTGAATTAATCTATGCTCATAGTTTTCCATTGTTCTTTTAATACCTTGCCAACAACAATATTTTCAGAATTAGAGAACAAAAAGATTGTGACTTAAGCCATGATATACATAGCAAATTTCATGTACCATACCATGTTTCATGTTTATCATACTTATGGCATTTTTCCCACTTAGATACTAGGATGTATATAATTGGATGTCAGACATAGGCTTGGAAATGATGGGTATTGGTAGATGGAGGCTGACAGATACCTTCCAGATATGATATAGTATTCTCTAGCCATTTATGTAATTTGCACTGGTGATACAGCCAATTGATAGCCAAATCAGGAATAAAACACATGTGTACCTTTCTATCTATTGTCTATAGATCTATGTATTTACTTATTGACAGGGAAGAATATACATGTATGTCTAAGTGATTTCCATTTTGTGTTTATTTTTTTTAACTCGTATCATAAGTGAAAATGTTCATGGATGACCTACCTGTCTAATGATGACCAAGGGTATTAGCCAATGAGTTAGCCACTATTCTTTAATGCTCAAAATGGATATTTATAGAGATACAATAACATGCCAGTGCTCATGTAGGTAATAAGTTTGCAGAGAGCTACATAAGTTCTATCTTATGTAGATAAAGAACAGCTTAAAGGGAAAACTGTTCTCTATACATGAACTTGTAAGGACCCTTTTTCCATTTCCATATATGTATGCTCAAAGGAGTCTTGTTGGCTTGGGCAGTTTTAACATTTCTTTGTATTCATGGGATGATATTTTAAAATGATTTATCAACTGATTTGTCAGAGGCATTGACTAATTAGAATGGATGCAGTCAAGCTGGAGTGGTACCTAGGAGGCCCATGCTTTGCCAGGTTAACTTTTAAATGCCAAATCATGGACACATATTAATAATTCTGAGATGAAAAACCAGGAGAGCAGCTATTATATAAGTATTATTCATATTTTAATAAGCATGGCCATTCCCACATATCCCGAATAAAATTCATCAGAGTGTGTTGTCACACAGGTGGACATCAACATCATCAATAGTGATCATTGTCACATTCATAAGAATATCTCTAATTGCTATTTATGTGTGCAGGACATGAGTACAAAGATTTTTTTGGCACCAGGGGTGCTTAACCAGTGAGCCACATCCTCAGGCATTTTTATAATTTATTAGAGACAAGATCTCTCTAAGTTGCATAGGGCCTTGCTAAGTTGCTGAGGCTAGCTTTGAACTCATGATCCTCCTGCCTCAGCCTTGCCCAGAATAAAAATATTTTTGAGAAATAAATGACCTTGAGCCCTTGTACAAAGGCAGATATCATGCTTCATATTCATTGTCCCTCTTACCAGTCCCCCCAGGAGTTTTGTAAACTGGGAATAGTTGGAGTTAAAGCCAGAGAGTGTATGAGAGAAAGAGAGAATGTACACATGCACACTAGAGTGCTCAGAATGCTGTATTTTTTATACCTTTCTTGTTTCAGATCTGTGAATAATTATGAGTAATATATAGCCCTTGACTTGTTACATAATATAGTACTTGGCATGGAGCAGCTACTTAATAGTTACGGAACAAACAAAAGCTTTGGACCCCACTAATGAAAGATTGTTGTATTGACAATCAAGAAGCATAAATTTTAAAAACTCAGTTCCCCAATCTTGCCAAAGTCATTAAACTGGCTGTAAGATTGCTTCTTTATAAAATTAAGAACAATACAGTGTCCCCATTGCACACAGTGTGAGGCCAACTGGCAAATGTTTATAATAATCAGATTTGGTGGCACATGCCTGTAATCCCAGGGGCTCGGGAGGCTGCAACAGGAGGATCACAAGTTCAAAGCCAGCCTCACCAATGGTAAGGCACTGTGCAACTCAGTGAGACCCTATCTCTATACAATATAGGGCTAGGGATGTGGCTCAGTGGTTGAGTGCCCTTGAGTTCAATCCTCAGTACCAAACAAACAAAATAAACAAAAAACAAACAAAAAACCCAAAACAACCAAATCAGATTTTCAGTAAAACATCCAGAAGCATATTCAGTTACATAAATGAATTATTTTCATTCTACCTTTCTTATATTTTATATGGCAATGCATGACCCTTTCAAATGTAGCTTTCTAGGATGTTTTCAAGATTCAGTCATGGTCGGACTGTTAATTTCTGTGATTACTTCCAATGCTCTGTTGTACTATTTTTTTAACATTAAATCAGTGTGTTGCATAGATACTACAAAGTTATAGCTCTAATCTTGATCTTTTAACCTGTTCTTTGAACAAACATAACCCATAGAATATGATCAAACTGCAATCATGTGTCTTTTGCTACTTCTTCAACATTTATTCCATGGGGATTATCTTGCCCTGCATGTAGATGAAAATGTAGGCAGTTCCCATGACTTTTCAGCTTATTTTTAGGTCTCTAAAATCTTTCTTATGTTGCAAGCACAATCTCAGTCTAGAAATTAGAATTCTAGCCTCTAGCATGCTAGCAGAACTGGCAATCTAAACTCACAGATTTAAAGTTGAAAGTAAAATCTATTCCAGTTTGCAAGCTGGCTGTTGCACTGCTAGAGGGGGCAAGGTCCTTCCCTCCTTTGATAGCTTCCCCAGCAACTCCCTTGATATGTATAATGCATTTCCTTCAGCTTGCCATATCCCCCTTGTCACACTCTCCTGGGAGCTCTGTATGTATGAGTGATAGCAAGGATTATCTGGTGGAATATTGCTACCCTCCCAGATGTTCCTCTTGGACCGGACTACAATGTGGGCACGAGATCACTCTGCCATTGAGTGGGATTTAGAGTTTAAGATTTCAGAGGTGGTAAGTATTTGTCATCTGGGCAATGACAAAGTGCCAGTGTGAGAGAGGAGGGCTATTTAAGTCATGCAGAATGATTTTAAGTAGGATTAGCTGTGGAGAATCGATCTGTGAGCTAGGTGCCAAAGACCTCGATACTGGAGCATGGTTGAATTGACTGTAGCTTGCATTAAGGTAACAATAGTAGGATATTGTTGGAATTGAACAGTATGCATACAAGGAAAAAGATAAAAGTGGAGAGGTTAGAGAAGAGAACTTATATAAAGAAGACTGAGTTTTAGAATCTACTATGGATTGAGCACTTCATGTTTATTTCTAATCTTTACCCTAACCAATGTAGATACAACTTCTTTTAATTTGTTTGTTATGGAAAACATTGAGCATATTCAACTCCAACAAGATTACAAAAACCTGAGGGTCATATAGTTGAAGTCTTTTGCCCAGGATTCCATGGCTAGCCTGTAGGTGGTTAATCCAGACTCAAACCTAGACCTATCTGACTTCAAAAGTCCATGTTCTTTCTACTACACTTTGCTCTTTCCCTACAAGCTGTCACGTTTCTCTTTTTAAGAACCTCTTTCACTCTAGGAGCATTTTCCTTTAACATGGGAAAGTCAACCAGTTGTAACTGGTTAATCTCTTATATTCTTCTTGATTTCTTAGCATCCCCATGTCTTTTCCTCCAGGTCTTCCATTTTAAATTTTATTGTGAGCAGAATTTATTCTCTTGTAACAACCTTATCATTTAATCTTTCAGGTTAACTCTTGGTTTTAAACTGAGGAACTCTTCCAAGATATTTTCTGAGCTTACCAACATTTTTTCCAGGGTGATGCTGCTCCCCTGTATATTTTATAGGTGCACATACTATTTTTGCTCAGATGAATTATGGACTCTACCTGTGAAATGCGGAATTGTTGAGAGAAATCTGAGAAACCAACAAAGATATAGAAATCTTGTTTTCTCATTTAATCTCAAAACATAACATATCCATAATTATATAATATTTATTTGTGTATAATTTTCTCAGGTGTTGAAATGGTAGTTTCACACCACTTGCCTTTCAACATATGTAGACATTGTTTAATCAGTTCAGAAACTTGGAAATTTTTGAGTTGAATCACAAACACATGTTGTAATGCCTCTAATCTTTTCTATTTGATTTGCTCTAAATTGTAGTCTGTTTATGTCTTCATTTACATTGTCCATATAATAGGCTCTCCCAGCAGTCCTGCTCTGGTAATTAGTTGGCTTATTTATATCTTAACGCCTTGAGCTGCTACATCTCATTTAACTTATTGCTCTTTAAAGTTCTTGTAACTCAGTGGATCTCAGCCCTGGATACACCTTAGAATCACCTGGGGAACATTAAAAAAATACTGATGCCTGGGTACTATCCCTAACCAATTAAATAAGAATCTGAGAGATGTAGTTCTGAGAACCATGGTGGTAGTTCCTAACCTTTGACCAATGCCACTCAGAACACCATGCTCAATGTGAGGTTGAAGCAATAAAACCAACAGTCCAATTGTTTATCTCATCCCTTCTACTTTCATTTTTCTTTCTTTGACAATAATCTAAATTGTGTGTGGGTGTGTGCTCTATGGGTGTGGTTGTGATTAGCTGCCATCACATTCATGGGTTCTTAGAGCTTGGTATTTTTCTAGCTGCCTCAAATGCCATTGCAAAATGCAGCAGGATTCTGGAAGTAAGATTGTATTTGAAGATTTTTTTTAGATGTTCATTTTCTTTGCCTTCAGTTTATGTAATACAAAGGAAGAAGGGCAACAAGACTAAATGAGGAAAGACAAAGGAAATTGAACAAGCATAGAATATTTAGGGAGCTAAAGATTGTTTAGCATGATTGAGTCTTAGAATAGGTTCTGAGGGAACAGGAGAGGCAAAACTGGAGAGGTAAGTACCACATCTGGAAGGACTTTGGATTTCATGTCAATGAGTTTTATCATGACTGGCACATAATTTGTGGACCAGTACAAAATTAAAATGTGAAGCCCATGTTTAAAAAATCATGAAGAATTTCAGTAAGGCAGCAGACAAGTGTTAAACCAAACATAAGACCCTTGTAAACATGGGTTCCTGTGTGTCTGCACAGATTTCAAGCTCATGAAGTTGGTCCTGTGTTTATACCCTGAAGGTGATGAAGACTTGAAATATTTAGGCAGGAGAATGACTTCAGGTTCATTATAAAGATTATTCATACCATGTGGTAGAAAATGGACTGTTGAACTTAGAGACAGTATACTACCAGTTGCTTTAATGAAACTGGATATGTCTATGTCCTTATTTTTTCTTTAATTTTAACTGCTATGATGGTAATAGTAGTGATAATATTAGGTACAGCTTCTATTGGTGTGGCCCTAAAAAAATTTCATATACAATACTGCCATTGAGACTTCAACCATCTGGCTGTCAAGTCAGGCATATGTTGTTATCCTTGGTTTACAGATAAAGAAACAGTTAAGTGACTTGCCAAAAATTACATGACTAGTGATTGATGAATACAGGATTCGAATCAGTCTTTCTGACATTTACACTACTGATATTTCGACCTTACTAATACTTCTAGTCTTATTATTCAGAGCTATTTATAGTAATTTCCTTATAGAATGAAATTTCTTATGGAAAGAAATTTTAAAACATGCATTTGTATAGCATTTTAGTGGATTTTGCTAAATTGTAGTTGAAATCATTGTCTACTGTGTTTTTACAACACCTCATATAGAAATCCACATGATGAATTTTTTAGTTTCATGCCTGAAAGGTCTTTGTGTAGAAAGATGCCTATTTCCTTTTGGTCAGGCATTATAAATTGTTACATGCCTCCCTCTTTTGCCAAGCTGCAGGGAACTTTAATTCAAGCTTAGTACTCAGTTATCAGAACTAGTTTATACAGGCCCTCAATTACTTTAAGAAAACATCTACTGTCCTATTTTCACATTTTATTTAATTTTTATACTGCATTTTATGCTAGTTCAAATACATGTGGCAGCAACCAGAATATACATCCTTATATATTAAATTAAATACTAACCATTTGGAAATTTATGTAAAAGAATAAACAGTCTTTTAGTGACCAAGCAATGATATAACAGACTTTCACATTGAAACTTATTAAAGCAGGATGTAGCTAACAAGTCAGATAAGCATTCCCAAATTAAATGAAAAAGAGGATTGAGTGGTAACAGGAAAGTTTAAAAAGATGTATGAACCTACAAAAGACTTAGGCCAACAAATCCACACTTAGAGATTATATGTCACTAAATTCTAGGACCTCAGTATCCTTTTCAACATCTCTCATGTTTCTGTAGTATTTAAAAGTTGGGTCTTATAATTTTAATTTTAGCACTCAGGTGTTTTTGGCATTTGTTTATTGTTATTATCTTGTACCATGGCTAGAGATTTAGATATTTGAAGGTGTAGTCTTTCACAGTGGATATAACGACTAAATTTGGGTGATGTTTGTTTTATAAATATTTGATTATTTTTAAAGAATCACTATGTTTTAATTGTTTAGTTATTTATTTTCTTGTTGCAATTTAAGCAATAGGACTTAATTATACTCCAGGGATGAATCCTACTTGATCATGGTGCACAATTTTTTTGATATGCTTTTGTATTCGATTCGCCAGGATTTTATTGAGAATTTTTGCATCTATGTTCATTAGAGATATTGGTCTGTAGTTTTCTTTCTTTGCAGTGTCTTTGTCTGGTTTCGGGATCAGGGTGATATTGGCCTCATAGAATGAGTTTGGAAGAGCTCCTTCTTTTTCTATTTCTTGAAATAGCTTGAAAAGTATTGGTATTAATTCTTCTTTGAAGGTTTTGTAAAACTCCGCTGTATACCCATCCGGTCCAGGGCTTTTCTTGGTTGGTAGTCTTTTAATGGCTTCTTCTATTTCTTCCTTTGTTATTGGTCTGTTTAAATTGTGTGTGTCTTCCTGACTCAATCTGGGTAGCTCATATGACTTAAGAAATTTATCGATGTCTTCACTGTCTTCTATTTTATTAGAATATAGGGTTTCGAAATACTTTCTAATTATCTTCTGTATTTCTGTAGTGTCTGTTGTGATATTGCCTTTTTCATCCTGTATGTTAGTAATTTGAGTTTTCTCTCTTTTTCTCTTCGTTAGCATGGCTAAGGGTCTGTCAATCTTATTTATTCTTTCAAAGAACCAACTTTTAGTTTTATCAATTTTTTCAATGGTTTTTTTGGTTTCGATTTCGTTGATTTCCGCTCTGATTTTAATTATTTCTTGTCTTCTGCTATATTTGCTGTTGTTTTGCTCTTCCTTTTCTAGGGTTTTGAGATGTAGTGTGAGTTCGTTTATTTGTTGTTTTTTTTCTTTTTTTGAGGAATGAACTCCAGGAAATGAATTTCCCACTTAGAACTGCTTTCATTGTGTCCCATAGATTCCGGTATGTTGTGTCTGAATTGTCGTTTATCTCTAAGAATATTTTTATTTCCTCCTTTATGTCTTCTGTAACCCATTGATCATTCAGTAACATATTGTTTATTTTCCATATGATGCTGGATTTTTCCTTCCTTCTTTTATCATTGATTTCCAGTTTCATTCCATTATGATCAGATATGGTGCATGGTATTATCTCCACACCTTTATATTTACTATGAGTTGCCCTATGGCATAATATATGATCTATCTTTGAGTAAGATCCGTGTGCTGCTGAGAACGTGTATCCACTTGATGGAAGGAGACCCTCATTGTTACACAAAATCACATATAAGAGTTTGTGAGGGGAAAGGGGGAAAAAAAACAAGGGAGAGAATTAAACAACAGCAGATGGGGTAGAGAGGGAAGATGGGAGGGGAGGGGAGGGGGATAGTAGAGGATAGGAAAGGTAGCAGAATACAACAGTCATTAATATGGCATTATGTAAAAATGTGGATGTGTAACCGATGTGATTCTGCAACTTGTATTTGGGGTAAAAAATGGGAGTTCATAACCCACTTGAATCAAATGTATGGAAGATGATATGTCATGAGCTTTGTAATGTTTTGAACAACCAATAAAAAAAGATATTATCTTTATTTATTAGGACTATTAAGTGCTTTAGAAATATTCTAGTCCATGGATCTTAATTTGTGTATGAGAAAACTGAGACCCAGAAAAAGGAAGTGACCTCTATCTGCATTGAATAACATTTCATGACAATTTTATTGAAATCCAAAGATGGAGATTGTTCTTACAGAGCTTTGAAAGAAATTATATTTTCCATGAGTTATACAAGTTATATTTGTACATATTACTTATAAGAGGAAGACTGGCTTTTTATTTGTTTGTTTGATTGATTGATTTTCTTTTACTTATTTGGCATCCATAGGAATGTTGAGCAACCAAAAGAAAAAAAATAGATAGTACTTAGCATAACAATTTAGATATATTATACTCTATTGAACCTTATAACTATCTGTTACACAGTACCATCATTATATTATTTTCTCTAGAAAATATGTAGGGCATACAATTGAATTGTAATATTGGGAGTAATTTTGTTAATTTAGCAAATTTTAAGCTAGTATTTATGGAGCTTTAAGAACATGACTTCAATTTATATTTTATTTACTCCATTAATATAGTTGATCTTGCCTTTGGATTTGAAACACTTCATCTACTTTTAGAATTTCCTTCTGTTCACTTCTTTCCTCTTTTCACTTGGCAGTTTTCACCAATCCCATAATTTTAATCAATCTTTCAACCTACAGGACTATTAGGTTTATATTTCCCAATTTTGTTCCCTCTCCCAGGCAACAGACCTAATATTCTAACCATTAACCACACAATTCTGTGGATATATACATCCAAGTTCTAAACTCAGTGTTTTATTCATAAACTCATTTACCTTCTACTGGAACCTATTTCTTTCAGTTTTACTACCACTCTCCTTAGTTATAAAGGTTCAGTCATTGGTGGCTTTCTTCATACCTCTCTCCCTTGCCACATTCTAATAATAACAATTTTTACCATTTGTTTAGCACTTACCAATATGCCATGCTCCTTCCCTTTCATCCTTAGAACAATCTTATGAATCAGTAGTTGTTATGATCCTCATTGTACAGATTCATCAACTGATGTATAGAGAAATTAGGTGGCTTATGAAGCCAGAAAACTGGTAAGTTAAAGAGATGAGATTCAAATCCATGCAATTTGGCTTCGTGATCACTTTTAATCACTAGATTAAATTGCTTACTAAATTGATATGTTCTGTAATTTCCACTTCAACAATAGATCTGTATCCATCTAGTCACCTTGTTATTATTTTAGTACAAAATTTCTCATTAATTCTTACCAGTAGTAGTCTAACCAGTTTGCTCTGTCTTCCTCCAGACCATTTCATATACTCTCCTGAAATAAATCTTCCTGAAGCATGATTAAGTGCATTCAGCTTTCCCCAGCCTAAAGAACAGTGGAGTTGCATTAGGCCTAATAGCAATTTTCCATACTATCCCTCATTTATCCCATGCTCTAAGAAAACCTAATTACTACCTGAAACACCATTTTCTTTATATGTTGATTTATCTCTGGCTGAAGTTCTCAGCTTTCTGTTCTCACTTATGTATAAAATTATATATCAATATCCATATTGTACATTATCCTATGTATATATATCCATATATCTTTGGAATATATAATAGCCACCATATGTATATTACTTGTTTGTCCTCTGAAAGCTTTAAAGTTCTTTCACACGTAAGCATATATTGTTGATATATTCTGAAAATGTTTTTGATGTGTAACTGGCATGCTTATGATTTTATTACTATAACTTCCCAATGTTTATGTGAATATATTAAGAATGCTACTCTCTATTTGAATGTGAAAAAGAAACTCTTTACTTGCTCCCATTAAGGCATGCGCCTTGAGGTGTCTTACCATCTCCCTCTAAACCTTCTCTGGTTCCTTTTCTTACCATGGACAGGAATCTGTATCCTAGTTAGTTGCAGGTACTGGCTGTAGAACTTTATTTTTTTCTTACAAAAGAAACTGGCTCATACAGGAATCAGGCTGTTGACCTTGGCCTCATTAGCACTGTGAGCTGACTCTGATATTTAGATATTACACAAATAACAAATCATAAGAGAAAACAGAATTGTAAGATGGCATATTGGGAAATAATTTTCATAAGGAGCATATATGAATTGAGGACTACATTTAATGGATTATATCAAATTCTTGATCACGGGGTTGCTTCATCTTAAGAGTGAAAAACAATATAACAATAGCAACAGAGACTGAAAGCAGGAAAGTTGCCCTGACATACTGTTTTATTTCTTATATAATGTAGATTTATATAGAAGAAGGGCTTTAATTATCTGTCAGTAATATGTTAATTTTGTCAATTTTCCTGTAGATTTTTATTCATGAAAATAACACTGATGCCAAACATGAGCTAGTGAGTGAAAGTATCCTACACAATTTCCCAAACAACTCTGCCAGTTTATTTCAGTGTTGATTTGTAGTGCACTGATTTTTTTCCCCCTGTGTTGTTGGACTGAAGCAAAGAATAAGGGAAAATTGCCAATGGTTCTTACAGTTTGGATGAATGGACAGGTGCCAAAGATTACCCCAAGATAAGCATTACTATTACTACTATTTTGTTTTCACCTTACAACGTGTGGGGTGAAATCTGATAGAGCTTTTATAGTGAAAACTAATGCCTATTTCTGATTCTCCTCTGTATTTCATAATTTAGGAAAATCGTTTGGTTTGAATACATAGCAAAATATGGATATAACAGTTTTGGGGTTTTTTTATTTGAGATAGCTCAAGACAGACACATGGATTAAACATGAAATGTGACATTATCAATACTATACTTAGTAATAACAAGGAACAGTCAAGGGAGTCTTCTTATGGTTTGCTTACTTTTTTCAATATGGAAGTGAACCTACCATATGATAAATAAAGCACAGCTACCTCACTATACTTAAATTTAAAAGAAAATTAAAGTTGAATGATAAGATTTAAGAAATCATGTTTGCAAAACTCTTAAGTATGGAAATTCATCATTAGAAAGCTCAGTATAAAGAAGTTGTTATTAAATCATTTATGAAATTACAGGTTTGATGTATGTTATTTCCTCACATTTACTATCTCTGAACTCTCAGTTATTCTCATACCTGTGGGGGTTTATCCCTGCAACACAAACTAAGAAGGATGTTAATTGGCTGGCTTACTTCCCTTGAACTGTTAACCACATATTTGAGGCAGAATGGAAAAGGAGGGGGACTTAATTAAATGTAATAAACTTTGAATATCGTTCCAGGCCAATCAAGCATTCATTTCATTGCTTTTCAGACAGGCAAGAAATGTTCTGTAAAGAAGGAAAATAATAGAAGTGAGCTGTGTATATTAAGACAAAAATATATAGGGTCCAGCATAATATGGAGCACATAGTGTCCTATACACAGTAATAATAATAATTATTATTATTACAGATAAGATCTGCTGTGGGCCTTGTATCACAGTTAGTATTAATAATAGTAATATTAATATTAGAACTACTAATACTATTTTGTTTTCAGGTGGCAAGCTATATATGTGAAAACATAATAGTTTAGGTTTAAATATGATGAGAGGGTTGCCATCAACCCATATGGAGATGATGTTTCATTTTGGAGAACGCTGGTAGAAAATACAAGATGGAAAAGTCAGAGAAATCCCATGTTACAGAAGAAATATTTTGAAATTAATCTTATTCTAATTCAATGATGAAAAATGCTTTTGCAAGATTTAAATCATAAATTTGAGTTTTAGGGGTTTTAGACATCAAAGAGTTCAGTCCTCCTCATTTCTGAGATGCTGTGAGGTCCATTAGTGGCAAAACAAGGTCTTGTACCTCAGCTAGCTGACACAAAGGTATTCCAGTGCTATTTCCATTTTAACAATTCGAGAAGAGAGTTTAGGATGGATCTTTTAATGGAAGTTTCAAATATCACTCTAAAGCAAAATATTTTTGTTTTTCAATTAGAGAATGAAGAGATGCATTCAAATTAGATTTGATGTAACTATGCTGACCAAAGTAAACAGACTTTTAAAATTTGAAACCTTCATAAAATCTGCATAATAAATGCCATTTATAGTTAATTTATTCCCTATATTATACATTTAGAATGCATTCCAAATCAAATATCAAAACGAAATTGTACTCCAATTTAAAAAGCCATGGCAATTTCCTTTTAGTTCAAATACTAGTTGAGATTTTTTTTTTATAGCACCTCTTTCTTTTGGAACAATAGATACGTGAGAACTATACTTGGCAATATAACAAGAAAACCTGATTATAGTTATAAATGATGTTATGAAAATTCTATTCCCAACTGTGTGTTGTAAGACTGACAAACATCAGATTAACATTGAATAGGTAATATGCAATTCTGTTCTATTTGCAGAAATCTCATATTTTGCTGTTTCTAGGAACTTACATACGAGTTTCTTTGGAGGTTTTCTGACAACTGAAAGACTTTTAAAATGGTAGACTTTCCGCATAGTAATTCATGGAATAAGTAGAACATGTTATTTCCTAGAGTATATAACTTTCTATGCCATGTGTATAGTGATACAGCTTCTTAAGGTAGTTTATTGTCTACTAAGATATAGAATAATAGATGTATTCAATAGTGGAGTACTCAATTTAGTAGCAGATTTTGATTGATAATGAACAACAGCTCAAAGATTTGAATGGTATATTGATTCCTTTTTTAATTCCAAAATGGGAACACTCTAAAACATAGTATAATGTTATTCAGATCGGTTATCATTTGGATTTCTGAAGAAAAATAAAGATTTCAAGTGAATAATAGAGTTTGATATTTAGGAACATGTAAAAGATACCTTATCTTACAGGTCATAGAATAATTTACTGTCCCTATTTCTATTGTGAGATAAATGAAAGATGCCATATTTCAAATCTTTTATTATATTTGAAGAAAAAGAAACAGTTTTCCATATTCTGATATAGTGTTCTTACTGTTTGTATTGAAGTATTTTCTATAATAATTATTCAGTATGTAGTTATAGAGACAGAATAATTCAATGAAGTTTCCTAACTTTATCAGGACCTAATTCCTATATTCTACCAACCCCAAAAGGAATAACTCTAGAAGTGACTAGTATATAAGTTAGTCAATTTTTAAAACCAGTCTAGAAGCATGGTGCCATACTTACTGATAGCAAGTGTGAAAATTTAAGTAATTAGAGAGGCAGCTTTTTTATATAAAATTGGCACATATATTTTATATTTTTCTGATGTTCAGAGAATTAAGATATATACAGATGGCCCTCCACATCTGTGGGTTCCCCATCCATAGATTGAACCAACTGCAGACCAAAAATATTCAGAAAAATAATTGTAGCTGTGCCATCATTATTCCCTAAGCAAAACAGTATAACAGCCATTTATTTGGCATTTACATTGTATTAAGTTTCATAAGGAATCTAGGGATGATTTAAATTATACAGACGGTGTAGGCAGGTTATATGCAAATATTATGCCATCTTATATAGGGAAATTGAGAATCTGTGGATTTGGGTATCTGTGAGTGGGTTCTGGAACCAATGCTCCAGAGGTAATATTTGATGACTGTATATACAATTAGTCATAAGTCATTTGACATTTAAATAAACAGTTAAATAAAATGTGTTGCATATGATACATGGCACCTTAAGTTGTATAAGAGAGCTTAAGTTATAAACTCTTTATAACAACAAAGAAAATGAAGTATTCAAAGTGGCTTGGAGCAGGATACTGAGACATGTGAAGGACTACCAGATTGTTCTTGATAATATACTTCCCACCTCTGGCTCAGTTATGGTTAACTTTCAGAGAGTAAGCATAAAATGTTAGTAAAATGATCAGATCTGTTATCTGCATAATAAATGCCATTTAATCTTTTAAGGATTTTAAAAGATTTTACTAAAATGTTAAGTCTTAAACAAAGCTTCAATCCTAGAGATATGTGAGCATAAAAATGATGAAGTAAGAGAAATCTGCAGTTCATTTTTATGAGAAAAGCTTCAGTATCCAAAACTGACCTGAGTAGTCTAGTCTTGAAGTAACTATTCCCCAAATAGTGACAGCTGATTTACATTCTTGCCTCAGTTCCTTATCTCATGGTGAACTGGCCCTTTGAGTAGTATGGCTTAGTTGATCTGAATTATTAAGATCAATAGAGCTTAGCATAGGACCATAGAACTGTAATGCTGCAGTCAATATGTTAGATGCTTATTAAACCTTTTATAAAAATATTGAATAGACTTCATTCACTCTCTGTGGAATCCATGAAACCCAAAGAGTAAAAACTTTTTTTACCTATATCTTGCATATGTTCACTATTAGACCAGCTATTAAAAGTAATTCTGAGGATTTCTCCCCTATACCATACATAACCATGTTATGTGAGGAAAGTTTAGATTCATTAAAATTCCAGTTTAATTTGGTTTTCATCCTTTTGACATTCTTAGTACTGACTTAACTTTTTGATTTACTGATTTGCATGTTACTTACTCTTTTACTTTATAAATAAGGGGTCTGTGCCCTTACTGGTTTGAATTTTAGTTACTTGGTATCTTTGATCAGTAAAGAGAAATAATTTGGTTTAGCATGCAATGGATTTCAGTGTTTACCAATTGCTTTTGTTTTCCACTCCACCCAAACTTTGAACACTAGATTATCTTGTTTTTGTTACTAATAGGAGATACTTAACTGTAATTTGTATTATAACTTTGTATACATAGAGGGTTTCAAATTCCTAATGTTCTCCTTATACTAGACAGAAAATGTTTCATACCAGTCTTGATAAACTGGCATTCTTTAGGGGAAAAAAAAGTTATGATTTGTTGCTGTTTTGAGATGTTGAAATTATGTTAAATTATACATGGGAGATATTATTTATTTATTGAGTTTAGTGCTTGCTCCCAAACTGTTTTCTACAGAGTATTGTTCCGTGGGATGTTAAAATAACTTTAGAAGAGAAAAAGTCTGGCGGTAGTCAGGGGGATTGTCTGTGGCAAATAAGTTGTGGAGATACTGGGTTAAATAAAGACAATGGTTCTGTTTACTGCAAAATTTCTCATGACTTTCAATATGCCTACTTTATTATATATCTATAAAAGAAGCTATGTTATAAAATATTTCCTTAAATTATTTAAGGCAATAATTAAATACTTTGTGGGTGTGCAGTACATTTTAACATTTCAAGTATGGTGCACAGTTTGGGAAAACATGGTCTAACTATTTATGAAGCATAAGTAAAATGGGCACAAGGAATAATTGCTTAGTTATTTGTAAAATACCCAAAGATTTTATTAGCAAAACTTCTTGACTATAGGAAATCACCATTGTAATGTTGGGGATGGGGGAATATAAAACAGGATTACTTAAGAAGATGCATTGGCAGTACCCTTGGTGTTGAATATAGGAAAGAATAGAATACTTTTAGCTATCATATAAATAAAAAATATAGATGATTTTATAATTGACTTCACAAAAGTATAAAGGTATGCATGAATGCCAGCCTGGTTATTGTTAATTATTAAAAAGTTTGTGGCTTGGGATATGTGATCCAGTTACACCAACACACCATAAATACTGTACAAGCACCATCAGTTTCTAAGCATATTATTTACTGTGTGAGTTTCTTAAAACATAGAAAAGGTGGGCTGGGGTTGTGGCTTAGTGGTAGAGTGCTCGCCTACCAAGTGTGAGGCCCTGGGTTTGATCCTCAGCACCACATAGAAATAAATAAATAAAGGTAATACAACTAAAAAATAAAAAAATAATAATTTAAAAACATACAAAAGATGTGTTTAATAACAGAACTAGTTGATCTGAAAGTAAATAATAGTGGCTGAACTTGAATAATTATATCAGCAATGTTAAGTACGTGGGACTGCAATGAAGCTGTAACCATGAATGAACACCACATTACAACATAAAACCCTCTGTGAACCATTACTGAAAACACAATAACACTGAAAATGGCCCAGATAGATATATTGCTAAGAACAGTTGCCCTAATTCTGTAGTTTTGAAATGAAGTAGCAGAGAATTCCATATGGGAAAAGCACTTGTTTGTATCTCTGTGATGGTGATGATCTCATGATGTTTGATTCCATTTTGATGGTTTTGTGGATAGTATGATTCTGGCTGTCATTATGATTTGTGTTTATTATACCTATTTCCTTTTTAATAAAAGATGCTGTTGCATATAAACACTGACATGAAGTTGTCTTTTCAGAAATTGCATCCTGTTTGTTGCTATAGTCATTGAAATGTTGTAACGTGAATATTGTGCTACCAACAGAATAAGATTATATTTTAAATGTATCAATTAGTATGTTTTGTTGTTTCATTATAAGAAAGGACTTATAGTTAAATTTATTTTACATTTTCCAAGGTATTGTGCACACTTTCAAGGAGAAATAGCAATGTAGGCAATTTCAGTGTGGCTAAAATATATTTTGATAGAAGAACAAAGAAAGGACTGTGCAGAGGTGAAAATGAGTATATAGAAAGTAGGAAGGTATCATATTCACCATAGTTTAAGAGTCCTGGGAAAAGAACATCCAAATCAATTGGCATCATTTATCCTATATTTTGGGGAGGCAGTGTCTAATGCCATAGCCAAGAGTAGGTGCTAAGGGATCCCAGACTGAGAGCAGAGCCAAAGAATGGGGGACAAGAAGGCAGGGAGCTGTCACTAGAGCAGTTGTAGTGGGTGGTGTTTTTCTAAGATGGAGTTGCTTTTAACAACCACCTGTCCATTGTCATTTTCACGTTCCTGTCTGAACCCAGAAAGGGTTTTCTGTGAAATAAATAGAAAAAGGTTGAATAGAATGTATGAAGAAAAAAAACTGAAGTAAACCTGCTGTAATTAATTTGCAGTGTTCTAGCAAAGTGTCATTGAAGGCATTCTGATCAGGCACAGATTGGCAGCAAACCCAACCTTACTATTCCCTCTCCTCCCAAACTCCTTCTCAGGTTAGGAAAAATTCCCAGTTTTATTAGCTAAGGATGCACCACATTGTAGAAAGTGTGGGCAGAAGCACATGCAGCAGAATTTAGCATAGCTATCCTTGGCCTGCAGAGTTGCTTCAGGGAGCAGGACTGGCGGGGTTGGGGAGTGGGAGTAGGTAGGGGTTGCACTTGGTAGGAATATGTTTGCTGTCCTTTTACTTTTTGCTGTCACCAGATCTGAAAGTTTAAATCTTGCCAGGCCACTGCTCATTTTCACAGAGAGTCCTATTATTAACCATTCATGGAAAAATTTCACCATCTGTGTACATTCTTATTGAATGGAATGTTATAAACACTGAACATCCCTTATCTCTGAACCAAATTCATCATTACCAAAACCGGAGAAAGTAGAGTTAATGCCTGGTAGCCTGGAGCAGTATTTCTTTCTCTGTTTCCTCACATTTAGTTTATGACCCCTCTCTTCTCCCCACCACCTACACACATGTTCACTACTTCCCTTTTATCTAGGTAGTTATGATTCTGCCTTGCTTCTGGAGGGCCACAGTCACAAATCCATTTCCCCATGAGTCTTTTTTTTTTTGTATGTGTATTTATCCAACTTAGCTTCATGGAAGAGTTAGATAAAAATTTGCTTTGGAACTTTATCCTCTATCTCAAAGGAATTGGCTTTCAGCTTTGTATCCAATGTAGGGAAGGAGATAAGAAAGACTTTCTACACCAAAGGGACATTGAAAAAGGATGAGAAGTGGGAAAATCTAAAAGTTAAGAAGCAGTGAGTTGTATTTAATTGGATTACTGGGAAGATAATGAATTTTGAATGGGGTAGTGCAAGATAAGGTTCAAATCATCCATGGAGACGAGGCCCCTCAGGGTCTTCAGTGCCTAAAGAAGAAACTCTTATTATCTGTTTAAATAAAATTTTGGGATAGGACCCCACTGTGAGGGGGTAGACTTGAAAAAGCGAAGGTCAGGTCACTAAGATGATTTTGCCAGTTACAGAATCCTTGCCATGTGAAGCTAAAATTTTATTGCCATAAAGTCCATACAGTCAAAGCATGGGCATGTGTTCTCTCTCTCTCTCTCTCTCTCTCTCTCTCTCTCTCTCTCTCTCTCTCTCTCTCTCTCATATATATATATATATATATATATATATATATATATATATATATGAAGAAAGTATTTGTATAAAAGCTTGGAGTGTTCACTTGCCTTTCAAGTTTAATTCTATTGTCTTATTTGTTAAACCAGTTTTGCCCTTTGAAATAGTACTCTCCTTTATCATAAAGGGAAATCCTTTCTGTTACAAGATTAAATGATAAGCTGATTGGAGGAAGAGTATAATTACATATGATTTATAAGCAATACATTTTGTTCTGGAAATTCCAAAGTCTTGTATAAGTTCTCTTTTTAATGCTTCATAATATTCACTAAGCTCTTATAGATTTTTTATAAGTCTGAATAGAAGATAATGCAAGCACTAGTTATATAAATTTTAACCCTGGATGAGGTGGTGCAGGCCTGTAACCCCAGGGACCCAGGAGCCTGAGGGAGAAAGATTGCAAGTTTGAGGCCAGCCTTAGCAACTTAGCAAGACCATGTCTCAAAAATTAAAAAGGACTGGGGATGTGGCTTAGTGGCTAAGTGTCCCTGGGTGTCATCCCTGGTACCAAAAAGAAATGAAAGAAGAAGAAAATAAAGCATTAGCACAAGCTAGTTTGATAATTCTACTTCCTTTCAAGACTGGTTGTTCCTACCTAGTATATTTAGGCCTGCCATTTGGGGACCTCGAACTATGGTAATAGTGTGCCTTAGGTAGTTTGAAACATAGAACCTATAGATTATACAAACATAGCCAGACAAGTCTCAGAGACTCACCTACTTTTCAATGTATTTTTGGTATCAAAAGGAATCATTTCAAACAGTACCATAACTGTCTAAACATAATTAATCAGACATGAATATTTGCAATAATAAAAAAAAAATATTTGAGACAAGATTGGTAAGAATGAGAATCACCTTGGCATAAATCACATACCTTTCTAATTAAGTCAAACAGTATTTCATTACTACTTAAGCTACTCTTGACTCACAGACTGACCTTGACTCACATCCAGGCCAGAAGTCTTCCCACACTGTGCTCATTAAGGTCCCTGATATTTGAAGTGCCAGAGCTACTCTGATCATCAAATCCTGCCACTCTGGTTTGCTTGCTATATTCCATTTTCCCTTCATTTTTGTACAGCCTACAAGGTCTTATGTGTTAAAAAGTGTCTGCTGGCAGATTTTTGTTCAACATTTTCTTTTATCAGTGGTTTGCCTCCAGTTTGCTTTTCTAAGACCCAGTTTTCATTAATACATTTTCAAGGCTTAAATCATAATCAAAACACCTACCATATGTATGTCTCTTGATGCTCCATTGGCTTTAGCAATTAGATAACTTTGTCATAGAAGAACCAAAAGGAACTATAGTTAAGCTTTTAAAATAGCTTGTTTTAGAGCCGGGGCTGTGCTTGCCTAGCATCTGCAATGCCCTGGGTTCAATCCCCAGCCCCCTAAATAAATAAATAAATAAGGATTAAATGGCTTGTTTTTCTGGTGTTACTATAAAAATGATTTATAAATAAGCTTTATAAATAAATTTTAAGAATGCTGTTACTCTGAATATCTTTATAGTTGCCTGAATGTTTCCCAGCAACTTATGTCTATGAAGAAGGTGGTGTTTAGATAGCCATCACTTCACAACCATTTATGTAGATAGCAACATTAAATACCTGTTATACAAAGCAATAGATAAGCTATCTAATATTTCACCTCCTCTTTTGAATGATCTGCTTGAATCATTGAGTAGTAGAACCATTTTGGTGAGGAAAACTAGTAAAAAGTTTTAGGGTCCAAGGTTTGGCGATATCATGAACCTATTTCTTTTCTGATAGTTAAAATCATGATGTAACATGAAAATTTCTACATAAGCAGTCATGACCTTACTAGGGCAAGAAAGGAAAAGGAAAGTACAGATATAGGTTAGGCTGGTATTCTATTTCTAACAAATGCCATAGAGGAATTTAAAGTAATCCTTACCATACTGCTTTACTCAACCTTCTCCTAGATTAACACATACTGACTCATGAGGCAAATGAGATTTCCTCACTCTGAATTTTCTAAGGGACAAGATTGCCACCACCAAAGAACTATCATGAATGAGATTTGAATAAAATAAGAATAATGAATTAACCTACTCATGAACTTCATTTTTAAGACTCATTCATTCATTCAGCAAAAATGAATTGAATGCCTCCTATTATGCTAGACACTGCACTAGACTCTGAGAACACCAAGGAATGCAGAACACATAGAATTTTCTGCCTTTCTGAAGCATAGGAACTAATAAGTAAAAGCAGACAAAATAAAGGAATTATTCAGACTGAATGAATAGCTCAGTCGTAGAGTAGTTCCCTAGCATGCATGAGGTCCTGGGTTCCATCCTCAGCATTGCAAAAAAAGATAAGGTATTACAAAGTACACTGTACTTTGATAAATGTCATAGGGGGAAAAGAGTGGAAGAGGAGATGGGGCTATTTTGATATTTAGACAGAGTATCAAGGACAAGTTTGACATGGTGATTTCTGAATAAGGATCCAAAATTAAATCACTCAAGTGCATGGGGAAAGAGTACTCCAAGCAGAGGAATGAGCAAATGCAAAGGCCCTGATGCAAATAGCATACCTTACATTTCAGGGAAAGTAATAAATCTAGCTACCTGGAACAGACAGAATGAGGGGGATAGTAATAAAAGATAAGATTTGAAAAGTCTTGAGGAGGGGAGGGAGTTACACACCTAAATGATTTCAGACTATATAGGTTATAATAATATTGTGAGTTTTTATTTAAAGAAATATGAGATGCCATTGAATGATTCTGATCAGGGACATACATTGAAATTGATATTAAACAAAACCACTCTATGGTTTTAAGAACAGAATATTAATTGTGGCAGGCTAGAAGGAAGGAGAACAGAGAAGTAGTAATTGCAATAATCTAGGGGGCTATTACAATGATCTAAATTGGAGACAATAGGGGTTCCGAGCACAGGAGTCTTAGTAGAAGGGGTAAAATGTAGTAACATACATAGATCTATAAATTTGAGCCATATAAAATTACCAATATTTGGCCACTTTTGATCAGTAAAAGCCATAGCCTATTATGGTGCTTTCTAAAGTTTTGAAAGTAGAATGTATAGAATCTTACTAAAACAATAGACTAGCTGTGTGCAATGTGACAGGAGAGAAGTCAAGAAAAACTCCCAAGGCTTTTGACCCCAGCGACTGTTAAGAACAGAGTTGCCATTAATTGAAATAATAGTGATCCCAAGGGTAATAGTTGGACACCTTTTTGAGCTAGTTAGCTTTACAGTTTACTGAACTTTAGCTTCAAGCAACTGTTTTGTTTCTATATGCCAATGACCAGAAGTGGACATTAGATAAGCCTGTTCATGATTCATTATAGGTCCATCCACATTGCTGACAAAAATAATCAAGAATTCCTGTTATATGGCTTCAGTGTGGCCATCTTCATATAATAAAAACAGCATATTACTTCTGTCTTTTCTATAATATGGTTTGAAACCTGTGATTTTGTTATTTTTTACACCATGACACTTCTTTGAACATTTATTGTCTAAGCTCATTTTCTTCCTATTTTATTATATTTTCTTATTGCTTCCTGCCATTCTAAATCAGTTAAGATTCAGCTAGAATGTATGTGGGTGCATATAATTGGGAAAGATTATCTTTATGCTCTGTGATCAAGTGTGGAAATAGAATCAAGCTAGAGTAAGGCTTTATCATTTTTTAAGGCTGCTTTGAGGAAGCAATGAAGGGAGATACACAGAAGTCCAAGTTGAACAGCATGGCATCTCACTTATTTGAATGGCCTTACCAGTAATATTTTATATTGCCTAACATAAAATATGTATAATATAAAATAATTTATTACATCTGTGTGTGTTTCTCCATTAAAACAGAAGCAAAACATTAGGCAATATATTTTCTCTAGGTACGAGAATATATGAGGCAAGTTCATAGCAGCAAAATATAATATTGTGTAAAATTTGAAGTATTGAGTTATACTCTAATCAGATATTAGAAAACACTGATAGCTACATATCAAGAGCTCTGATAACTGTGCTTCTGGTAGGAACCACAGTTTTTTCCTACTATGAGTTGAAGATAAGGGTCTACCCATGTTCTATGACTATCTTTTGCCTGGCTATCAGTTTCTGTGGCATATATCTTTGTATACTGTGGGTGCTGATTTCTTCTTCTGCATTTGAATTTATGGGGGAAAAATAGAACTGGACTGAAAAGGTGTTAAAGAATTTAGAGGAATACTTAAATGAATCATTGAGTTTGCCCAAATTTAGAAACCTTAAAAGCTGTTTGTTCAGGTTACTATTTTCAAGATAACGTGTATGTGGATGTAAGTGGTGCCCCAAGTTGCTGGAAGGCAAGCTTGGATTTGTTGCTGAGAAATGCTTCTGTTGAACAATCCTTAAAAGCAGAATTGGTTACATCTTTAACATTTTACTCCATTAGATGTGTGATAAGAAAGGAAGGGATGATGAGAAATAATACTCTACCCTTTTTATGGTACTGTGCCTTACATGTACAGCTGAGTAAGTTTTATTTACCATTCTCCTTTTTATTAGATTCTTACTTTCTTGCCATGAATGTAACAATGTGCTTTTAAGAAAGAGAGGGGCTGGGGTTGTTGCTCTGCGGTAGAGGCTTGCTTAGCACATGTGAGGCACTGGGAATGATCCCCAGCACCACATAAAAACAAATAAAAATACAATAAAGATATCATGTCCATCTACAACTAAAAAATATTTTTTAAAAAGACATTTGTGTTTTAAGTTCAGTTTTTACTATAGATTAGCATGTGAGAGGACATGAATTTAAGGTTTGATTATACAATACAATAATTTCTCAAAATATGCTCCAGGATGCCCTAGAGGTTTCCATCAAGATGCATCACATGTTGCTAATGGGATAGGGACCTCCCCCTCTATTTCTGTCCCCTTAAATACATATTCACACATAGCCACTCCACTTCATCTGTTTTATGAATTTGATTTTATTTTAAGACTTTGTGCAAAGAAATAGTTCTTTTCATTTGAAATTTTCAAAACTACAGGTTAGGTAGGAGAACATGATCTTTGGAATAAGTGACATCTGGGTGGAATTGTCAGTTCTACCCTTAGATGATGCTTAGCCCATACATCACCATAATCTCTCCATATACCTCTCTCCATTATGAAGATCAAATGAGAGACTTGTGCAGAGTGCCTGTTGCAGTGGCTGATGAAAGTTTCTTATTGGATCAGAAAAATGTGAGTAAAATTCAACTATTTCTATTTGTACCAGAAATCGAACCCAGGGGTGATTAAACAACTAGCCACATCCCTACCTCCTCCTTTTTAATTTTTTTTTTTTGTGTGTGTGTGTTTTTATTTTGAGACAGGGTCTCACATAGGGCTTCGCTAAGTCCTGCGGCTGTCCTCAAACTTGCAATTCTCCTGCCTCAGCCTCCTGAACTGCTGGTAATACAGGCATGTGTCCCCATGGATAACTACTTTTTGTTTCATGGATATTATTTTTAAAATTTAAGAAAAGCAGGTTCATGTACTGACCAAGCTGATGATTAGTGTTTTATAACATGTCTATTCCAAGTTTCTTCATGTGTTTTTGCCTAAATAACTATATCTGGCTTTGTTTAAACCATCTTTCTATATTTGTATTTGTTTCTGATCCCCATAAAACATATAAGCATTTCAATTATATTTGATTCTACAGAGATTATCTTCTTTCTTGCTAAATTATATAGATTTGGGGATCTAGAGCAGATATTCCCAAAATTTTAGCCTTTCTGTGTTGAAATATAAAACTCCTTAGCCTTTAGCATAGGCAGTACCCTCTAACGCATTGCCTTAGCATCTTGGAGCAATTTCATGCATTGTCCTTAGCAAGCCATACAAATGAAATATTGTCATTTCTTATCCATGCCTATATATACTATGATTTAGAGAAACATAGGTGGTCATTCCTATTCCCTTTTTTTCTCTTTTTCTCCTTACCTTCTATTCTTTCTCTTCTCATTTTCTTACCTTCAAACCCCCTGGTTTACAAATACAAAGAAAGGAGTAGACTAGTGGTAGTGGGCACGGGCCATTTGAAAAAGGACGACTGCCCTGTTCTTCCCCCTCTGCCCAGACACACACACACACACACTCTCTCTCTCTCTCTCTCTCTCTCTCTCTCTCTCTCTCTTGCCCTATTTAGACTTTTATTTACACATTAAGGGAAAAAATCTGTTTTGACAAGTTCACTAGTTTCCCTCTGGGTTTCCATTTGCCTTGAGCAAAATCTTCAACAGTCTTGTGTAGATGGGGCAAATGTGTTTATGTATTGGGGTCTATGCCAAATGAAAAAGTTAGATGTGCATTGGCTTCCATAATAGGAACAGCACGAATTGAAACAGAAGGATAATAGAAACCAGTGCAGGGTGTCTAGGCAAGATGAAAAAGCAAATTGCTTGGAATATGAATTGCATGATGACTATTGTAATGTTCCTATTATTTTCTGAAAACTCAGGATGACTTTATGTTGAGCTTGAACCAGAAGGATTACTATGTCCATTCTGGGTGTAATCTGTAAGAAATGAACTAAAGCAGGTGAACACTGAAAATCTTAAAATGTCATCATTTGTTTTACGGCCCAATCTCTACCTTTCTGATTGCAAAGTAAGTTCTTCAGTCTACTCCATTGTTTGTCAGTAGTTCTTATTATTAACTTCTTAAAACTCAAATAACCTTATAAGAATGTTTTAAAGTAAGCATTATGCTAGCGGTGCAAGGACTTTTTTTTTTAAATACCTCACCTTTTCTTGCCTAGGGAATGCAACGCAGAATTCAGATTTGAAATATAATTTTCCTTTCTTCTGAGTGGTTGTTCATGTCTTTTAGTTGATTATAAATAGACATTTATCTTGTACTTATCATTACCTGATTATAATTCAATTTAAATTAGTGAGATATTAAAACTCATATATTTATTTGATGAGAGAAATGTCAGGGTTAACACCAAACCACATTGAACTTGATCTTAGAGATATAAGCCCTTTTGCAAGAGTGTGTTTTTGACTAATAATACCAGAGGGAAATTAATGGAATTGTGGAATATTACACTTTGCATTTATGAAAGAATGTGATGATGGTACCACTTTTCATATGCATGAATGTGACTGAAGGGAATAGTAATTATCCACATTCCTTTCTGCTTTAAGAACAAATGTATCTTGACCTTGTCAGTGATTGTAATCACTGTAACTTGAGTACAGTGTTTAAGATGTCAAGTCATCTCCATTATCTTAAACATCACCCGAAATTGGAGAAAGGATAGTGATAAGGCTATAGAAACAGTAAACTTAGGTAAACCTTCTCCAAAGTAATATTCTTTTTCTATTCTTTTTTATTGGTTGTTCAAAACATTACAAAGCTCTTGACATATCATATTTCATACATTTGATTCAAGTGGGTTATGAACTCCCATTTTTACTACATATACAGATTGCAGATTCACATTGGTTACACATTCATATTTATACATACTGCCATACTAGTGTCTGTTGTATTTCCAAAGTAATATTAATAAAATCAGAAACATACAATTCTTTCTCATAGGGACTCAAACAAAAGAATCTCCAAGAAGCACCAGTGGTTGTATTTTTTTCCCTTTCTGAGACAATGGTCAGACTATTGGTAGACTTCTTGAGATATTCTATTTTAATTCTTTAAATCTAGAATGTTGAGACTGAATATTTTGTATTCATAATCTCAAGAATTTTCTAAAATTGGTGAATGAACAGCTTACACAGTAAGAAAAAATTTGAATAAAAGTTAGTTGATAAGGAATTTCCTTCTCTCTCCAGCAATCACTGAAGTTTCAAATCTATGTTCCTTATCTCCTCCATGGCAGTGGAGAAATTTTATGCATATAAGTCAAGTTTGGAAAAAGATCTTTTCTCCTACTCTGATTCAAGCAATTTAATTCTTTTCTAGACTATCAGAACTTTATACTAACTCTGATGAAATACCCATAATATTGTTTCAAAAAAGAATTAGTGCCTCAAATGGTACCAGGTATTGAGTAGGCATTCAGTTTATATTTGTGTAAGAAAAAATAGATGGAGGATATTACAAATACAATTGCGGGTTGGGGATGTGGCTCAAGCGGTAGCGCGCTCGCCTGGCATGCGTGCGGCCCGGGTTCGATCCTCAGCACCACATACCAACAAAGATGTTGTGTCCGCCGAGAACTGAAAAATAAATATTGAAAATTCTCTCTCTCTCCCCTCTCTCACTCTCTCTAAAAAAAAACAAATACAATTGATATTATTACATATAGGAATACTGCCCTTCTATTGGCTGTGAGACATAGTATAGTATTTTCTAACTAAAACCAAAAAAAAAGCCTAATGAAGTTTTATGAACCATTCAGAGCACAAATGGTTAAACAGCCTAAAAGACCATGTGAGCATGTGTTTGTACTTTACCTATGGATTAGCCACTTTGAAGGTTTCACAGGGAACTAGAGAGTTCTGCCATCCTAGGCTTTGAGTGCTAAAACCAGGAACATCACAGACCAAGTGAAACAGTCTCATCACTTTCAACTTTCTCTCTCAATTTAAAGTTACATCATATGTAGTTAAATCTTTCTGAATAATGTGCATTAAAGTTTTGGCCCATTTCTTAAATAAAACCTAACATTTCTTAAACCAAACCAAACAAAGGATCCTTCCTTTTACTTGAATTATATAACATTATATTGAGCATAGGAGGAGTAAAAAAAGTATAAAAATTATTTTCATTAAAGGCTATGTCTTTAATTTCAGATGATATTTGAAGAGATTTTATTACTAATTCATTTAGTATTTATGAGTCCACTATGGTTGTCAGTTATCCTTTATGATATCATTTATAAGATGACTGAATAGGAGCACATTTTCTAAGCTGAAACATTTGAACAGCATTATGCAATTCTTTAATATCTAGAAATTGGAAGAGAGAGTGCTACATAGAGAATTAGCCTCTACATCATGTTTTACACTAGGGAGTGAGGGTTACATTTGCAGCGGCATGGAAACAAATTTAAGAATAAAGTAGGTAGTAGAACTTCATAGCATGTTTCATTTTTAAAAAAGCCAGAGATCAAGTATATCATGTGAACTATAGCATTACTATGCAGCAAAAATCAGAAATAATACAAGTAGCCTATGACAGGAATTGAAATAGTTCTTAGTATGCAAAAAAAGGTGTTATTTTCCCTGCTGTTTATTTGCTCTAGGAAGTTATCATTGCAAAATAAAAAGCAATGTATGTTAAATGATTTTACACTTGCATTCAAATTCACATACATATATGCATGCATGCACATTCATATATATTCACATGTGTATGTGTTTTAAATGGCCTCTTGTCAGACCTTTAAAGTTGCCTTCCAAACATTGTTGAAAATCACATTAGAAAATGTTTTGATTTTAGGCATACTCATCCAAATTACATGCTAATTCATACCTTCATAAGTATATTTGCATGTAGAATACTTTGGAAAGATACAGTATTCTTTGGATTAACAAATGCTAGTGTCAAATGCAAGGGTCCATAGCAGTGGAGCTGAAAATTTATTTGTTTCTAGATTTTAATGTATTCATTAAATATATATCCCACTGTGTTTAATGAAAGTATATTGTTGTATCCCTCACGTTGGAGACCCTTTTCTAAAATATATATATTTAGTTGTTGATGCCCCTTTATTTTTATTCATCTATTTATATATGGTACTGTGAAGCAAACCCAGTGCCTTACACATGCGAGGAAAGTGCTCTACCACTGAGCCACAACCCCAGCCTGCTGGAGACACTTTGAACACAATAAAAGCATACTTTGAGGAAATAAAATTGTCTATATATTTTGCAAATTGGAGCCAATATTTTTCTGAGCTTATCCTTATTAGTGCCAATGCAATTTTTTTAACAAAATGAATTTAGAAGCTTCATATTATTGTGGCTCATTTCTGTAAGTCAAGCCTATGATTCTTTATGGGAAAGTACAAAAAAATCAAATTTATTTTGTGGGTTATAGGGGAAGCCGAACATAGGATATAGAAGGGGCAATGCCAAAAGGAAAGGAAATGAGTATGTGGAAGGTCCATATTTTTAATTACTTCCACAGGGCACTGGTATATGTTTTATAACCATTCATCTCTGTTTTTATGAAGCACTAACTCCTTGAAGCACAAAATTACACGTGTGTGCCTGAAGGCATACAGAAAAAAAAAAAAAAACACTAGAAACCATGACTGAGTCTTAGCTGCAAGTTTAATATGTACAGTTTTGGAGAGATCTAGGAGTCCAGCAGAATCTACTGATTTTGATTAGCTTTTCAAGCAGAAGAAACTCTTCTGAATGAAAACCTACCATTTATGTTATAGATAGTAGTTTGAAATTCTCTTCCTGACTATTAAATAGGTTGTTAATAACAAAGATCTTTTGCAACTCTATTTGGCTGTAAATGCTGGTATATCTTTGCAAATGGAAATATTTTAACATTTAAGTTTTTCTCAGTCCTTAGAAAACACACTCAGAGAAGAGACACTTTTTAGACTAACCTAAGGAAGTTGTTGAACATAATTCTAAAATTTGGCTCTTGTCAATTATACTTATTAGTAGCTAATGTAATCTGACTCTACTAATAATCAACTTGGAGGGAAGGAGCTAACCTCACATGCCTAAACATGACCCTGCTTTTATGAAAACATATTTGAAAAGATAATAAGTGTTTTGCCCATAATTCAGACTTCAATGATATTCCCATTTGGGAAGGTATTTTCTCGAGTAGTTCCAACAAGTCTTCAACAGAGGGTGATGTGGGACTCATAAGAAGGAGTGCCTTGTTTACTTCTATAGAATGCTATAATAAAAGAAGCAAATAAATGCCTCATATAGCTTAAAGTCACATGTATTTTCAGATGGCAACTGCACTGTCATTTCACATAAAATTCCTTTCATTAACTATAAAAAACAGTACCTGCCTGCCAGATGTTTAGAAAGCATCCTAAGATCAATAAAATGGCAAAATAGTCAACCCCACACTCACAGTGGATACAATAAGCTAGTCAAATGATAAATTTTTTAAATCTGTCTTTTGCAAAAGGAATTTTTGCTTTTCATCTCTTGCAGTTCTTAATGACAGCATCTCAGTTTTTTTTGTTGTTGTTGTTCATTCTGTGTGATCTAACAGGCATACTGTGATAGTGTGTCCTCAAATACAGAGGTTTAAAACATCTGGGAGAACCTACATATAGTACAGTAGGAAAGGAATAAAAGACATGTATAGCTTAAGACTGTATCCATATATAGATGCCCAGAGGAAAAGGCCATTGATCAGAGCTTTCTATATTCTCTATTAAGGCAGTGATAACCTAAATCATCTCTGCAAGACTGCTGGAAAGTTATAAAAATATTTTTTTTATTAAACACTTATATCTCATCTTGGACTTTAAACAGAGTGACTCAAGCAGTGATCATTGTTATTTGTTCACATGGCAGTAGAGGAAGAAGTCGATTGGCAGCCTGCATTGTCCATTACATGCATTGAATGACCTTGTGTGTGATTAGTGTAGAACTCTGCATCTGTAACTCTAATTCATAGAGATGCAATATAACTGATAGCATCGCTGAAGGAGACATAGTACATATACACATATTCAGGAATATAAGACCATCTGGTTAGAATTACTTTTAATAGCTACATTTAATATTAGTAGTTGATTGTTAATACAGATAGCAGAAAAGACATTATAATGCACAGTAGTAGTTCAGTGTGGGCAGTCACTCAAATATCTTAGGCAGGAGAAGTAAGTCTTGCATTGTGTAGTTTTTCTTCCTAGTGTTATTTTATGTGTTTTAGGTATGGTGCCTGGTTTTTCATTCTCACTAAATATTTCTTAATGCCTAGTTCTAGGAGGCTTCATTTTAATGTGATCTACTTTATTTAATCCAGGGCATTTGTAGCATTGTTTCTATTCTTTAATTTAGTCAAGGGAATGTTAATAATTGCACTCTTTGGAGTAGAAAGTCTTTGTGAATTTAAATATATGTTGTATAGAACTCTAACAAACAAAATATTCTTTTAAAAATATGGTCAAAAACAAATTGAAAGCAACTACCATCTGTAGAAAATTTTTCATAAAAATCATTGACTGAAGGAACAAAAGCATGTCACTGTGTATACCAACCTTTCCTTATGCATTATCCACTAAAATGACATTTCAAAAGATTCACAGTAGGTAGCATATGGAATACTCCATAAACACTGATTAGATTTAATAATGTTTGTATCACTGTTTGGGAACATGTACAAGGGACGCAGCAGCCATATATTATTAACATCAAAATAACTCAAAAGAAAAGCTCCTAATTAAAGCAGGGCTAGTTTAGAAACTTAGCAAAATTGCTGCCAGAAATAAGCACTTTTCCACCTCCCCAAGACTTGGGACTTTCTTTTCTGTATGCAAAACAGACTTGATTCCTAGAGCTTAGAGATGGCTGCTATGAAAATTACAATGGCTGTGACAATGCCATTTTCAGCCTGTCCAGAACTACACAAAACCTAGTCTCAGAAGGACAATGTTGTTGCTCGAGTTGTTTCAGCCAAGTGGCACCAAAGGAAAGCAAGATTGTGGTCTGCATTTGTGCTGAGCTGCACTCAGTGACTCCCTGATTAATCTCCTTTTGCTTTTCAAATATGCATATATTAAGCTCAGCATTGCAATAGCAGAGATTCACTCATGACCTTCCATGGTAATTGATGCACACCTGTCCTGTGGAGTGATGTATGTAGTTCTGTTGTGTTTTCATAGAAGGAGTACCTGGGGTATTTTTTTAAAATATTTTTTTTAAGTTGTCAATGGACCTTTATTTTTATTTATTTACATGTAGTGTTGAGAATCGAACCCAGTGACTCACACATGTAGGCAAGCACTCTACTGCTGAGCCATCACCCCAGACCCCCTCGGGTATTTTTACTTGATCATTCTAGAAGAAAAATAGGAGATGAAAAGTAATAAACAGGAAATAGAATTTGGGGGGTGTTTTTGTTGCTGTTTTACTTGTTTGTTTTGTGGTACTGGCAATTGAACCCAGGAGTGCTCTTCCTCTGAGCTACATACATCCCCAATTCTCTATTTTATTTTTAAGACAGAGTCTTGCTAAGTTGCTGAGGTTGACCTCAAACTTGTGATCCTCCTGCCTCAGCCTCCCAAGTGGCTGGAATTACAGGTGCATGCCACCATGCCTGGCTGAGAAGGAAACTGTTATATAGAAGGGTCTAAAATTCTGTTGGGGAAAAATAAACCTACAATCAAATTCAATATTTAAAATTAATTTATATCACCATATTGTAAAATGTAAGAATGTTCCAATAATTTTGTTTTTATGAGCAAGTTTCTTTGGACTTAGGAAATTTCTGTTACTAGTTAGAATTTCCCTAATACTTACATTGCCTTTTTAAATAACATTTTTATACCTTCTTTATAGTTATTTAATCAGTTCTTTCTTAAGTCATGTAAAAGCAAAAATGCTCTCAAATAGAAAAAAAGAAACAAAACCACAGTCAATTCACTTTTCTTGTTTTTTAATGGTTTCTAAACATATAGCTAAATAGTATTTTGAAGTCTGGTTTAATCATGTCACTCTTTGGTCCTAGAAATATATTAAGTATCTCCTTAAATATTAAGATATCTTATTGTTTTCTCTAGATATAGCATTGGTAATTACTCTTATTTAGTTTATGCATCTCTGTTTCAATCAATTTATATAAAATGTCAATTTTATTAGCTAAAATTACTTGAACAAAAATGTAAAAATACTTAATGATAATTTTCCACATGTTCTTTTAGCAACCTATTTTCTTTTTTTTTATTGGTTTTACCTAGTTACACATGACAGTACAATGATCTTGACATATCATATACTTGAATCAGATGGGATATAATTTCTCATTTTTCTGAGTATACAGGTTAGCAATCTATTTTCTACTTTTATTTGGATATGAGAAAAATAACTTCTAAACAGGATAATATTAAATATATAAATAATGTATTAATTTGACCCATGAGTTTAAGACACTTTTTACATATTCCAAAAAAAATTTACACTCATTCATCATATCTGCTATTACATTAATATTTTTATCTAAATTAGTTTTTATCCATCAACGGATATTGGAAACACTATAAAACATTAGAATTTTCATTCCTAGATTATTTCCCCGAATACATTATTATGTAAGCATATTCCTTCCAACTCCCTTTTCCATCAAAAAATAGATTTAAGGCATCATGATAAAAATGATAATGTATTTATAGAGACAGGATAAATCCAAAGCAGTAAAGATGAAAGGATCAGATTAGACATTACATTTGCTTACTCAATATGGTGTCTCTTATGCCCAGGTTTCCATCTTTACAGAACTTATTGGGTTTGTTTCACCCACACTGAAATCTAACTGATTTTCATTTCTCTGCCATCTGCTATTCAGTTAATATGCGTTTGGATGTGTGTTTTATGCAAAAGAACTAACAGCCTAACATTTTGGCACATTTTGTTCTTATGTCTTGACAATGTCTGGGCATTTGTGGATAAAAGAGATATATTTTTGTTTGTACATATAAGTGAGTGAAAATTGCTTGCCCCCATCCAGCCTACTAAAATGAGAATACATTTATAAGCCAAAAGGAAAGAGCCTACATTAAAAAAAAAACACAAAATCTTGTTTCTGAGAAATTCAAGTATTGATACATAATAGAAGCGTACTTTAACAATTACAGTGTTTTGATTTTTTCTTCCCCCCCTTTTAAAAAAAATTTCATTAAACTATCAGTTGTGTGGAGCTTATCTCTATATGTGAATTTCCTTATAGTGACTAATGACTTTCAGTATTCTCAGGCAGCAACATGTTCCCCATGTTAGAAATGAAGAAAACATGGAGAAAACCAGGCGGTTTCTTCACATGTGGTCAGCTTAACCATAGAATTTTTGTGCTATAATTTATTGCCCCAGCTCTGTGCTCTTCCTTTTTTTTAATTTATTTGTTCTGATCAGTTATACATGACAGCACATTGTTCTTCTATTCATTGTACACAAATAGAGCACAATTTTTCACTTCTGGTGATACACAAAGTTGGGTCACACCATTTCATGCAATCATACATGTACCTCGGGTAATGATGTCCATCTCATTCCACCATCTTTCCTATCCCCATGCTGTCTTCCCCTGAATCCCCCTTTGCCCCATCCAAAGTTCTTCCACTGGTCCCATACTCCCCCCACATTATGGACTAACATCCACTTATCAGAAAAAACATCTGGCCTTTGATTCTTTGCTCTTATGATAATGCTATTTAGCATAACAGTTCTAAAATGTAGATGTCAAAGTCAAACTGGGCTCCTCTACTAGAGTTTTTCTACCCTCCGTTACTCCTAGACATACACTCACACATATATACACACCAATGAATACTCTTCCTTGGGGTCTTAAGCTAAGCCTGTGTATATTACATTGTCAAGGAGAGAAAGAAAACTTCACTGACCTTTCTACCTTGAACTTGCACAGAGCCATGAGACTACTTAGAGATAAAAATAAAATTTTGAATTCACTGTGTGTTGTGTGTGTATGTGTGTAATTAGTGACATAAATAGAAGTTTTCATTTCCATTTTTCTTTTTCTTCTTTGTGGTAGTAGGGATTGAACCCAGGAGAGCTCTACCACTGAGCTACATCCCCAGCCCTTTTTTATTGTTTATTTTGAAACAGGGTCTCACTAACTTGCCCAGCCTGGCCTTGAACTTGCAGTCCCCCTTTTTCAGCCTCCCTCCTGAATAGCTGGGATTACAGGAATGCACCACCATGCCTGGCTCTTTTTCTTTTTTATTGTAATTTTATACACATACACACACACAAAATGAGCACTTTCCTCTTAACAAATTTTTAAATGTACAGTATAGTATTGTTGAATATAGACACAGTGTTATTCATCAGGTCTCCACAAGTTTTTTATCTTGCCTGATTGAAACTATATACCCATTGCACAGCAACTCCCCACTTTCTTCTCCACCTAGTCCCCTACTTTCTGTTTATTTGAATTTGACTACTTTGATGCTTCATATAAGGGAGATAATACAATATTTGTCCTGTGACTGGCCTATTTCGCATGGAATAATGTCTTCACCATTCATCTGTGTTGTAACATATGGCAAGATGTTCTTTTTTAAAGCTGAATAATATTCCATTGTGTATATGTTCCACCTTTTCTTCATCCATTCATTAGTCTATTGTTGTTTTCTTATGTTAGCTATTGTGAATAATGCTGCAATGAACGTGGGAGTGCAGTTGTTTTTTAAAGATTCTTTTTTTTTTTCAATCCAACTTCTGGCTTTGAATAACACACTGACATTGAAACATATATGATTCCTAAGATCACGTAATTTCTGAGATGTCAGAAACACCTAGAGACAGCAAACACATTAAAGATAGATGTGCAGGCCTAGTTTATATCCATGTCACAAACTGAACACTACTGAAGTTATTTTGTTATTGTTTGTTTTGTTCAAGCAGAAAATTTTCAGAGTACATTTTTATCTCTCCAACAAAGGAAAGAAAAGGAAAAGGAATGTGTTCTTTGCATGTAAAACCACTGTGTTTGAATAAGTTCCTCTGCATAAAAAATTGAAAAATATTTTCAGAATCAAATAATACCATTTCATATTTAAGGCATACATTAAATTGATACTAGAAAAGGCATAATCCACTAGAGACCCAGAAAAATCAATTAATTCTTACATATGTGTGTGTGTTTGTTTGTGTGTGTTTGTGTGTATACATGTACATAAACACTGTTATACATGTACATTAACACTGTTATTTAGGGAGCTTTAGAAAATAGATAAGAACATAAGAAATGTGATATAAGAAACAACTTTGTTTGAGGAAAAAGATTTTTTAAGAAAAATAAAAATTCCCTAGTGGAAATTCTGGCCCAGAGATGGACCAAAATATGCTTTTACCTATATTGAATAAATATAAGGAAATATTCCAAAATGTTTGACCACTGTGACTGAGGTATTAGACAAAAGCTCTTTATATCCTGAAATGGACTTACCATTTTATCTGGATATTTATGGAATCTTTCACAAAAGTTTTAGTATGTTGGAAGGACATCAAATTTAGGGTTAGAGTTACATAATCATCTAAGATAACTTATATAAGGAGTTGGCATGAATGGACTCCGTTAAGGAGACAACAATCTTCAAAGACTAGAGCTCTAGGAGATGCAAGTTTAATGCAAGAGTGATAAACATCCCAGATTGAAAAGTAATGAGTTCTTTTTTTTAAGAGAGATGTAGAGAGAGAGAGAGAGAGAGAGAAATTTAACATTTTTTTTTTTTTAGTTTTTCTGCGGACACAACATCTTTGTTTGTATGTGGTGCTGAGGATCAAACCCGGGCCACATGCATGCCAGGCGAGCGCACTACTGCTTGAGCCACATCCCCAGCCCCAGTAATGAGTTCTTAATAAGCATTTCGATTAGAAAATATAAAGTTATCTTTCAATGCCGTTAATTTAGAGTAACATGTTTGTCTTTGAGGCAGTTTATTGTAGGTTAAATTCTGAATGAGATTGCCATGTACTTCAGAAGTTCTTAAACCTGTTTTAGAGATCGCAAGACATACGAAAACTATTGTGCCATCAACTGCCTTCAATCTAGGATAGAAAGATAACATAAACTTAGCAACTCAAATAATATATACAAATATTTCCAGCAATCAATGTATTCACATTATCTCAACAATTAAGTGCTTCCATTTTACCTGGATATTTATGGAATCTTGTGTTTCACAGTTAGGAGGAACCATACAGAATATCTGCTCTAACTGCTTTATTTTATAACTGAACTGAGGGAAGTGAATTTCCCAGATCTCTTTGCCACAATTCATAGGTCTTTCCAATTCACACAGTTGGTCTTCATTAGTAAACTTGATTCAGAAAACTTTCCACATTTTTTATGCTACTTCTTTTCCTCACTGGCAATTTTAGTTAAGTAAGGAAAGGTGAATGAGAAATAATAAAGCAATATCAGCTGGATTTGAGGCTCCTACTTAGATTTTGAAAGAATGGTTGAAAACTACAATTCATTATTGCAATTCCCAAACCTGACACAGGTCATTTCAAAATAACTAGGAAAACTGAAAACTAAAATACCCAAGAATTCAGAGAATTATATTAAAGGACACAATAAACCCAAACATCTACACATTCATTCCAAAGCAGCAGACATATCAAAATTACTGGTTGCCATAAACATTAAAACACATACACATAAACACTGCATAATAAAAAATGAAGAACACAGTGATTCTCAGATACTTGGCATCACCATTTCTAACTTTCATATTGAACACAGTTATGTTTGAGTCTGTAATACTATTTCTTAAACTCCTTTATACCTCAAGTTTGTCACTGTTCAGAACAATAAGACTCAATTTCCCAGGGATCAACCCTTTGGCAAAATTTACCCTGATTACACTCTTTGCTTCATTGACAGTTGGAGCTAAATGATCTTTTATGACTATCGGAAACTTTTAGCCCAGACTGTAGGATCTGATATTCTGCTCTCTTAGCTAGACTTGTATTTCCAGAATATTCTGCATGGAGAGAGGAGCATATCAAAGCAAGTATATTCAGACTAAAGTATGTTCATTGAACAAATGAGAGTGTTAAGGTATCATCCTGATTGAGCTCTAATTCAATGAGAACTCTTCCTGCCTTTGTACCATTTGCTTTGGCTTTTCACTTCTCACTGCTGCCATACAACTGATCTCCATTGTACCAAGGAGCCCACATGGTAGCTCAATTGCATATTAGATATTACTATTCCAGTATTTCACGGGTATCTCAAACTGTGTCCAAAACTAGTCATTAGGCTCTCCCTCTGGAATAGTGCTCCCTTTTTTTGTTTTTCAATTTCTGATTTAAAAAAAAAAAGTAAAGGAAAAAAAAACTCTCACAATACATACTCTGAGTCACCCAGGCTAGAAAACTCAAGTGGCATCCTCATTACTTTCCTCTCCTTACCACTAACATCTAGTCAGTCACCATGCCCTATGCAGTCTACCTTTTCTATATTTCTTATGTCTGTCTCTGATGTTCTATTTGCAGTGCTATTCTGTTAGCATCCTAGTGTGGGTCCACTCTCATATCTCTCCAAACTATCCTTCCTCTGTTCCCAGACTTGGATTCATAAGATCATGTTACTCCTCTGCATACAAACTTTCAATACATAAGAAAAAAAAACCATGAAAACCATAATATGCATTTACTCTTTTTCAGGTATATCCCCCCCTGACATCTCCCTGTGTGCCTAAACTACCTTATCTCAGAATAGCTACAGTTGCTTGATAACTCCATATACGTTAGCACCTTTGCTCATGCTATGCTCACTGCCTTCACTCTGAATGGAAAAATCTCCATATCTCAAGATGGAGCTAACATTACTTCCTCCTGAAATGTATCCTCATTGTCCCAGAATCACTCCTTTATTTGTGGTTCCATATGTTTCTTTAATTCTTTTGTGGATCTTGTTTTATTTTGTCAAGCACTTTTTCTTTTCTTTTAAACATGGGGAGAAGTATGTCATGCTGGTAGAGCTTGCAGTTTTGTGGGGGTGTAGGAAAGGATGCTCAGGTTCAAATCCTGAATCTACTTACTGTCTAGGTGGCACTGAGAAAGTTGGTTGACTTCCCTGAGGCTAATGTCATAATCTGTAAAATGCAGTTAATAATAGTATATATAAGTCATAGGGCCTGGGCTAGGGTTAAAAAAAGACACTTGTAAAGCATTTTCTTCAGTGACTGGTTTATTTTGAGTTCAATAAACATTAGTCCGGTTACTGCTGTTCTGTTATTTATCTGTCTTCCAACAGCAGTTTATAAATTCAGTGAGGGTTAGGAGCCATGTCTTATGACTTAACTTTCTTTTTCTTTATTTAATCTGTAGCAGTTTCTTATACATTATCAGCACATGATAAATGATGCTGAGAGAAGAATGTGAGGTAGGCCTGGAGGTAGGACTTGTTCTAATTAATGTCTGTATATGCATACTATGTATATTAAATAATGCTGACATTCCAAAATATACACATCAATCTAAAAAATTTATAATCATAACTCTTATGCTACTCTAAACACAACTATTTATATGCCAATCTTAGTCATTATATATTGCCTACCACATGTTATTTTTTAAATGCCTCTGATTCTAGGTAGCATTCTCAATCATTTATCAAATATACTTCAGTTGACTATATATACACTATATATTTGTCTCATCAGTAGTTAGGAACTAGCAAGTAAACTTACTATCATTTGGACAGTATTCTGTGTTCCACTAGTTCTAGGGGTTTTTTGTTTTGTTTTTGTTTTTTGGTATGTGTTTTAATTTAGGTAGCATTTCTTATGCCTTTTGATCAAGGGAAGTGTGATTCTACCACTCCTCTATGGAAAACTCTTTTTTTAAAATCTTTTTATTGGTTTTATTTTTAAATACATAACATCAGAATACGTCACAATTCTTATTACACATATTCCAAAACCAGGCAAAGGCACATCAAAGAAAGAAAACTTTAGACCAATATCTCTTATGAACATATATGCAAAAATTCTCAATAAAATTCTGGCAAATTGAATAAAAAATATCAAAAAGATCATGCACCATGATCAAGCGGGATTCATCCCAGGGATGCAAGATTGGTTCAACATACGGAAATCAATAAATGTAATTCATCACATCAATAGACTCAAAGATAAGAATCATATGATCATCTCAATACACACAGAAGATGCATTAGACAAAATATAGCACTTCTTCGTGTTCAAAACACTAGAAAAACTAGGGATAACAGGAACATATCTCAACATCATAAAGGCCATCTACACTAAGCCCCAGGCCAACATCATTCTAAATGGAGGAAAAATTGAAGGCATTCCCTCTAAAAACTGGAAAAAGACAGGGATACCCTCTTTTACCACTTCTATTTAACATAGTCCTTGAAACACTGGCCAGAGCAATTAGACAGACAAAAGGAATTAAAGGGATATGGATAGGAAAAGAGGGACTTAAATTGGCACTGTTTATTGATGATATGATTCTATTCCCTGAAGACCCAAAAAGCTCCACCAGAAAACTTCTGGAAAACTCTTTAGTGACATTTTTTTCTCAAGAAAGTTTGAAAAATTTTCTCAGAAGAATTTCAAAATGCTTAATAGACCTGTATAATCTGGTCCCTACCTGCTACAGGAACCTTCTTACTGCTTCCTCTTCTCTCCCACTCCATACTCCCTTTTACTTTTGTTAATGTTCCTAGAATGTTTAACATACTTTTGTGCATTCCCCAATGCTCTTTCTTCTAGCTCTTCTCACTCAGGTCTCAGTTTTAATGTTTCATCCTTCAAGAGGCATCACTACACTTCTGCTCTACTTTTGTCTCCCACAAGTCCTAAGTTAGGTCTCACATATACTCTCCTATGCCTGCCTATACTTCACACTTTAAAAAATATTTTGTATTTGTTCACTTGATTGAACTGTCATCTTCCAGCAAACCAGTGACCTTGTCTGAAAATTTGAATACTCTGTCATCTATACATAGAAGATAGCTGGCACACACTAAGCATTTAATTAAGGTGTTTGAATAAATGAGTGAAGAAATCACTCAGTTGGATATCTAAGTATAGAATGACAGATTGTCTTCAGAGAAAGGATAAAGACACAGAAACACAAGTGAGTGAATAAAGAATGGAGATAGAGAAAAGCAATACCAATGTCTTTTTTTTTTTTTTTTTGGAAGAGACAGGGTCTTGCTAAGATGCTTAAGGGCCCCTTTAAGATCCTGAGGCTGGCTTTGAATTACAGTCCTCCTGTCTCAGTCTCCTGAGCTGCTGGTGTTACAGGCATCTGCCACTGCACCTGGCTCCAAATGTCTTTTTTACCTCTATAATAGCCATTATATTTGTGCCTTTAACAGGAGACTGTTATCCATCTCTTTATCCATCTCATTCCAGCCATCTATGGGAAAGTTGTGTTATTACAAAATATTTTCATCTATCCAGTAGCATAGTTGCCTCCTGTATGTTAAATACTAGGGACTTTGGTTCAAAATCATGAACTAGGCCATCTTTGTTATATTATTTAAATATTCTATGCTTCAGTATTGCAATATGATTTTTCAAAGGATTTTAATCTATATCCTGATCTATTATAAAGTACCCTAATGCTTTCCATATTATCCATGTTAATGTTTCATATTTTTAAATATTTGTCAAGATGTTTTAATTCACATAATGTATGGTTTTTTTAACTTTTTTTATTGGTTGTTCACAACATTACAAAGCTCTTGACATATCATATTTCATACATTAGATTCAAGTGGATGATGAACTCCCAATTTTTACCCCAAATGCAGATTGGTAGGTTACACATCCACAATTTTACATAATGCCCTATTAGTAATTGTTGTATTCTGCTACCTTTCCTATCCTCTACTATCCCCCCTCCCCTCCCCTCCCATCTTCTCTCTCTACCCCATCTACTGTAATTCATTTCTCTCCTTGTTTATTTTCCCATTCCCCTCACAACCTCTTATATGTAATTTTGTCTCCCTTCATTTCCATGCAATTTCCCTTTTCTCTCCCTTTCCCTCCCACCTCATGTCTCTGTTTAATGTTAATCTTTTTTTCCTGCTCTTCCTCCCTGCTCTGTTCTTAGTTGCTCTCATTATATCAAAGAAGACATTTGGTATTTGTTTTTTAGGGATTGGCTAACTTCACTAAGCATAATCTGCTCTAGCGCCATCCATTTCCCTGCAAATTCCATGATTTTGTCATTTTTTAGTGCTGCGTAATACTCCATGGTGTATAAATGCCACATTTTTTTTTATCCATTCATCTATTGAAGGGCATCTGGGTTGGTTCCACAGTCTAGCAATTGTGAATTGTGCTGCTATAACATCGATGTGGCAGTATCCTTGTAGCACGCTCTTTTAAGATCTTCAGGGAATAGTCCGAGAAGGGCAATAGCTGGGTCAAATGGTGGTTCCATTCCCAGCTTTCCCAGGAATCTCCATACTGCTTTCCAAATTGGCTGCACCAATTTGCAGTCCCACCAGCAATGTACAAGAGTACCCTTTTCCCCACATCCTCACCAGCACTTGTTGTTGTTTGACTTCAGAATGGCTGCCAATCTTACTGAAGGGAGATGGTATCTTAGGGTGGTTTTGATTTGCATTTCTCTGACTGCTAGAGATGGTGAGCATTTTTTCATGTACTTGTTGATTGATTGTATGTCCTCCTCTGAGAAGTGTCTGTTCAGGTCCTTGGCCCATTTGTTGATTGGGTTATTTATTATCTTATTGTCTAATTTTTTGAGTTCTTTGTATACTCTGGATATTAGGGCTCAATCTGAAGTGTGTGTAGTCAAAATTTGTTCCCATGATGTAGGCTCCCTATTTACCTCTCTTATTGTTTCTCTTGCTGAGAAAAAAACTTTTCAGTTAAAGTAAGTCCCATTTGTTGATTCTTGTTATTAACTCTTGTGCTATGGGTGTTCTATTAAGGAATTTGGAGCCTGACCCCACAATATGTAGATCGGAGCCAACTTTTTCTTCTATCAGACGCAGAGTCTCTCATTTGATATCAAGCTCCTTGATCCATTTTGAGTTAACTTTTGTGCATGGCGAGAGGAGGGGATTCAGTTTCATTTTGTTGCATATGGATTTCCAGTTTTCCCAGCACCATTTGTTGAAGATGCTATCCTTCCTCCATTGCATGTTTTTAGCCCCTTTATCAAATATAAGATAGTTGTAACTTTGTGGATTAGTCTCTGTGTCCTCTATTCTATACCATTGGTCCACCCGCCTGATTTGGTACCAGTACCATGCTGTTTTTGTCACTATTGCTCTGTAAATCTGGTATCGCTATGCCGCCTGATTCACACTTCCTGCTTAGAATTGCTTTTGCTATTCTGGGTCTTTTATTTTTCCATATGAATTTCATGATTGCTTTATCTATTTCTACAAGAAATGCCATTGGGATTTTGATTGGGAAGTAGAAGAATATCTTAGAAGATGGAAAAATATACCCTGTTCATAGATAGGCAGAACTAACATCATCAAAATGGCGATATAATGTATGGTTTGTAAGTAAATTACATTTTAATTATACCTTAATAATAACTTAAAAGGCATTTATTTGAACTATTAGTAATTCTGACTAAAAATTATTCCAATGAAGTGAAAAAATTCATATTTTTTAACATTTAGAGGAATATTTCCTGAAGGTTATGGAAAGTAGAATTGCTATCTATATTTTCAATAGATAGCATATTTGTGATTTCCTTTTATTTAAATAGGCAATTATGCCATGTTGCTAACTAAAGCTTATGTGAAGGTTAAGTGTATCTCCAGTTGATTTTTCCATGTTTTCAACAATCCAACACTAATTATATTTAATATTTCAAAATTTTTATTAAAATTTTAAGTAATATACTGCCTATAAAGATGAGAATTTTAAGAAATGATTCAACTCAATTAGCTGTGTGTATGTACACTCCTTCATCCCCAGTGCTCTGCTAAGAATTATTCCAGTTCTAATGAAATGCATTTTCTGTGGTTACAATTGCTCTTGACAAAATTAAGATGATAAAGAATTTTCTCCTCCTAGTATTTGAGGAAGTATTGCTATTTTGCCAGTTAGGGACCAAGAGTTACAAAAGTCAAGTTCAACCAGTTTATAGACAGGTAGATATAGAGTGTTAGTCAGTTTTTTGTTACTGTGACCAAAATACCTGACAAGAACAATGTAAGAAAGGAAAGATTTATTTTGGTTCATGATTGCAGAGGATTCAGTCATGGTTGGTCTGCTCCAAGGTGGAAACAACATAGTGAAATGGTATGTGTCTGATGGAGAGCTGTTCAGCTCATGGCAGCCAGAAAGCAGAGAGAACAAGCAAGGCAAGGACAAGATATGGTCCCCAAGGGCATGTCCCCAGTGACTTACTTCTCCAACATGCCCTGCCTGCCTACAATTACCACCTAATAGTCCACTCAAATTCCTAATCTATCAAATGGATTAATCCATTGTTGAAGGTACAATCTCATAATCCACTTTTTTTCCCCTTCTGAATATTGCTGTATTGCCTAACACATGAGCTTTTAGAGGAACATTCAAGATCCCAACCATAACATATAGCTACCAAAAATAATCAAAGTCTATGCCAGTGTACCTAAATATTTGAAGAAAATAATTTTCTTTCTATTTGAGTACTAGCCTATGGAGAAGGTTGAATTTTAAGGTCATATTTTCCATAATTTATTATAAAAATGATTTGTGAGTCTTGTGATATGTTTTATAAATTGACTTTCCAGAATCATGAATTAGTTTCAAATTAATAATACTTTTGAAAGGTTAGGATTTTACCTATTAATGTTTTAAAATGCTGCACATATTTTAGTTTATAAACCTGCAAAAGATACTTCTGTTAGAAGAAGATTTTAGTTCATAGTCATCGTGAATAAAACTTTCATGCTTAAAAAATCAGAAACATTTAGCTTTGTAGAACTTATCTTTCCACCCCCTTCACATTTGATCAGTTTATATCTATTGATGTATCCCCATTTTACTACCTTAAGCTTATATTTATTTCAGGATATAAATTGTTATGAATTACGCTCTTCTTAGGGAGCTAATAAACTTTCTAAATAATATTTTTTCAGGGTTCATCTTTCTAAATATTTCAAGGACTCCCAAGGTTTCTTACGTAGATGGAAGACTGTATGTGTTTCAATCCCAAGATAATTGAATCATTCTCCCCCAAATACACTATTCTTTGATTCTATTCTGTTGTCCCTCTTATAAGGCACCAAGGCCAAGAAATCTGAGTATAAGAGTAAATGACCTTTTCATTGATGTTCATAGCATTCCCTTCAGTAGTTTCTCAAAGAACTGTGCCAGCAGAAGTTTTAGCAATAGTTATATGGTACCTACACACCTGGCCTTCCAGTTCCACTCTAAATATTTCACAGGCTTCCCGATCAGTGTTCTTAAAACATAACTAAGGGCCAGATGCCTGTACTATTCAAGTCAATACCAGTAGTCTATAATATATTTTCTAAATTTTTGGTTACATTTTGTCTTAAATAATCCCAAGTAAGGAGTGCCAATAGCCTATTTCAAATCTCAGCTTATGAAACAGCTTTTTCTTCTCCATGGACACTGTCTAGTTAAACATATATCCTTTTATATTATAAATAGGGTTAGATAATGCCTACCCAAATTGGTGTGGGTGATTTTATTTACTCAAGTCTACTGATTCAAATACAAATCTCCTCCAGAAACACTCCCAAACATACCTAGAATAATTTTTACCAGCTGTGGTGGCATCTCTTAACCCAGTGAAGTTGACATAAAATTAACTATTAAATCTGATAACGGGGCTGGGGATGTGGCTCAAGCGGTAACACACTCGCCTGGCATGTGCGGGGCGCTGGGTTCAAGCCTCAGCACCACATAAAAATAAAATAAAGATGTTGCGTCCACCGAAATCTAAAAAATAAATATTAAAAAATTCTCTCTCTCTCTCTCTCTCTCTCTCTCTCTCTCTCTCTCTCTCTCTCTCTCTCTTCTCTTTCTCTCAAAAAAAAATCTGCTAACACATCTACTAAGCAACATCTAGGTCTAAGGATGCAAATTTAACTTAAGCTGACCATCATTCTACAGATATATTTACTATTACATATATAGCATTAAAACAAAGTTAAAAGAAGTTCATTGTCATTGTAAATAATTCACTTCTACCGTATGAAAATGTAAGTATCATGCCAGGGACTATCATGATATCTATATTCTAACTCTGTAAGGTTGAGTGCCTCTTATCTGTTTTCTAAAACTCTAAAATTTGCAATCTCATTTCTATGCCTTTTTGAAAAGGTTGTTTTGAAGAATCTGGAGCATAATACAAGATAATTATATTATAAATGGCAAAGTTCTGTATAAATTCAAATTAATGATGGTAGAATTATTTGTAATATTATATTATAAATTAATTCAGGGTAGAGATTGACTTTAATGATCATTGTGGGAACCACAATGTTTATTATAGTGCCAGTCAGTATCTTGCATTTAGTGGCTGCTCAAAAAATAAAAATTCCCTAAAGGAAATAAATATATGAAAAATAATGACCTCATCTAGTCCCTTTTTTATGTGCCATCCCATGTAAGATTTGGTGACATGGTTGAAATTCTGAAAGATTTCAGTGCTGACTTATGCCATATATCCCTTTTACAAAGTAATCACTTTGAAGATAAGTGAAGGACTTAAAGACTGGGCTACTTTCCATTTGTTATTTCAAAGATAAGCCATTCCCAGAATTTTTCAAATTTTCTCACTTTAGTGCACAGACAGAATTTCTGAAATCAATTTTTGTTCTATAAAAACAAATTTATGAAATTGTATATCACTACATGAACATGTTTTAGCCAGTGAAAAATTGTGTTAGGATAAATGGGGAACATAAAATTCTTGCTTTTCTTATTATCTATTGCTTTTTCTCTGTGTTTTTGTAGATGTTGAGCTTTCTGAAATATATAAACAATTTAGTAATTTGCATTGCAAATAGATTGTAAGTAAGTGACCTTTGTAGAGTGTTTCTGCCTAGTGAGTCCCTGGCATGAGTCTGGATTTTTTTTTTTAATGGAAGAAAGTCTAGAAATACCCCTTTAATTCTGTGCTAAGATACGAAGAGTATTGTCTCAGTTCTGCTACACTTAAACAGTATGTTTAACATACAGTATATGGTAATAGTGCAAAAGGGAAAATCAGAATGTATGTAATCATTATGTTCCCTTTTTTGTATAAAAAGAAAGTAGAGTATGTCAAAAATGTTATTCTTTCGGGTCTATTCATATCAAAATAGACTAAAGAGTTAAAAGATTTAATGTCACCTATTAGCCTGAAAGGGGTTGTTGTATTGCTAATGTGAATGCTAATAGTTAAAATAGAATAAAAAAGAACATAGGAAGGAGGCATCTCATTTTAAAAATCATAGTGTATTCCATAAGTGTCAGCTGCAAAGTAATTTTCCAGAAATGGTCTGACTTACCCATCGACTACCATTGTAAAACTAGAGCTGTGTTCCCATAGAAAATAAATTTGGCCCCAGGTTATAATAAAACACTGAAAAATTCAGAAAACCCTATAAAATCAAGTATTTCAAGGCACAATTATCAGTTCCTGATAAAAAGTTCTATCACAAAATATTAATACCACTGGAGTGCATCTTAAACTAGTACACCACAGACAGTGTTATTATCCTCTTTCTACAATTCCAAGTCTGTTAAATTTTATTTTGGTGCTAAGTGTTGAACCCAGAGGCACTTCATCAGTGATCTACATCCACAATCCTTTTTATTTTTGTTTTGGGACAGGGCCTAAGTTGTGTGGGACTTTGTACATTGCTGAGACTGGCCTCAAACTTGCAATCCTCCTTCCTCAGCCTCCAATGTAGCTGGGATTATAGGCATGCACCACTATACCCAACTTACTCTTATTTAAAAAAATTGACTGGGTTCTCTTTATTTTTCATGTTTAGTGCACTTAACTTTCTCTGAAACATTCTTTTTGTTGTGTTTGTTTCAGTCCTAAGGGATTGAACCCAGGGGCTCTTTATAACTAAGTACCTCCCCAGTCCTTCTCATTTTTTTTTTTTAATTTGAGACAATCACTAACTTTCTAAGTTGTATGAGAATCTTGGAGAGTACTTCATTTTTGACTCTAAGACAGTAACCATTTTTGTTGATCTCAGCAACTTCAGAACTCTGTTTCTGAAAGCATTGCAAATCCTGTTGGTTTTCTTTTTAAACTTCTATTGGCATTTATATACCTATTGACTATATTGATTTCATGTTATAATCCTTTAACAGGACTTATCAGATATTTTATACCTATGAATTTCACTAATTTGCTGAGGCTGGCCTCAGATTTGTAATCTTCCTGCCTCAGCCTCATAAGTCATTGGGATTACAGGCGTGTGCCACCAGCAAGTATCTGTGCTTACATTTGTTGAACACTGGATATAGGGAATTAAAATTGGATAAAGGGGGACTTATCAAGGCATATTTTTACAGATTCTTCTCTGAGCTCTGTATGTCTAGAGATAAAGGCAATTTTTTCCTCTGTGTATGGGATGGACAGTTCAGGATTAAGGGTCTTATGACCTGCTTCAGAGGTATTGTCAGAGAATTTTTTTTCCACCTGCTTCAGGGAAGAACCATGAAGGGAAGGTATAAATGACATTCCTAATTCTGCTGTTTTCTCAAATGGCAAAGTCCCATATTTTCAGGATAGTGTATACTGAATCTGATCACTTTCTTCCTTCTTCTCCCTCCCTCTGCTTCCTCTCCTTAAGCAGTATGGATAGTTGGTGTGTGTGTGTGTACTTGATATATGTGTGTGTTATACATATACATACACATGTACACACAAATATAACATATATAGAATTTACTATAGCCTCTGTATTTCTATATACTATGTATAGTATAAAAGAAAATTTTATATATTTCTTTTTCTCTAAATTTTTGTTGCTATTCCTTTCTCATTATGTTACTCATAAATATATATAAAGTTATTTTCTACCTATGTGCTTTCATTTAGCAAACATGATCTTGCAGACATATCCTACATGGTTATATATTAAACAGTCTCCTTGTTTTAAAAAATTTTAAGCTTACTAGTCAATATGACTCTAGCAAATAGTTTACTGATTGATTCTGTACACAACTTGCTGGAGACTAATTCATATGTCGATGATCTAACCATCCAGTACCTCAGAATGTGACTGTATTTGGAGACAGGGCCTTTAAATAAATAAATAAGTTAAAGGAAATTAATTAGGGTGTGCCATAATCTAATATGATTGGTGTCCCTGAAGAAAGAAGAGATCACAACACAGATCACACAGGGGGACAACCATATGAGAACACAGCAAGAAGTTAGCCATCTGTGAGCAAAGGAGAGAGACTTTATAAGAACCTCTCACAATTCTAGATTTGGGATCTATGAGAAAATAAATGTATATTGTTTAGCCACCCAGACTGTGATGTTTTATAATGGCAGTCCTAGCAAATGAATACACAAGTATTTGTGAAGTGCAAATATGTTTACAGAAGTGATTATTTAATTCAGTCTCTATTGAGTGATAGCCTCTGAAGTGAGTCTTATTGGATCATGTTCCTTAACACAAAGCTACAGCTTTACAAAGAGTGCGAGAGACCAGTATGAAAAACTGTCCACAATGCACAATAACATGGTGAAGCTGTATGAGAATCTTGGAGAGTACTTCATTTTTGATTCTAAGACAGTAACCATAGAGGACTTTTTTGGTGACCTCAGCAACTTCCGAACTCTGTTTCTGGTGAGTAATATATCTGAAAGCATTGCAAATCCTGTTGCTTTTTTTTTAAAAAATTTCTATTGGCATTTTATATACCTATTGACTATATTGATTTCATGTTATAATACTTTAATAGGAATTGACAGATATTTTAAACCTATGACAAGGATAAAAATTGTTGACTGGCTTAATGTATAATGGGGACCTAACTGAATTATCTTCAACTTTAGGTATACATGGGAGATTTTCTACCAAAGTTTTATTGGAAATAAATGAATTGGTAATTAAATGACCCTGATTTTTATATAGCACAGTATTATACTTTTACTTAGCTTAAAAATTATAACCTAAAAATCATCTTTTACTTAATACATTAAAATGCTGTGATTTATGAACAAGTTTTTTCTACAGCCTAAATGAGAAACTGAGATTTTAAATTGGATAATGTAAATGACCTTGAATACCTAAAGTTACTTTCACAATGTGGGCTTTGTTTTAAACTGCAACTATTGGGAATAATAGTAATATTACCATTAATTGGTAATGAACATTTAGGGTGAAAGTTATCCTAGAAGGAAAAAAAAAGGCTTTGCTACATAAATGCTTCATTAATTCATCTCCTCAGAATTCAATAAAGAAGTAGAAAATGCAGCATAGATTGATTATGATAGAAACAGAAAGATATGCACAATAATTGATATCAATCAGGTAATGGTCCATATATTTGAAAGAACTCTAGAGATTATACCCAATGAGAAGATCAGTTAGCAAACAAATTTTTGCAGTTTGAGGTATGTTTCTCTTCCAGAGCAGATGTTTGTTAAATAAGGCTCCCTCTCATAGTCAGTGATGCCCTATGACATAACTTGATTTTGGTGTGAATTATACAATCTGTGGGATGTTAATATACTTATAAAAACCAAATTGTTTTCATATACTAACCCAAGAATACAAACCAGGGCACATGCCAACAGTTAAATGAGCAACTTTGGTAACAGAGGCTACAAGCTACACCAAAAACTTTCATAAATATTATCATTGGCTTTCATTTTTGCTGAAAATGTTAGCTGATTTTGGTCTTTGCCCCTTAATAGAGATACATATTTATCTTTTTAGCTGACCAATAATTAGTATAACGTGTTGTACTTAGCAATAATAGGGCTAAGAGACAGTAGTAGTCAAATCATTTTCAAAATTTAAAAGCTATTTTTTAAATTTTTTTTTTTTATTGTTGGTCGTTCAAAACATTACATAGTTCTTAATATATCATATTTCACAGTTTGATTCAAGTGAGTTATGAACTCCCATTTTTACCCCATATACAGATTGCTGTATCACATCAGTTACACTTCCATTGATTTACATATTGCCATTCTAGTGTCTGATGTATTCTGCTGTCTATCCTATTCTCTACTATCCCCCCTCCCCTCCCCTCCCCTCCCCTCCCCATTTCTCTCTCTACCCCCTCAACTGTAAATCCTTCCACTTGTATTATTTTTCTCTTACAAAATCTATCAATATGATACAAGCACATAAACACTCAGATTATATCTACCTGGATTATATTCCATAAGTAAAGAAACAGTACACTAGTCTTCCCTTACTTGTGTTTTCACTTTCCATAGTTTCAGTTATTCATGGTCAACTGTAGTCATAATATCAAGTGGAAAATTCAAGAAGTTAAAAAACTCATGTTATAACTGTTTTATTGTATTATTAGTTATAGCTAATTTCTTACTGTGCCTAATTTACAAATTAAACTTTATGACAGTTACTTAAGTATATGTGTGTTTTGATACATATGTTTAAATATGTATATATATATATATATATACACACACACACACACACACACACACACACACACATACATATAGATCTATAGATGTAATTTGGTATCATTTGTGGTTTCGGGTCTATGCAGAATATCTCAGAAAGCATCCTCCTCAAATAATAAGGAAATACTTAATGTTAAAAAGGAGTAAGAAACAAAAATATATACTTATTTGGCACATTTAAATGATAAAACAAAGTATTTTTTAAAAATATTTATTTATTTATTTTTTAGTTTTCGGCGGACACAACATCTTTGTTGGTATGTGGTGCTGAGGATCGAACCCAGGCCGCACGCATGCCAGGCAAGCGCGCTACCGCTTGAGCCACATCTCCAGCCCCACAAAGTATTTTTTAACAAAACAATGCATGTGGGTAAATGGAGAAAAAAGTATACAATTAATATTACCAAACTCCACTTAAAAACATCTTGTTTTAATAAGGACCAAGTCCTAAAACACTGCCTGTCACATTATGTGCCTCCTCATTTCCCCAATGAGCAGAAACACCATAGTCAATGCTTTATTTTTCACACATTGCCGCATTTTTTTTATTTGTTGCTCAAAACATTACAAAGCTCCTGACATCATATTTCATACATTTGATTCAAGTGGGTTATGAACTCCCATTTTTACCCCATATACAGATTGCAGGATCACATCGGTTACACATCCACATTTTTACAAAATGCCATATTAGTGACTGTTGTATTCTGCTACCTTTCCTGTCCTCTACTATCCCCCCTCCCCTCCCCTCCCATCTTCTCTCACTACCCCATCTACTGTAATTCATTTCTCTCTCTTTTTTCCCCTTTCCCCTCACACCCTCTTATATGTAATTTTGTATAACAATGAGGGTCTCCTTCCATCTTCCATGCAATTCCCCTTCTCTCTCCCATTCCCTCCCACCTCTTTTCCCTGCTTAATGGTAATCTTCTTCTCATACTCTTCCTCCCTGCTGTTTTGAGTCGCCCTCCTTATATCAAAGAAGACATTCAGCATTTGTTTTTTTAGGGATTGGCTACTTCACTTAGCATAATCTGCTCTAATGCCATCCATTTCCCTGCAAATGCCATGATTTTGTTATTTTTTAGTGCTGAGTAATATTCCATTGTGTACAAATGCCACATTTTTTTATCCATTCATCTATTGACAGGCATCTAGGTTGATTCCACATTCTAGCTATTGCGAATTGGGCTGCTATGAACATTGATGTAGCTGTATCTCTATAGTATGCTCTTTTTAGGTCTTTGGGGAATAGTCTGAGAAGGGGAATTGCATTTTTATAAAGACAATTCCTGTATTATAGTGTATGTCTAGCCATATTAGCCAGATGCTTGCTAAGAAGTATTCTTGTGTTGCTTTTTAATCATAATGTTTTTTTTTTAAATAAACCAATTCTGTGTCCTTGTGCAAGACAAAATGTGTGACTTTAGGTAAGTCATTTACCCTTTCTAGTTATGCATTTTTTGATGTATTTTTTTTGTTTTGTTTTTTTGTCTTTGTAAAATGAAAGGCTTTGAGTACTGATCTCTGAGAATTTTATTCCATTTTAGTATTCTGAGTCATGGTCAGAATTTCAAAAATGGCAGTCATATCCATTATATCTTTTTCTTTGGGAGGTGCTATCTTCACTGCATATTTAGCTTAATACAAAGGAGAAATTTCTCATTTATCTTTCTCTTTGTAAATAATCTGACATTATTATGTCTACTTTCATGTGCATTAAACTTTTTGATCTGTTTAGACTTGAGTTTCAAAACAAGTAACCAAATCTTACAAAGTGTCAATTAATATCAAATACTTACTAATGTAGTCTTGGACAGCTGTTGCCATCTGTGCCTTACATACAGTACTGCTACCACTTCCATCTACAAAATTTTAACAACATACTGCAAGAGAACTGGGTGTACAACTTATTAGCTGTATTTAACTTGGCTTGAGCATATAACCTCTCTGGGCATTGGTTTCCTGATCTGTAAAATATGAATGATATTCCTGCTGTGTCTTCTCGCCAATATGCAGCAAAACTTTGTAACCTTTGCTAAGCAGATGTAGATTATTAGTAGCCATTCTCTGATCTTTCCAGCAATTACTTAATAAGAAACAACTTGATTTTGATAATGGTATGGTCCAGAGATAAAAGGAAGAGACTATCATTGATAATCCTATCCATGAGTGGAGAAAGTAAAATAAATGCAATATTATTGAATAAGTAAGTGTAATACATATGTAATACATACATAGTAATACATTAAGTTATGATATTAGTATGAAGGAAGAACTGCCTAATTCTGCCTACACTGTCCAGAAAGCCTTCATAGAGAATTTGACATTAGGGCAGGGTCTGGAAAACTCCATAGGAGATTGACAAGCAGATTTTGACAAGCAGATTTAAGAGTTTACACCTGATCTGTAAGACTCCTAAATCAACATCACCAACTTCAGTCAATCACTTGTGTTCACCATGTTCCTGTTTCATAGTGAGCTTGAAGTGATTTCACTCTCCCAGGGGAAGGAAGAACCCTGAAAGAGAGACAAAAATTGTAATCGCCTGAAGTTCCCATTTTCTTAGTGCTTTGTGTGTTTGGCCTCAGGGTTCTTAGTGCTAAAAGCATATTGGACTATAGATGGAAGCAATAAAATACCAGTAGTGCTGAGAAGAAAATAAGAGTTCTGATTCATGTGCTACCAAAAATTACTTCCAAATGAGCTCAGAGTTTCATCTTGGGAGATCTATTTGGCATGTGTAGCATAAACAAAATGCACATACCAAAAATTCTTCCTCAGAGAGAGTGTCTCTAAGAGATGGGAAACACAGAAATAAACAAAAGTGGTTGACATTATGGATTAAGACCTTTTTTCAAAATAATCACATCAATTTAATAAAGGCAGAAATGTATAATTTCCATGGGATGCTGCTCTATAAATTATTAATATGATTCATACATTACTCAGCTAATGAGGATATTAAAGGTATCCAAAAGAAATGCATAGTATATTATTACACAGATATATGTTATTGGAAACATTTACAAATTTAGATTTTCTAGTTAGTTTTTCTGGGATCTCATCAGAGTTTTTAAAACTGCATATAATCTAGGCAAGATTAATTAACAACCACTAGATTCAAGTTGAATATTGTGTGGAAGAAAATTAAATTCCATATTTATGCAATGTATAAACATCTTGTTTGCTCATTCTCCTTTATGCTTCAGTCATTCTACTAGTTCAAACAGTTGACTGCACAAACACTCTTTTTTTCTTTTGAGATATTTTGAATAGAATATTCAAAATCAGTGAACCTTATATATTTCACTACCATACAATATCTTGCTTAGGCATAAAAATTAATTTCAGCTGTTGGAAAAATGTTTGAGGCAAGTATTATACTTCAATAACTTTCATAGCTCCAAATAAATTATAGAAAATACTTCTTTTCTCTCTTAAATCTGTCAGTCTCCTGCTGCTTCTGTATGTTTTTGTTTTGTTTTGTTTGTAACGAACAATATGTTACCCAGGCACTCAATAAATATTTGTTGTGTGTACCCCCATTCTATACCTCATACACTAGAAATATATAGGGATAAGGCTTTGTAGAGTTATTAGATGCAATTACATAATTTAGAAAGAAAATGTTGCCATTACTATTAATCATGCTAGCATATTTCCCCTGAATCAAATAAATACATTCATCATTTGATAAATAAACATTGGAACACCTCTTAGATGAGTATTAAAATGGCTGTTAGGAGTAATACCAAATAATCATGGAGTTGTATGTCATTGTTCAGTCTTGCTACTTCTACCTTCTAGATGTCTTTTTAATCTATCCATTTGTCTCTAAGCTCACTAACACTATTTTAGTTCTGGGCCTCCACCATCTCTTAGCTGGACTATAACAGTGACCTTATGTCTGGTATCTCCATCTCTGGGTCTACATTTATACATTACTTTCCTCTCTCTCTCTCTCTCTCTCTCTCTCTCTCTCTCTCTCTCTCTCTCTTCCCCCCCCCCATCCCTCCCTCCCTCCTTCTCCCCTCCTCCGTCCCTCCCTCTTTTCAGTACAGGAGTGCTGGGGATTGAACCCAGGGCTTCTCAAGTGCCAAGCAAGCCCTCGACCTCTGAGCTATACACTAGCTCCTCATCCATTTCTATTTCTAATTTTTAATCCATTCACCACATTGTTACCAAGTTAAAAACAAACCAATATTTAAAATAAAATATGATCTTAACTCTCCTTACTTAAGATTCTTTCATGACTTCCCTATATAGCCTCATGATCAACCTGATCTTTTAAAAATTAAAGTGGCATACAAAAGAACTATGCTTTAAGGCCAGACCATCTTATGATTGGTCCTGAATGAGCCACATTACTTACTCACTCTCTTCTCGGATTGGGAAAACTCAAATCTGGAAAGTAGAAGCAGCACAAGTCACAGCAAGTTCCTAAGAGGACCAAAGCCTCGCAGAACAGAGAGAAACTTTAGAAACACATTATCAAAACTAAAGGAAGGCTAAGAGGCTAGTTTGTGATTGTCACTATGCCTTAATTATTCCCAAAGCTGGTAAGCCATGGGAAATTATGACAACCAAGTTCAAACTTATGACAGTTCTCAGGGATATTCTTCCTTTTTATCTCAAGGAATTGTTCTTTAAAATCTGAACTTTTGGAGAGCTCCCTGTGTAGCCATGTTGCCTTTTGGAGATACTTATTGAGAATCTCTCATCTCTCTGAAGCCAACTTCCCATTTATAAGGCCTCAATCATCTCTAAATCTAAAGTTTAATTGGAAAAGCAAAGTGAGCATCTGCACTTACTTAGACTCAAAGACTAAATTGATAATATACAGAAAATTTTATTCATTCATTAAAGGCAATTTGCCTTCGAAAAAGTAAGGATGAATTTTTGCATAAGAAGATTGTGTGTATAATTCCTGATCCAAAAAGACTTAAGTTATTTTGACACATTTAAAAACCTTTAATTCAAAAAGCTTCTGACATTTAAAGGAAACTCTAGTGCAGTACTGTGTTATTAAAATGGGTGGACTTACATAAGAAACCAAATAGATTGTTTAACCAAATAGGGTCTTAATCAACAATATAAACTGTTATCTAGAATTCCATGATCCAAAAATCTCTATTAGATGCCATATAAGTTGATTTCTCTTTGCTTTGCCAATAAAATGGTAATTAATATTATGAAAATGACCTTGAGAAACTGCAGACCCTGATGTGCCTCTTAAATAATTTAGTTTTCTTTGTAAGCTAAATGTCTTCCAAGTCTCATCACTTGGGAATTCAAAGGGAGGTTGCCTTAGTAACAATAATCCAAATAGTCCAAGTTATCTCATCTTCCCCCCCATAGGCAGGACTCAAGCTTTTGCAATCTACATTGCCACAGACACATCTGGAGTCATCTTATGCATGTTAAAAAATGTCATCTGCAGTCACCATTTGACATTTGCTCACAAACAAGCTACTCAATACCCACTATTCTAGCATTGAACATCACAAAAGCCCCTGACCCTCCTATCTTGCTATAGCTCTAGTTCAACTCTCTCAGCTAAAAATGTTCATTTTTCCTTGCAATGCTTCTTGGGGTCACCTTCAATGATAATTCTATATGTGGGCCAAGGGTGCTTTCTACTGCTCCAGTTTCGTACCAATACTTGAAGTACCCCTGTGGTATTGCACTCAGTGCAGAAAGAAGTAGCCATGTGTCACAAGACACTTCAGAAACAGTTCCTTTCACTTCTCTTCTGATCCCTTTCTCCTTGGGGGATTTAGAAAATGTTTCAAGTCTTAGAGACCTAAAGGGGATCCTAATATCATAAACCCCTCCTTTTCCCTCCTTCCTCCCTTTTGTCCAGGCACTGGGGCATGTATCTTCCTTTTCCTAGAAGCCAGGAATAAATAAAATGCCAGAATAAATCCGTTCATGCAAATAGAGCCCTAAGGGCCCACCAACTCCCTCTAGTTAATCACATACACTCAAATAATTCCCTTTGAGCTCAGCTCGGACCACCCAGGCTACATAGCCTTAGGTTTATTTTGATCTATTGCAACTCTTTGAAAATAGGCGATCCATGTAAAATATATGGTAACTCTATTAAGTAGAATATTTGACCAGAATACCTCATTCCCCAGCTGTGCTGAAGAGCAGACTTTACTGTATGTATATGTATGTATGTGTATATATATATATATATATATTTTTGAATTTTTCTTTGGAAGAAGATGTCACCTATCAACTGCTGTATTCTTTTTGACTGTTTACTTTGGGCCAGAAGTGGATGTCCTATTTTTCTGATATGATTGTTCTTTGTATAAAAAAAGTTAAATATTATATCATAAAGAACTAAAGGAATATGTAATAATGGTACACATAATTTAAAGAAAACCCAAAATCCCCAACATCATAAAAATGCCTACTGGTATGAATGATTGTAAAATATGTATACATTTTAGATTAACATTATAAAACTTAAAAATATCATAAATGTTTCCAAAAATAGTCCTGATAATTGTCAGAATTTTGTATGACAAGCTAAATTTTGCCCTTTAAAAATCCAGGACAATGTAATATATTGTTAACAATGAAGATATTAACAAAATTCCTTAAATGCCTTTTGAAGTTTAGTAAGAATTAGATCCAGAAAATAAAATGGAATATCTAGTTCTGGTAACACTTCATGTATGATTTTTCATAGAAGTTTTCCCTCTAAAGAAGTTTCTATTGAATTATGTCCAAATACCAGGAAGTGGCAAAGTTATTAGATAAGGAAGCAAGTGTACAAGCTGACCTTTTCTTAGGATCTTGAGACTGACCAAAGGTACTTCAAGATATCTCAAAGGTATGTATCAAAGCATGCCTTTTATAACCTGAGCCTGAAGATCCTTGAGGTTAATGCTACTGGTGCTTTTTTCGGCTTGATGAGTATTTCTTCATTCTGTTTCATCTTTGTTCACTAATCAACTTTTTTTTATCAGAAAAGATGCCCTAGCCCCTGTGTAAGGCAGTAAAAGGCAGGACTCTTCCATTACATTGGGCCCACTGAGTTCCCTTTGTCTAATATACCCACTCCCTCTTCTCCTCCATCATTCCTCATTTGTTGATCACCTTGTTTGAGTTACTTCCTCTAAGAAGCCTACCCTAATACTCACAATTTGGTCATGATAATCCCTTCCACATACTTTTACACCTCCATACTAGCACATTTTACTCTGTATTGTGTTCTTCTCCAGATCCTCAATGATTAGCACTATGATTAGCCTACTATGAGCCAAGCCATGCTAATAACAGGAAATATATTGAATGATTCAGTCCATTAAGAAAACAATGAATGAACCAAGCAACCAACAATCACAAAAATATCATAATGATTGCCCACTGGAGCCCCAGTCTACTGGGAACAAATAGTAATAAAGCAATAATAAGTGTATATAAAGAGCATGTTAAGCACAGGGGAAAGACACATTTTATTCTGTGTGATTTAAGTAAGCACCTAAGACAAAGTGACATGTGAACTGGATCTTTCTTTTGCTACTATATAACCTTTCATGTTTAAAGAATTCCTTTCCTTTTTGTTCTCCCCAACCTCATTTTGGTGTTTAAGTTTAATGGTAAATATATGTTGTCTCCTAGTGTTCCATGATGAGTTCAAAGTGGAAAAAAAGCTATTTTATTGCCAGAGAAGCAGTTATCAGCTAATTATTATGATCTACAGGTTATCCACCATATGCTTGGATGAGCAGTAACCAAGCTTCAATTACTTCTTATTGATTGACAGCTGTCCTGAACAATAGGACAATCAATGTAGATTATCTAGGGCAAAAGCAACTGCTGAAGGACTGATTCCTGCGGTGTTCATTTAGACCAGTGCTTCTCACCAATGGACATTTTTCAAGGTCTAGAGAAATAACTAAGGAGGAGTTGATACTGGCATCTAGTTTGTAAAACTAGGGATGCTGATAAATATCAGTAATGTACAGGATGACCTCCCTCAACAAAGGAATATTTGGCCCAAAGTATTAGTAGTGCTGAAGTTCAGAAACCCTGTTTCAGAGTTATCTGCTAATGATTTGATTTTTTAGGAATCCTTTGGAAAATAATACGCAGTGATCCAAATAAGTAAGAAAAATCTGTACTAGTAAATTAATAATGCAACTGTTAGTCACATTGATTTAATATTTTAAAGATAATTTCAATTATTTATTTGATCACCATATTATTTTATTTCTTTTTTTGTATGCTGCTAGGGATCATTCATGCCTGCAAATTTTAGGGAAATTACAAAATATAGATATAAAAAGAAAGAAATAATGTTTCACCAAGAGATAATTAATATGAGTACCTTGGCATATATCCTGCCAGCCAATTCCCTGTGCATGTATGTATAGATATAGATATAGATATATAGATATATAGATATAGATTGTGAAATTGTTTTTCTAGTAACAACAGAAAATCTTATGAAAATGTGGACCTAAATTATTTGGTGGCTTACACATATATGGAAATATCCATCAACATTCAGTGGATAATGCCATTGGTTGTGTCTTCAGTTGTGAATAAAAATCTTAATCTTATTTCCTGATGTCCTTTTAAAAATACCTTGTCTTTAAAGCATGCTAATAATTCTGATTTTTTGGAAGCCACCTGTGAATGGACCAGTGAAGTCTTGTTTTCTCTTTTTCTTTTTTTATATAATATACACATCAAACTGCCACTTAGCAAGGGGTCTTTAATTAGTAATTGATGACTGGCTAGTTGGTTCAATTTATACTAATATTTCCTTAGCATCATCTGTTTGTCTCTGCTGTGTGCTTGGTTTCAAAATTATTTACCACACCTAGGATGTCATTCCATTTTTTAATGCAAATTGTTAATAATATAAAAGTTTATAGTTAATCACAAAAATCCTTAACAACAGTAATATTATGATTTAGAATGAGAACAATGTCTTGAATGTATCTGTGTATGCATTTTGTTTTTCTTGCATTTCTTCTCATTTTCTTCTTGAATCAAATTTTTAACATCATGGGATATATATAGTCTCTTAAACTTTTCTTCTTTCCTTTTTTTAAGACCTAAAACATGATAATTTTACTGATGAAACAACCATTTTTGTTCATATGTCAGTTTTGATTTCAGTTTCTGCAAGCATTTGGTTTCATGATATTCAGAATTTTCTGGCTTTCTTCATGGGCTATTGGGCAGACCAGAGAGTGCACAGTATTCCTAAAAGGCCTGAGAATAGACCAGTCATCCATTCAAATCTTGATATTTTGAAATGGAAGATGCACAAAGTTGATTATTCTTTGGGAATCTTGTAAATTCCTTGTTCAAACTAACAGATTACTCAATGCCACATTTCATAAATAGTGCACAAAAGAGCCAAATTTTTTCTTTTCATTTTTCTTTTTCTCTCTTTTCCTGTACTAGGGATTGAGCCCAGGGGCAATCTAACATGAAGCTGAAGCTGTAGCTATACCACCAGCTTTTTTTTTTTTTTTTTTTTTTTTTTTTTTTTTTTTTGAGACAGGGTCTTTTGCTAAGTTGCTTAGGGCCTTTCTAAATTGCTGAGGCTAGCCTTGAATTTGTGATACTTCTGCCTCAGCCTCCCCAGTCTCCCCAGTCTCTGGAATTACAGGTGTGCTCCATCACATCCAGCTATAACCAAAATTATTTATCCTGGAAGCAGTATAGCTTGGAATAGTGTGTGCATGTATATGGAGATATATATGTGTGGGGTGGGTGGGTGGGTGTGTATTTTCTCTCTCAGTTGTCTTTGATCTTGGAGTAAAAAAATGAAAGCCTCAGGTACAACCATGGTTAAGAAGAGCTGAACGAAAAAAACACAACTGAGTTGGGTCATAAGGTGGTGCATGCCTGTAATCCCAACAATTTGAGAGGCTTAGACAGGAGCATCACAAGTTTTATGCCAGCCTCAACAAAAGTGAGGTGCTAAGCAACTCAGTGAGACCCTGTCTCTAAATAAAATACAAAATAGGGCAGATGGTATGGCTCAGTGGTAAAAGCAGCCCTGGGTTCAATTCCCAGCACCAAATAGAAAAAAAAAAGGAAATTAAAAATGTAAAAAAGAAGAGCTAAACAGATAATTATCTAAAATGTGGCTACAATCTTAAACATAACCATAGTGACCAATATAAACTCCAGATGGGAGATAGAGGTTGATATCCCTCACAATCTTGAAAGTTTATTTTGAATGATAAATATTTTTAGTGCTATAAGCCATCCTTCCTCATCAAATGACATCTGCAAGAAAGTATTTCCTAAAGTATTTGCTTTTTCATTTAAAATAGGAGATTTATAAATAAAAATTTAAGATGATTCCTCTGTGATACATCTTGATCATGTGGATATTTTTTCATACTATATTGAAAGTTTACAAATAGAATATTTTAAAAGAAATATGCTTCTATAACATTTAAACATTGCTTAGGCAAAATATATTTTAGGTAACCCTTTAGGTAATATGATTTAATAAATAGGCCAAATCAATTTATATACTGTAACTGCTTGCATATGTAGATATTATGGTCAAGTATTTTTGTGTCTGAAAATAATTGGTTTAATTTTTCTTTTCAACAAGCATGTTTCAGTGTTTGCTCTTTTTCATAGTGTTATAAGGATGCTTTTGGCTGCCAAGTGAAATTTTAACAAAAATTGGCTTAAAATATGGTTTTAGTGTCTCATATCACAAGAGGGATGGAGATAGAGGCAGTTAATTCAATATCTTAGTGATATCATCTAGGAAATGAGACTTCCCAGATATGTCTGTTTTGTCATTGTTACCATTCTGTTTCTTTGTTGCAAAATGGCTGCAGTTTTTTCAGGCATGTGATGCAAATATGATGATATCTAGGAAAGAAGAGGATATTGCCTCTCATAAAGCTGTTTTGTATTAGGGAGAAAAACTTTTCCAGAAGCCTCTAGGAAATTTTTTCCTCTGCATTCTGTTTTCTACAATTGTGTCACATGCTCATCCCTATACTAATCACTGCCAAGGACAATCTTAGAGTAACTGTCATCAACCCCTGTGTCTAAAATAGGGCCATTCCCCTGAACATGTGCCTGTGCACAGAGTGAGCAGCAAAAACGAATTCAGGGCACTGTCAGCAAGTAAGGTTGGTACTGAAGAAATAGGGGTAGGCTACAAAAAGTATCGCTACAAGAGATGACATAAAAGTAAATTGTTGTCCAGCATTGTCAAAAGTTCCAAACTGGCAAAATACAAATTAATGTGTTTTGTTTGTGAAATGCATACTTGCAATTATTTAAGTATTTAAAACTACCTTGGGAAGTATGAATGTAAATAGAAAACATAATGTTATGGTTTAGATACTGTGTCTCCCCAAAGCTCACTTGTGAAACAATGAAAGAAGGTTCAGAGGAGAAATGATAGAGTTGTAAGAGTTCTAAGAGTCTTAACCCAATGACTGAATTAATCCCTGATCAAACTAACTGAGTAGTAACTGGAGGCAGGTGGGGTGGACGTGTCACTGGGGTATATATTTTGTATCTGGAAAGTGAAGTCTTTCTCTCCCCTTTCTGTTCATCATGTGAGCTGTTTCGCTCTGCCAAAGTCTTCCTTCCAAGATGTTCTGCCTCACCTTGAGCCCTGAGGAATGGTGTCTGCTGTATATGGATTGAAACCCCTGAAACCATGAGCCATAAGTAAATCTTTCCCGCTCTACAGTTCTTCTGCTTGGGTCTTTGAGTTACAGCAGCAAAAAAGCCAACTAAAACATATAATCTGTTCATTTTCAAGTTATCCTTCCCTGTTTGTGTTTTGTCTTTTACTTGTAGGAGACAGTTCTACTTTTCTAGCTTGCTTGCTTACATTCTTGCTTTTTCTCATTCATTCATTCAACAATTATTTATTGAGTGCCTGCTAAGTGACAAGACACTATTCCAGTCAATGGCATGATGTCTGTAACTTACTTTAGTAAATCTCTACCCTTCTGGTGCCTGAGTTGTAAAGAGGGTGAGTGAGATATTAAACTCATTCAAATAATAGACATAATTATTAGGAAAATTATTCTACCTGTTTGAATATAAGTGGTTTGACAAAAGAAACAATGTCAAATGGAATGGCCAAATGATAATGGCTGGAAGGTTTCAACATTAGTTACAAAGTTCTATTGTACAATCAATATTTTAAACTAAGATTTAAATTTTGACATTATAGATTTGTCCTTAAATGCAGAGTTTTCAAGTTTAGAAGACTCCACTGGTTATATTTGGATGATTTTCATAAGCTGTTGTGACTTTAGTACACCTCTCTTTCCACTGATAGATCTTCCAAACCGAAACTAAACAACAACAACAGCAAAAAAATAGAACTCAATAAAACAATTGATAATTTAGACTTAACAAACATACATAGAATATTCCATCCATCAACGAGCAAATACACTTTCTTCTCTGCAGCACATGGATCTTTCTCCAAAATAGACCATGTGTTATTCCACAAAGCAAGTCTTAGCAAATACAAAAAACTAGAGATACTACCCTGCATTCTAATTTACCATATGGAATGAAATTACAAATCAATGATAAAATTAAAAATAGAAGCTATTCCAAAACCTGGGGACTAAATAATATGCTTTTGAATGACACATGGATAAGAGAAGACATCAGGGAGGAGATTAAAAAATCTTAGAGGTAAATGAGAACTCTAGTACAACATATCAAAATCTCTGAGACACTATGAAGGCAGTGCTAAGTAGAAAGTCCATTGCAATAAGCTCATTCATTAAAAGAATTAAAAGTCAACAAATAAATGGTTTGATATTACATCTCAAACCCCTAGTAGTTAGAAGACAGGAAATAATTAAAATCAGGGTGGAAATCAATGAAATTAAAACAAAAGTAACAATTAAAAATTGAAAAAAGCTGATTTATGAAAAAATAAATAAAATTGACAAATCCTTAGCCACCCTAACAAAAAGGAGAGAGAAAATTAAAATTTGTGATGATAAGGAAATTTCATGGCAGAAACTATTGAAATACAGAAGACAATTAGAAACTATTTTGAAAATTTATATTCCAGTAAAATAGAAAACCTCTAAGACACCCACAAATTTCTAGAGGGATATGATCAACCCACACTAAGTCAAGAGGGCATACACAATTTAAACAGATCAATTTCAAGAAAGGAAATAGAAGATGCCATCAAAAGCCTACCAACTAAGAAAAGCCCAGGACCAGATGGATCCACAGCTGAGTTCTACAAGACCTACAAAGAATAATTAATATCACTACTCAAATTATTTTATGAAATAGAAAAGGAGGGAACCCTTCCAAACTTATTCTATGAAGCTAGTATCGTCCTGATACCAAAACCAGGCAGAAACACATCAAGGAAAGAAAATTTCAGACCAATATCCCTGATGAACATAGATGCAATAATTCTCAATAAAAATTTTGGCATCTCACATACAAAAACATATTTAAAAAATAATGCACCATGATCAACTGGGATTCATTCTGGGGATGCAAGTTTGGTTCAACATATGGAAATCAATAAATGTAATTCATTACATCAATAAACGTAAAGAAAAGAATGGTATGGTTATATCAATTGATGCAGAGAAAGCATTTGACAAAATACAGCACTCTTTCATGTTCAAAACAATAGAAAATCTAGGGATAGTAGGAACATACATCAACATTGTAAAAGCTATCTATGTTAAACCCAAGGCCAACATCATTCTAAGTGGAGAAAAATTGGAAGCATTTCCTCTAAAAACTGGAACAAGACAGTGATGCCCTTTTTCACCACTTCTATTCAACATAGCCCTTGAAATTCTAGCCAGAGCAATTAGACAGACGGAAGAAATTAAATGGATACCAATAGGAAAAGAAGAACTCAGATTATCATTATTTGCTGATGGCACAATTGTATTCTTAGAGGATTCAAAAAACTCCACCACAAAACTTCTAGAATTAATAAATGAATTCAGCAAAGTAGGAGGATATAAAATCAATACCCATAAATCAAATGCATTTCTGTACATCAGTGATGAATCCTCTGAAAAAGTAATTAGGAAAACTACCCCATTCACAATAGCCTCAAATAAAATAAAATACTTGGGAATCCTTATGTGGTATATAAGAAAAAAAAATGAATTCTATCCCAGTTGAGAGGAGGAGTATTGCCAAGGTCTCTATCATATCAATTAAATAACTGTAGCATTATCTTCTGTAATATGAAGGATATGCAAATCAAGAAATTAGCTTAGGAGTGTGGCACACTGCCTACTTTTAGATACAGGTCAAGTTCAAAACTTGAAAGAGGAAATTCGTGAGAGACATCTGTCCTTTTCCCACTGCAATCTCTAAATGTATGGTTCTTGTCACTGTTAATTAAAGATGTTAAAGCCTTTCCTTTTTTAAGAGAAAAAACAAAACAGTATTTTTGCTTGTAAAAATACTAATTTTCAAAATACCATTTCAATTTCAATGTCTATTTCTTCCACAAGGTAACCCAGATATCTTTTTTTAGGAAGATAGACATTAATATCCTCAAATGGATTTCCCGGCAGGAAGTTCTGACAAAAGATGAGATGTATAGCAAAGGATGTAGTGGAGTAAAAGCATATTTTTAGTGCCAAAAGTATGAAAAATTATAAGGAACTTACAAAGACATTTAGTTCATCTTGGATTCCTTCCCCCTGGTCCTTGTTCACTGCCAACTGTCAACTAGTTGATCTGATAAACTAATGCAGTACTAATGTGTCACTCATTCTGTATTACATACATGCCCTTTAAATTCAGGACAATGCTTTAATGCAGCAGAGCAATTCTGTCAAGAACTTCTTGCAGCTCAGCTAGCTGATTGAGGAAATTCTTGGAAAAAGGCAGCCTTTCTTCTATTACTGAAAGAATATCAGCTATGTAGTTATCTATTCTTTCAGGGTCTAGGAATCCCCTCCCCCATTAAAAAAACAATTCAACAGTTTAACCTCTTATGGTCTCATAATCCAGCTTTATGGTTTTGTTTTTCAAACTGGCATCCTTCTGGGAGTGATCTCTCCATTGAAGATCTCTCCATTGATCTCTCCACTTTGTTCTCTTTATTTTTTGAGGCAAGGTCTTGCCAAGTTGCTTAGGGCTCTCTAAATTACTGAGGCTGGCCTCAAACTTGAAATCCTCTTCCCGAAACCTCTTGATTTCTGGGATTACAGTCATGTGCTACCATGCTCAGCTCTATCAAATGCAGTCCCTCCTTAAGAAGGGAGATCACTTTTGACAGGATGGAAAATTGGTATTTCATTGTCTGAGTTGTGGTATCAGCTCAGTTGTTGATTTATCTTCTCTTTCCATGTGACACTGACTTTTTTATATATTGCCCTTTAGGCAGAAATTCTGTACTCATCTTGTATAATAAGCAGGATGATTACAGGGGGGTGACCCCAGGCTTGTTATATGAGCCAAGTCATGCTCAACTGGTAACCCAGATGTCACTTATTCATTTATAGAGACAAAAGACACTTAGTGCATGTAGTATTGTATTACAATAAATGATTCATATTCCCTACCCCCCATACACTGCCTATCATCTAAGACACATATAGCCTGTCACAAGAACAATCTTTTTTTATAATAATGGCAATATTTATTGGGTTTGATTTTATTTTCCATAGAAATATCTTCTCAGTCTGTTTGGATCTCCCTCCTTCATTCTTAAATAGAAGCCTAAGGCTCTATCCTTAGGCCTACATAATTTTTCCTGGGTACTTTTTGTCTAGTCTCCTATGCTTTCCTGAGTTTTAATCTTGTTCTTTGACTTTAGAATCAAGTTTATTGGCTGTTGGATACCTGTAACCAGATTCAACGCAACTGCCTCAAATTCAGCATATTCAAAATGGAACCCATTACTTCTCTTTCCACCGTGCTACCATATTCTCATTGTTAAATGACTTGGTATCTTCTTTTCTCTTGCTGTTCACACCTTTTGAATCTCTGATTTATGCTGATTATATCTTAAATATATTTCCCAAATCCATCCTATCTTCATCCTCAATTTAACTGCCCTAATTCAATATTCTTCATCCTTCCAACTAATCTTTTCACTTGTCCTGTGTTTAACCTTAGCATTTTCCAAATTCTCTCTATGCTACTGTCAATTTGGGTTTTTTTTTGTTATTGTTGTTGCTGTTGTTTTCTAAAACACAGATCTCTTAGAGACATTCATGTCAGAAACCTTCAGTGGCTTCTCATGGGTGACTGTACAGACTAAACTAGCATTTGGAAACCTTTCACATTCTAACTCCTCTCAATCACTGTACTTTGCTTGGAGTGCCATCAAACTTTCAATCTTTCTTCCACTTGGTGAAATAATTTTCATCCTTCAAGACTCCATTTAATGGCTACTTTCTCAGTTATGTCTTGCCTAATACTGTCTCCCCAACTCCAGGGAGAATTAATTGCTCCTTATTTTGTATACTCATGTCACATTGTGAATATGGTTGTTATAACACCCTGTTTATTATAATTGGTGATGTACAGACCAGCCTTTTTTATTCCATGAGTGTCTCTGGAGTAAATGTGTCCAGTTGTCTTTGAATTTTTATTAGCAGAGTGTATGGCACATAGAAGTAACCAGCAAATATTTATTGATTGGTAACCATGTTTGTAATTGGTAGTCATGCTGCCCCCATACTAGAAATCTAATAATAAATGGACTTTTTGATTAATGCTTCAAAACCCTCTAGCTGTTTGCTTTTTCTCTTCCCTTCTCTCCCTCTCTGCTACCCTCTCTTTACCCAAGCCTGACATTATTTTAGTCACTCCTTTGATTCTTGATCACCATTGATTCAGCAATTATTTGGGTGAAGTACTTAAAAACTTGTCTACCTTTACCCCCTTCACTCTTTTAAGTTATAAAATCCCAAAGTGAAAATCCTTTCTAGGTGTGACACTTGAGCAGAGCTAACAATAACTATAAGAAGTATCTTAACATTACTCCATTTTATTTGTACATTCTTGTAGCAAACCTCTCCTTTGCCACTGTCACTTTGTGATTTACTATTCATTTATGACCAGCTATGACCCTTTAAAATTCATTATTTATCCATAGCCAGTAACTCACCTGCTTGTGTCTCTAGGATTTTTTTCTCTTCATGATAAAAATTATTACAGAAGGACTATTCTTCAAACATATACCTGATCTTTCTACTTTCTCTAGGTCTTGCCATCTTCAAAGACCCTTTGAAGAGAAGAAAAAATTCAACTTCTCTCTTTTTGGGGAGTTGGTAATTTTAAAGAACTGAAATAGTCATAAATTTTATGGGATAAAATCTAGTCATACTAAATTGCTTAGGTGTAACAAAGAGTGTCCTGTTTTACCTTCATGGATGCTTAGTATAAACATACAGTATTCAGAAAGTATCATTGAGATTTCATTGCACCAGAATATCCATGAGTCAAAAAGTCTTTATTCGGAAGTTCACATTGAAAGAAGTCAAGCCTAAAAATATGACGTCTATTATTGCAAAGTTTTGTACAGGAAATAAAATTCAGTGTGTCTATAAACTCCCTAAATCCTTGTGTTAGTTATTTGTCCAATATGTCAAGACTAATGGAAAAATCCCTTTATACCAATAAATAAGGCAACTTAAGCAGAAGATTCATGATGAGGCCAGAAAACTCCTCTATAAATAATGGTATATTACCCAGAGAGGAGGGAGGTAAAGGAGAGGGCAGTAGATCATTAGCATAGTCAGAAAGGGATATTCCCATCAGTAAGTAAGAGTGGTATTTGGCCAAATCTAGGTCATCATCAAGGATATGTGAGATGTGTTTTACATTGTGGAATGTAGCTAGAGTTTGCATATACAGATGGAATGGCTTGCTTCCCAGAATGCAATCACTAGTATATAGCAGTGCCCTTGTTATTTCTAGTTTAGAAAAAAAGGATTTTAACATAGAATACCTCAGATTCCTACCTCTGTATCATTCAAATCGAATTTTTAAATGATCCAAACTATATTGTTTTCAGATATTTTCACAGATCAACTCTTTCTGCTGTAGCAAACCCAAGATTCAAGGTGTCAAAGAGAGACATGAAATTATATATTCATTTTATTTTTCTTGGTTTATAATCGAATGACTCAAACATGAATACCTATGGAACCAGATTATACTAGAATAGAAACTTAGACATTCTCTATTGGTTTATATCATAACTCAGGCTTCTGGTATATTTTCCCTAACCCTTCAATAACTAACTAGCTAATCTTTCAAATAATTTTCTAGAGATACCCATTTCTTAATTTGACTTGGCTTCATTGCTTTGCCATCCTTACCTTTAAATCATTTTAAATTCTCAAATTTTCTTCAAGTATAAACACAAGTCCTATTTTTCTGACTTGTGGAAATCTGGAAGATATCTAATAAACCTTGCCCTTTAAATATTCACTTCAGGTCCATAGATATAGTTCTAGCCCTTAATCCAATTTTCCTTGAAATTAATTATCCATCTTTTGTTCATTGCTTGGCATTTCCCAGACTTGTAGTTCTTCTGTTATGCTTCATCAGATTTTTTTTTCAGGTTTGTATATATTACTTAAACAAGGAAAGATCCAGATTTGTGAGGCCTGAATTTATAAGTGAATCTGCCTCTGCCCTTGTAGTTGTTCAGCCCACAAATGAAACATAGCTTTTCAAAAAGGCCAAACTAGCAAAGAGGAAAACTCTAAGTAAGAATGTTTTTATCACATATATGTGCTAGGCTAGTATTTACACTTAATTAACCAGCACTGTCTTCCTTACGAAATAGTTATTATATGCCTCCTTTGTATCAGGTACTCTATTAAGCTTACAGTTAAAACTGCTTATCTGAATAGAATACCACTCCTGAAGCAAACTAAACCAACACAGAGTCTGCTCTTTTAGAGGCTGTAAAACTAAGCCAGGCTGAAACAAATGTGCATAATGGAAACATGCAGATATCTGAATGCAGGTTGAATGTGCAACAGATTCATTATAGATAAGAAAGGATGTATGTATCATGTGGTGGTGGTTAGTGAGAAGCAGCCCTCCCTCAGAGTCTCCGGTTTAAGGAAGGAGAAATTTTAAAGATAGCCTTGCTGTCTTCTGTCTTCTAATTACTGATAATTTCATTTCCCTTACCAGCAATATTATACACTGGTATCAGGGTTAATTTGTGGACAACTGAGTGTTGTGTTCCTGTACCTTTTCATACCTCATCAGGGTTCCTATTATGTGTTGCTTAGTTTCCATTAATTTTTAAATTATATATATATATATATATATATATATATATATATAAATTTCTCTACATATGAAATTGTAGAGATATTTCTCTACATATGAAAATGACCCTGATTGTTCAGATATCATCAATAAAGTGAGAGGTTTTATCCCATAATTACTGGAAGGACATCTTTCTCTCAATAATTTGGAAGATAGGGCAACATAGCAGCAAATAACCACTTTCTACTTAGATGAGTACAGCATTCTGGTGATCAAGATAGCTTTGTGAAGAGCAAACTGAGCAAGGTCATTTTCATTTACTTCAAAAACAGAATCAGTGTCCATATCCAAGAATAAGAAAAAGAAATATCTCTTTATTTGCTGAGGTGTTTATTCCCTCTCATGTGACATTCATTCTCAATGGTAATTTTAAAAAGTACGATCTAGCCATGCTTAGAAGCATGCATCTGTAATCTCAGCATCTTGGAAAGCTGAGGCAGGAGAATAGCATGTTCAGAGCCAAATTATGGAGGCCCTAAGCAACTTAGTGAAACCCTGTTTCAAAATAAAATAATAATAATAATAATAATAGGCTAGAGATGTGGCTCAGTGCCTGTGGGTTCAGTCCCTGGTACTGAAAAATAATGATGATGATGATCTAGAATACTGGTTTAGGTGACAGTAAGATAATGCCCCAATTGAGTCTGGGAGACAGACCAAAAGAAGACTAACACTGCTACTGCTTCTTTGGATGACCTCTAAGTGCCATGAGTGAAGAAGTCTTGCCTATCATACTTATTACTTATTCCCCCAGGGACTAGAACACACTGTGACAATACATGATAGACAATGAATGAGTAAATAGCTTTAGTATCTCAGTGAAGACACCACTGGATACTAATCATGTTACTTTCTCTTAGTTTTATTGCTTCCTTGCCTCTTCTTCCTTTCCCGAATCTCCCATCACCCAAAGGATAGATAAATGGCAATATGTCCAGAGAGATTTCTAACACTTCATTAAAAAAGAAAATAGAGCTGGGTGCTGGGACGCATGCCTGTAATCCCAGTGGTCAGGAGACTGAGGCAGGAGCATCACAAGTTCAAAGCCAACCTCAGTAACAGTGAGGTGCTAAGTAACTCAGGCAGACCCTGTCTCTAAATAAAATACAAAAAAATAGGGCTGGGGATGTGGCTCAGTGATCTAGTATCCCTGAGTTCAAATCTGGTACCCCCCCCCAAAAAAATAAGAAAATAAAATTTTAGTTAATATGTATGTTGCATCATAAATAGGATCAAGTTCAGTTAGGAATTAGTAAAATATAAATTAAAGACATCAAGCAAGTATCATAGATAAAGACATACACAAATTCTCTTGAAAAAGATTAATTTTAAGTGGAACAATATTAACTATGCGTCATGCAGTATATGAGGTGTGACTGTTTTTTAAAGAAGACAAATCAGGAATGTCTAGAATCAAAGGAGTTTTATATATTTTGTTTTCTTTACTGAAAGATAATGGCATTGCCTTAAATATTTACAGAACTCCTGTTCTTGATTTCATTAAGAGTTATGCCACATAATTTTGATCTTTCCATCCATACATAATCTTTGCAATTTTAGAATGGATTTGATTTTTGGAAATAGCCAAAAGTGATATTGAGGCAAGTTATTTTCTTTTTCTTTCTTTTAAATTTTGAGACAGTTCTCACTAAGTTGCTGGGCCTCACTAAGTTCCTGAGGCTGGTCTCAAACTTGTGATCTTCCTGCCTTAGCCTTGCAGGTCACTGACAATCCAGACATATGTTAGAGCTAAGCTTCAGGAATAAGATATGTGATACAACCAGGTAATAAAACCTCTAGTCAAAATTAGTGTAAATCTAAGAAATTATGGGACTGGGGTTATGGCTCAGTGGTAGAGCGCTTGCCTTGCATGTGCAAGGCCCTGGGTTCGATCCTCAGCACCACATAAAAATAAATAAAAGTTAAAAAATTAGTGTAAATCTAAGTAATTAGACTGATTTCACTTGATTCAGAGGTCAACCCTAAGAGAGGAGCTTCAATCACTGAGTAATGGCTCTCACCAAAAAAAAAAAAAAAGTTAATTCCTTCCCAAAGACAGGATTCATGATTTCAACAGATGTATTGGAACCAGTCTTATAAATTTACAGTTGCACTTTTAAGTGCTACAAAGCATGTGCTATGATATTTTAGAAGAATTAGAACATTGAAAACTAGTTGGTATTGGACAACACATCTCTTATTGTTTCTAGCTTTGTCCTCTTCTTTTTGGAGAAGGCATGTAAGGATGGAGAAGCCTATAATTTAACAATAATGTGCAGCAAGTAGAGAAGATGCAGAGACAAACGTAAGCACTGTTAAATTTATGGAAAGAAACCTCTGTGATGAATTTTTATTCTGTAAAGGGGCATTGAGTGGCTTAATTTGGAGTCCAAATAGATTTTCCCAAGGGCCTCTCTAACTCATCTCTCCCCCTATTGTTCACTCTGTAAACTAAAGAATTTTTCTTCATTGCCTTAGCTTTACTTTTGTGGCACCATAATGATTCATGGGGATAAGTTATACTTCCATGAAATTTTTTTTAGTAAAGATATTGACCAGGTTTCTTTTTTACAGAGACTAATAGATACAATACAGGCTCAAAAAATTGACATCTTTTCATGATACATAAGGAACTGTTTCCTTTTACCAGTGACTACATACCAAAAAAGATTCCTGAGGGAAGTCATGGAACCCTATTTATAGACACAGGACCAGAGCAAGTATTTTTGAATGTCTTTCTTGTTCTGTGAGTCTGTGATTCTACTTGTCAAGATAGTTTGAAATGCTTATCTGTCTCCAAGGTGTTTCTCATCCCACCTAAAGAGGTCTCTTAAAAGTCCTTATTAAGGATCTGGGGCTATGTCTCACTGAAAGAGCACTTGTGTGAGACCCTGGTGTCATCCCTAACACTGCCAAAGGGAAAAAAAAAAAAATATATATATATATATATATATATATATATATATATATAGAGAGAGAGAGAGAGAGAGAGAGAGAGATGGATAGATAGATAGATTGTGCTGCCCCTCTTCCATTTTCTAAGATGGTGACAGTGTTAAGGCAGTGAAGTCAGGTTTCAGGTCTCAGACCTGTAACATAGTACTTGTTTTGTCATTTCCTCCTTCCATACCTCCCCTAGACATTTTCCCATTAAAGTGTGGTTATCAGTCACTTTAGAATTTCATTTTCTTCCTTTGGTTCAAAAAAAAAAGGTTACTAATTAATTTCCTATAGTCACTCAAAGTGCTTAATAGATTTTAATCAAATACAGGTCCATAGAGACATGTTGAACTCAATTGTTTTTCTTTCCCAGATGGAAAAAAGGGTACTCACATGCCTACTATGAAAAATGTCTGTAGAAACCTGCAACTTTTGAAAACCTTTTCCATGCTAAAGATTGCAGATTAACTTCTAGCTAATCATAGTTCAGCATTCTAATGGACTGTGACAGGAGAGACAGTTTTTCTTCCAACTTCAGATCACATGTTTTTGCAGTTGTAAGGCAAATTTTTAAAGAAGGCCTTGGGGATCACAGCCAGCCTTCATTATCAGTGCATGACCGCTTTGTAACCAACTGCAAGTTTAATATCCAAGGATATTTGCACATAACAGTCTTTTTTCTTTCTTCTTGTTTTGAATAATTTACCTTTGAGATTCTCTTCATGACCATGCTGGTGTGCAAAGATCTGTTTGTCTGTCAAAACTCCAGATATGTACCACATGTGCAAGATAGATTAATTTTTTATTTGTTTCTAAGGAGGCTGAATAGTAAGCTGGTTGTACTGAATACAAGAAGGCTACTTCCATGAACACTTCCTTAAGTTCACTTCAACTGGTTTCCCTCACCTGCACCAGATCTCTGCTAAAAGGGAATCACTTATACAAATCAACGCAAGGAACATTTTGTATAAACCATCCACCCAAACCTGAAAAGGTTTTTGCCTTAAACCAAAAGATTAGTAAAGAATCTGTGTAGTTCATGGATCCTGCAAGTCTCTCACTTTAAACAAAGACCTCATTTTCAAAATTAGAATGCATCTTTTCTTTTAACCTTGGGGGCTCTATGTAAATTCTAATCTCTATCCAAATGAATGTTCTCAGAAGAAGATTGAGCTACATCAGTGTGACAAATGTCATGGCTATCAGGCCTCAGAAACCCTATGAATTGGCATTTTTTAGAAAATAAATGTATGTGTCAGTGAACCATAACCCATAGATGATTAAGGAAGAAACACCATTCCAAGGTGGATAATATTTTTCTCAAGGCCACAAAGATTTTCCACAATAAAGAAATATGAGGTGTGTGGGGAACTATGTGTGAAAATGTTCTTGGTAATTTAATGTTTTGCCAATTCCCAGACTGAAAACTGTTATTATGTAAATCAACTAGATCCAGCTGCTAATTCTTAGAAAATGTTTGGAGTATCAAGTTTAACTAGGGTTCGACCTTTTATGTTAGTTATGAAGACAACAGTAGGGAAGAGGGGGCAAATAATTGTTTAGGGGATTATTTAGTATAAGGTGTTCAAGGAGAGCCTCACTGATGAGAAGAAATGGAAACAGTAACCTGATGGAGGTATCTGAGGCCTAGAAGGAACATACTCTAAATGCTCATGCGGAGTGAAGGAGATCAGTGGGACTGGAGCAGAATGGCCAAGGAAGAGATTAATCCAGAGAGGTAATTGAGGGTCAAATTATGGAAGGTCTTGTGACTATTGGAAGGGCATTTTCCCCCCAGCTATGAGCAGGAAGAGATGGATTCTCTGACAGACAAAACAGGGCAGAGACAAGGACAGAGCTTTAGGGGAAAGTGAAAATTAAAGTTTAGGAGAGAAGTATAGTCTAAACAAGAAAAGAAGAAGAAGAAGAGAAATACTGTCTATAGGAAGGAAGGAACATAGGATCCTAGGAAACAAAGAAGAGAGAAAACGTTTTGTTTGATTTGATTTAGTAGGTTACCTCTAGCCCATAATACATCTGTGATTATTTTACCATATTTACATAGGTTAATAAGCATGGCTTTAATCCATATCTAGCAACAGTATCAATATATTTGTTCAGTGTATATTACTGAGGCACCTAACTACTTGAGCAAGCTAATCAAGGTTTCAATTACTCCAGTAAGGAAGAAAGTTATACCTCTCTGTTGTGATCATACTTGATTGGTTGATGAAGTATTCATGAGATCTTTCATAAGAGGAACTTTAAAGGTCACTTGTACCATAATAAGTGGAAATCTCTAGGAAAGAAAAAAGTTTAACAGTATTACAGTGCTAATAAAGTTTTTGGAGAGGCTGACTCTGATAGTCTGGTTGCTGCAGCTGAAAATTCTTTGCCCTGAGCATTTGTCATGACTCCTTCAATCCAAGATGCCCTTTAAACACAGTGAAACTATAGAAAGGGAATGTCTAATGTTGTTTGAGGTTAATTAAAGAGAAGGTATCCTTCCTTTCTTTAATGGAAAGCCTTAATTTGTTCCTGGTTGCAGTTGAAAATTCTAATGAATCTTTGCCACCATCTTATGTAGGTTTCCCCCTGCCCATCATCTGGCTGTTCAATTCCTTGTTCAAGTTTCCCATTTGTAACTTGATGCAATCATTCTAAAATGGAAGCAAAACTACTTACCACTTAGCTTTTGATATTTCTTAGGATTTTCACCCACTTAAATTAATGAATAACTAATCTCAGCCCAAGTTACACATCATTTAGTGGTAGCATACCTTGGGATCTGTTTTTTCTAGCAACTCTTTCACCTTGGTCCTAGGCAAGTGGTTTTCTGATATAAGGTGACTGACTCATAGTGGGGTTGGGAGTGGGAGCATGGGAGGAATAGACAAACTCTAGATAGGGAGAGGGGTGGGAGGGAAAGGGAGGGGGCAGGGGGTTAGCAATGATGGTGGAATGTGATGGACATCATTATCCAAAGTACATGTATGAAGACATGAATTGGTGTGAACATACTTTATATACAAACAGAGATATGAAAATTGTGTTCTGAATGTGTAATAAGAATTGTGATGCATTCCGCTGTCATGTATTTAAAAAATAAAAGCAATTAAAAAAAAGAAAATTGTAGAAGGGTCACTAGCAGTCAGAACAATTAAAGCAAAGAATGGATTAGGTAACTATATAAAGCAGAGCAAAAGAGAAGGAGAGAGAATTTTTAAAATAACGACACAACATTTTTTGTAAGATGATGAAAAGCTGTCATGTATAGAATTACCTTTCCTCATTGTTATGCACAGGACACCTTTGGGATAGGGAAGTGACACTGTGACTATAATTGTAGTTCACTGATCAGTACCTCCTTTTCATCAGTACATCTTGTCATGACTTCATGAGAACTACATGAACAAGCAAAAACTTTCTACCATTAATCTTATCTTCTACTTGAAATCCCTCAGTGAAGGTTTTCCACCAGGACTAACAGACTCATATGAGGAATAATGGGAAAAAGTTGAGAAAGTTTATCCGTGTCTGGGTTAGAGGACTGAGCATGGGCTAATTTTCCTGGACCCTCTATAAACCTTTGGGCAGATTAAGTGAATCTTCCCCATTCTCAGATAAATGGTCACTAAAGAAATAAAGGCAAACTCCTAAGTTCCAAATCAAATGGCATTTTCTTGGACTGTGTACTTCATTTTCTCAGGGAGATAACAGAACTAACTCCAAATGTTAAAAAAAAAACTAAAAAACAGTAACTACCCCCCCAAAAAAATCTACTCCCTTCCCCTTGCAAAAGTCATCCCAGTTTATGCTATAGTAAAGTAATATGTTTACTTCAAGTAAAACCATACATGAATTTCTTTAATAGCTCAATTGGCAATTAGTCTATGATTTTTTTCTAGATTCATTAAGATGGACTCTTAATAGAAGAATTTTCCCTTAAAACTTCCTCTTTTTCATTTTACCTTTTTCTTTTATCTCATGGCTCAGGAAGGCAAGTCCTACTGTCTATTCAAAGTTTGTGGGTAAGAGATTATGTGTGTTTTCTTTCTTCCTATTTTTACCTGATATTACAAGTCTCCATATCAAAAAGAATCTTTTTCCTTTTTTCAGTGTGCATGAACATATGCAAGAATGTTCCTAGGCTGGAGGAAATGGGACACCAGACCCTGAAAATGTATATATTGCCCAAATGTGAAGTGATATAATAATAAGAACTGATAAACTATAACTGATAAATTATAACTGACAAATTATATAACAGTTGATGAATTATTTTTAAGTACCAGTCACTGTGCTTAATAGCTTTATATGTAGTTTCTCATTAACTCAAATAAACACTAAGAAGTACAGGTATTTCACAGGTCAAGAAACCAGGTTTAGCACTGTGAGAAATAGAAAGTCTGGTGGTCCATTTTCAGAATATAGTATTCAATCTTAAATGGATCCAATTGTAGCCATTTTAAGTATATCCCTTCTCTTTTGCCCACCCTAATTTTAAAATTAGCCAGTCATGAAGATTGTACCCCTGAGTCCTCCAATCAGGTGAAGGGCAACACTGCCTTAGGTATAGTAACCAGTAGACTACCTGCCCAGGAATGTTTGCTAGCCAGATTCTATAGAATGCCCTTCTGTCAGAAGTAAATGCCTTGCCCACCCACTTTCTACCACATGTTTGACTTCTTGTGGTGCCTAGTACTTCTCACGGCACAGTTAAGTAAAAGTCCCAAAGGAATAAAGCATAGTTGTCCCTAGTGGGATTTAAACCATCTCTCTCACCCCTCAGTGCCCTCCTGTGTTCACTAGGGTATGCTATTTATTTAGAATGTTTGCATTTGGGGTCTTGCCTGACTTCAAATTAGCAACATGAATAGTTCACTTTCCCATTATTTGAACTCTGGGCATAAAATTACAGATCAAGAATTTTTAAAACGCTTATACCTGAGATGCATTTAAAAAATGAAGCCCTAAAATCATCATATTTACCTAGGAAATATAGAAATTTATAGTGCCCATGACAGGAATTCTGTGGTTTAAATTTTAACTATTCTATGTTATTTTAGAAAGAAGTGATTGGAAGAAGCAATTTGAAGCTTTAAAGTAACTAGCATAAAATGCAAAGTTAAACAATATTTTGAAAGTATAATTTAAATTAAATAAAAGCTAAGATGAGAATCAGGTGCTAATTCAAAATTTAAAAATGTGGAGAGAATTGTATATTTTTGTTTAATTTTTATTAAAAATAACATTGATTCATGTTTAGTCTATATTTTTTTTCAATATAATACATACCAAGAAACAAATGATTTGTCTCAGTATCATTTAGAAACCCTTCTAACATCCCTGATGAATGAAGAAATACTCCTCAGTGTCATCATAGTATGCCTCTGGCACCAGAGTTACCAATTTGTTCATCAGGAAACTGCAATTTACACTCTTTTATGGTTATGTGATTCTACTGTCATACAGTTTCTGATACCATAATAAAAGCCTTGCTGAGTATATCTGCACATGTAACCAGAATGATTCAAAACTCAGAAGGGAAAATGAATAGATTTCCAGTTTGTTTGTTTGTTTGCTTTCATGAAGGCCAAGTGATACAGGTTGAGTTCCCTTATCCAACATGCTTGGGACCCAGAGTGTTTCAGATTTCAGAGTTTCTTGAATTTTGAAATATTCCTATATAATATATTTGGTTGAGTATCCCTAGTCTAAAAATCCCAAATCAAAATACTTTGATATTGGAGCATTTCATATTTGGGATTTTCACACTAGGAATGCTCAGTATATACACACAACACACACACACATATATACGCACACACATTGATTCATGTTTAGTCTATAATTTTTTTTCACACACACACACACACACACACATTTCCCCCCCCCCCAAGTTAACTTAGATGCCAGTAATATGGTACAGTTAAGAATTGTGTAAGAGCTTTGGGGTATAGATCAATGGTAGAGCACATATCTAGCAACCCTAGGTTAGATCCCCAGCACTGCAAATCATTATCATCATTGTCGTCGTCGTCATCATCATCATCATCATCATCATCATCACATTTAGTATGCGTTTGAAGGATGACTGAACCAGGACTGTGCACTTTTGATCATAGAACATATCATTGTGACTTCCCAAAAGTAAGGGGAAGGGTGTTATGCAGAATTGAAAACAAATGTGGTAAATTACCAATTTCTTACTGTTCAAAATTTCAAATGCTTCTATTATACATAATTATCACAGTTGCCATGTAAGGAGCATTTCTTCTATAGCAGGTATTGTCTTAAATGTTTTATAAAAGCATTATTTCACTTAATCTGTTTAACAACCCTGTGATTTAATAAGCAATATCTCTTTCCGGGTGACATAGATTTTAGGTTAAGTGACAGAGCTTGGATTTGAAACCAGATTTGTCTGACTGGAGTATCCATACTCCTAATTATTCCACTTCTCTCTCCCTGAAATACACCATCAGCTTTTCAGTAAGGTCATGATACTTGCAAAGTGAGGTCAACACTGGAATAGTAAAGCCCCTGGAAGCAATGTAAATAAGGAATGTGGTAACAGTGGTTGTGGTTGTGTATTCAACTAGCACAAAGTTGGAAGATGTTTGCTTCCTGACAGAAATGAAGCTAATTTCTAAGCTGCATGCAATTTTTTAAAATCAATTTCATCCATTTTTTAAGCTTAATTGGAATAAATGAGAGGTCTTAGCATTTACATGTTGGTGGGTTTTTTGTTTGTTTGTTTGTTTACATGACATTTTTTGGTCCATAGGTCTCATTTGTTAATTATGCACAACAAGGGAAATAAGAGTTTTAATTTATTCACACTTTCAACAAGGCCATAGAGATTTCAGTGAGAGATTTAAAATTAGATTGGTGAATATTTGTAGTAATCCTAGACAGATTTTCTATTATATCTTGCTCCTTTTGTACTTTTTACTGACTCTTGAAGAACAGATATGCCAGTAAAACTGAGATTCTTTTTTCTGTAAACATTTTTCTCATCTTGTATAAGGTTACTACCAATACACTTTTTCAATTAGCTTCCTTTCAACAGAACACATTTCTGACTAATGACAGAATCTAATCAGTTGGTGATGTTCCCAACCCTGAGAATTAATGATTGATGTTTACTGGAGAATGATGTTTAAGTAGTCATAAGTTAGTGTTTTAAAATGTTTAGTGAAGTTGGATAAGTAATAAAGTATTGTTAATCATAATCAATTATATAAGGATTTTTTTAACCTGAACTTAAATTTGCTCCTTTTGTTTTTGTTCTTTTATTTGATAAAAATATATCCCATCCTCCAAAAGACTTCTCTATTTTTACATTTTTAGAAGAGTAAGTCAAAAATCTTTAAAATCTTTTTTATAATGTAAATTATATGTGCACATATATTTGTTGTTTTTGCTTTTATTTATTTTTGTAGTGCTGGGGATTGAACCCAGATCCTCATGCTTGCCAGGCAAATGTTCTACCAAAGAGCTATATTTCTAGCCCAAAAACTGAAACTCTTATCTTTCATTCTAGTAAAAGTGAAGATTGTTGATATGAAAATATCCTTAAGATCTTCCTCCCCCCGCTTTTTTTCTTTTGGTTTGGTTTTGTAGCACTGGGGATAGAACTTAAGCCTTGCACATGCTAGGCAAACTCACTACCATTGAGCTAAGTCCCAGACCCTTTTGGGTTTTTTTTTTACATTTTTTCATCAAAAATGGGAATTAAATAAGCTTTTGTTTCTCACCCCTAATTTCCTAAGGTGGATTTAATAGTAAAAAGGGACTATGATTTCTTCTCAGTATGAGGCCTTTCCATGAAAACAGAACTATTGACATCAGGACAGAATTTTACTCCACAGTCTCTGTTGCTTGAAAAATACATGCTTTTGTATGTGTATGCATTTGTATTCATTAATGCCAAACTACAGAAATTATTTTCCTCTTCTTTTTTGGCCTCTTTAGGATCATACATGCCATTACAGATTTTGTGATTGTTTTATAGTTAAATCTATTTCTGAGACATTTAACGTATAAAATTATGGTCTTTTTTATCCTTTACTAGATAGATCTTCATTTATGTTGATTTAGTGGTACTCTTTGCAAGCCTCCCTCTTATACAGAAATTTAATCTGTTTACATATGCCAAATTTCTCAATTAGAAATTCTTTGACATTAGATATTGCCTTATTTTCTTTTACATCAGATTACATGAGTTTTGACTTTTATATAAACTGGTATTTTTAGTTTTATTATTATATTTTCAAAAACAAGTTAAAAAGGAATATATTGGGAATGTAGCAGAAATAGCATGACTCAAGTTTGTGTATAACATAATGCCTATGAATAATCTATACCAAAATTTATGTTCTCAAAATATTGTTTGGATTTGAATGTTTTAGGGCAACCGTTTCTACTGCCTTCATTAGATGATCTTATTTTATCAAATGATGCTTGTAAAACATAAACAGATTCTTGAGAATAGGACAGTCAGACTTATCAAATGAAAATAGAGGATGCCTATTTAAAGTTGAATTTTAAACAATGAATAACTTTTAGTATCAAAGCATCCTAAATATTATATGATTTTTTTGGTAGAAGCACATCCCAAATATTGTATAGGGCATACTTACAGAAAAAAAATCATGATTTTTCTGAAATTCAAATTTAACCAAGCATCCTATAATTTTTCTGGTAACTCTACTTGAGGGGCATCATGGTAATGAAAATGACTACAGATGTGGATGCCTAACAACTCTAGGTGTTTGTAGTATTTAAGTACATGTGTGACCATGGGCAAGTCACTTAACCTACATAGAGCTGTGTCCCCATCTTTAAAATGAGATCATACCCACTTGACAAGTTTGTTTTTTATATAGCTTTAGAAGTTTTGTTTTTAAAATACCTACTACATAATAGATTATCGTTAGAGTAGCTGTTATTATCAGAATAAAGACGTGTGTAGAAAAATTGTTTTCCCTCTGCTCTTCCACCACAGTAATCAACACAGAAGACTTTTATGGCTGTAAAACATGTGGATGTTTCTCCCTACCTGCGAACAATTTTGTAATCATGATACCAGCTGGGTGTGCTCTAATCCATGTCAACTATAGTGTTAGATCCCAAAGGTTGATGGCTAAGTCCCCAAGATTGCTTCTCTTCCCACTTCAGATACCAGGCCCAGGTTTGTTTGACCTGTGAAACTGGTTATAATTCAGGGTTCCCCGGACACCCCTCACCACCATCAATCTCACTTCAGCTTTTCAATTAATTTGCTAGAATGGCTCACAGGACTCAGGGAAACATGTTTACCAGTTTACCATGAACAATATTTAGAGGATACAATAAACAGCCAGATGAAGAGTTATACAGGGTCAGGTCTGGAAGAGTCCCAATTGCAGGAGCTTCTGTCTCCCTGGAGTTGTCTCCATGGAGAGTATACCACCCTCCCAGCACAGGGACATGTTCCTGTTGATCTTCCTGCAAGCCCCCACATATTTATCTGTCTGCAAACTCTCTGAACCCGATCCTTTTGGGGTTTTATGGAGGTTTCATTACAAAGGCATGATTGATTAAAGTGTTGGCCATTGGTGATCATTTTAACCTTCTGTCCCTCTTCTCTCCCCAGATTGGAATTTGAAATTGAAAATTCCATTTTTTAATCTTCCCTTTATTTTTCCAGAAGCTCTGAAGGGGCTACCAACCACTTTTAATCTTATTAGCCTACGAAAAGACAATATTACTTTGGAAATTCCAAGGATTTTAGGAGTTGTATGCCAGGAAACTGGGAAGACCAAATATATATTTCATATTACCAGAAGAAGAAATACAAATGCAAGATAACAGTTGGGATCTTTTCCCTCCATTTTAATGAACTTTTAGTGAAGATCCCTAATGACAGTAATCTACAGCTAACATACCCCATTAGATTATTAATACAAGAGTCCATTGAGATCTTGTGATTCTTTAGCACATCAGAGATTTGACAGGTAATAACATATGCATGACATTAACCTTCTTTCCTATGCTGCTTGAGTCTTATGTTACTGACCAAAAGTCATACAGCTTATTAGCATGAGGGTCTGAATATATGATACCTTTTCACATTGTCTTTCTTTTTCCGTGAGTTATTATTTTATTTCAATCCTGCCTTTCTCAGATATCTATTTTTTAAATGTTCAATTTAATTTTTGAAATGTAATTTATATATCATAAAATTTTCTTTTAATGTATACAGTTCTGTAGTTTTTAGTATATTCACAAGGTTGTGCAACCATCACCACTAATTCCAGAACAATTTCATCACCCCCAGGAAGAAACCCTTCCTCCACCTCCTCACAACCATGCATCCACTTTCTGTTTCTATGGATTTGCCTGTTCTGGACATTACATATAAATGGAATCACACAATATGTGACCTTTTATGCTTGGCATCTTAATTAATTATGGTATATTTTTGAGATTCATCCATAATTTTAGCATGAATCAGTATTTCATTCTTTTTATTGCTGAATAATATTCCATTATATGGATATATACTGTATTTTGTTTATCCATTCACTAGTTGGTAAACAGTTGAATTTGTTCTAGTTTTCGGCTGTTAGGAATAATGCTCATGTAACTGCAATGCTCCTGTAGGTTGGGAGGCATGACTCTGGGGATCCCAACAATTCAGGTTATGCTACCATTTACTCTGCTTAGTGTTTTAAAGAATTTCCAGTTTTCCCAAATGACCACCATTTTACATTCACATGAGTAATTCACAAAAGTTTCAATTTCTCCACATCCTCATTTGTTTTCTATTCTTTTTTAAAATTACTATAGCCATCATAGGGGGTATGAAGTAGTACCGCAATGTATTTTTTTTTTAATTTTCATTTTTGGTGGCATTGGGAATTGAATTCAGAACCTTCTACATACTAGGCAAGTACTCTACCACTGAGCTATACTTCCAGCCCATTCAATATGATTGTGATTTGTATCTTCCTAGTGATTAATGATGTTGAACATCTTTTCATGTACTTATTAGCAATATTCATGGTTTCTGAGAAATATCTTTGCAAATGCTTTGCACATTTTTATTGAGTTGCCATTTTATTGAGTTGTAGATGTTCTTTATATATTCTTTTTCACCTTTTAAAAATTCTTTTTAGTTATATATGACAGTAGACTGTATTTTGACATATTTATACAAACATGGAGTACATCTTGTTCTAATTAGGTTTCTAGGCTTGTGGTTATACAAGATCTGGAGATTCACTGTGGTGTATTCATTTATGTACATAGGAAAGTAATGTCAGATTCATTCCACTGTCTTTTCTATTCCCTCCTCCCTTCCCTTCATTCCTCTTTGAGATGTTCTTTATATATTTTATTCTTTTCTTTCTTTCTTTCTTTCTTTCTTTCTTTCTTTCTTTCTTTCTTTCTTTCTTTTTTTCTTTTTCTTTTTCTTATTGGGGTTTGATTCCAGGGGCACCCAACCACTGAGCCACATGCCCAGCCCTTTTTGTATTTTCTTTAGAGACAGGGTCTCACTGAGTTGCTTAGTGCCTCAATAAGTTTCTGAGGCTGCCTTTGAACTTGCAATCCTCCTGCCTCAGCTTCCCAAGCAGCTGGGATTACAGGAGTACACCACTGTGCCTGGCTTGGCCTATATATTCTTATTAGATATATGATTTTCAGATATTTTTTCCCATTCTGTGGGTTGTTTCTTCACCTTCTTTGGGTATAAGTTGATGAACAAAAACTTTGAATTTTGTTGAAGTCTAATTTGTCTATTTTTTGAGGGGCTATTGCTTATACTTTTGGTGCCATATCTACATTTTATTTTTCCTTAAAGAACAAAGCTGACACTAAAATAAATATGAGTGAAAAGACAAGGGTTCTCTTCCCAACCTTGTAATTATATATGCTCATTTAGAACTCATTTTCCATGACTGTAAAAAGACGATTCGTTCTGCAGAGTAGTAGTATGTGATATTTTTTTCTGATTACATTATCTTTCTAAAACCCCTTAAGTTAGTAGTTCTCAAGTTAGTCAGTTTTCCCCTCTAGGCAACATTTGGTAATCTCTGGAGACATTTTTGGTTGTCATATTTGAAAAAGATGCTACTGGGTATCTAGTAGGTAGAAGCCAAGGATGCTGCTAAATGTCCTATATTGCACAGGACGGCCTCTACCACGAACTATCTAACCCAAATTGACAGTAAAGCTGTTCTAAAATTCTGATTCTTTAACTGACTGTGAACAATCAATTGAGATTACAGTAGATGGGGTAGAGAGAGAAGATGTGTGGGAAGGGGAAGGGGATACTGGGGATAGGAAAGGTAGCAGAATACAACAGTTACTAATAGGGCATTATGTAAAATTGTGGATGTGTAACCGACGTGATTCTGCAATCTGCATTTGGGGTAAAAATTGGGAGTTCATAACCCACTTCAATCTAATGTATGAAATATGATATGTCAAGAGCTTGGTAATGTTGTGAACAACCAATAAAAAAATTTTCATGCAAAAAAAATAAAATTCTGATTCTTATTTTCCAGTTTATTTTATATGGTTTTCTTTGAGTTGGTGTACAGTTGCCAGATAGTTTTGTGCTCATAATCTTTTGCTAGGGGATATTAGCCTAACAAGGGTAATGTAAGGGGAGATACCAAAAAAGATAAAATCATTTAGAGGTTTTGTGTGTGGCTTTTTGTTTGTTTGGTTTTTGTTGTTGTTTTTTAGTACTGGGGATTGAATCAATGGGCTCACTTTAGAGGCTCACCCACACTAGGAAAGCACTGAACTATATCCCCATTCCTTTTTATTTTTTAAGGTCTGGTCTTTGTTGTTTAGGCTGGCCTGAATGTTGCAATCCTCCTGCCTCAGATCCTGAGTAGCTGGGGTTACAGGTGTGTAGGACCATCCCCAGCTCATTTAGATTTTGTAGAAGAAAATCAACTCACACAAGTCAGGAGAGTTTGGAAGTGTTTTTAGGGATATTTTAAACTATTGTATCTTTTTTAAATACACAATATCTTTATTTATTTTTATGGGATGCTAAGGATCAAACCCAGTGCCCCACACATGTGAGGCGGATGCTTTACTACTGAACTACAGCCCTAGCCCTAAACTATTATATCTTTTAACATGAAGAAAAAAACATTTCAATATAGATTGCTTCAGGCAAAGTCTTGTAGATGTATTCTTGTTATTGAGTCTTTTTCTTTAGGGTTTCTGGAACAAAGTAAGTTGGGCAAAATAGTTTGTACATGCTATGAAGTATATCTAATCAATCATAACAGGAAATAAAACCAGAACAACTTGATGGAAGGAACTTGTAGTTGATATGTCTCTGTATTAGTGACTTGTCTGAATTCCGAGGAAGTTGATATTATTCCAGCCAATCATTTTACTTCAACTCTCTCTAACACCATCTACTGAAATATATTAATTCACTGACATTCCACAAATAATCTAACCAAAATAAAACAGACAATAGTTTGAAATACGTTTGAAGATTTTGAAATATTTTTTCACATAAAAGTGACTAAACTTACAGATATTTCTCTTCTATGATAACAGTGCTGATTGTTTTATGCTCTGCATCATTAGATGTAATCATTACCAGTAGCACTGTAACCACTACCATCATCATGATAATCTAAAATTTTTTGATTATATTTAACTCTGTTCTAAGTACTTTAAGTGCTTAAAACACTTCTCACAAAAATCCTCATTTCTCCTCACAAAAATCCTATGAGGTAGTTGTTTTTTTTATTTCCACTTTGCAGATAACAAAAAACTGTACAGTAAGTAATAAAATACTTGCTGAGCCCTATTAAGCTTTTTCTCGTATCAAAACTATTTCATATTTCAACAATGGAGAAAGCATTTTATTGCTAAATCTGCAACATCGATGTCCCTAATTTTCCTGCACCCCAGATAGTGGCAATTGAAGACTCAGTTATTTCTAAATTATTTTCAAGAAGAGCTGTCTTAAGATTAATTAGTTGTCATTCTTAAAAACATATGCACATACTTTGAGGATGCTATAGTAACTTTCCATCTCTGCATATCTGTATAATTTTAAAACCATGTGACTTCTCCATTATAAAACTCATGGAAAGGATTTTGTTTAATTGTGTTTATACCTACAGGAAGCAGTAAAAGAAAACAATAAGAGAAGAGAAATGGAAGAGAAGACTAGGAGGGCAAAGCTTGCAAAAGAGAAAGCTGAACAAGAAAAAGTGGAACGCCAGAAGAAAAAGAAACAGCTCATCGATATAAACAAAGGTACAGAAGTATTTCTAATTATTTTTAAAAGATGACAAAAGTGCAAAATAATTTTACTAGTTGATTTTTCGACTATAAAGTAAGTAATCATATTCATAGAAAATTTACAGTATTGTTAATTACTTGTGTCAAATTTCTCTAATGATACTATCTATCACTTCTCATGCTACACTGAGCATTCAGGATTTTGATACTCAGTGCAAGGTGTTATGTTGTTGAGATAATCTTTTTCTCATTGATTTTATTATAATGATCTGAATGAGGCAGTGGTAAAGGAAGAAGGGAGTGAGATGAAAAGTGAAAAACACAGCGTGGAGAGATGTGGCCTAGACCTTAGTTTCACTTTGGTGGTACATATCGTTTGGAAGTGCAGTTACAATAGTCTTCCTTGAGGGCTTGAACACTTCAAGTCATAATAGATATTGACAGCACTATTACAAGTTGAAAAAATAGCAGAGCATCTTATTCAGCTCTGAGCCTAAGTAAAAGTTGCTGGCCCATCCACATTAGTGTAAAGTAAGTTGTTTCCTTGCTTAGCAAGAATGATCATATATTATAGGTGGGTTCTTTGATTTGACTTACTTTTTAAAGAGAGAGAAAAAAGAAGAAAATGATTGGTAGCCAGGTGTTTGTACTCTGAAAATTTAAGAATAAAGAACATAGCCTTCACCACCAGAGGCTTAGAGAATTTCAAACAAAATAAAATCTGAACAAGATAATAGGTAGTATGACTAATATTGGACCATTTATCATTGAAGATAACAATAGTAAAACTTAGAAGCACTGTATAATATCAGCAACATGCCAAGCACTATTTTAAGATTTTAGGTCATTTCTCACATATGTATAAGGAAGATGCTATGATTATCTTATTTTACAGGCAGGAAATTGAGGCTCATATAAATTAAGGAACTTTTCCAAATTTGCACAAATAGAAAATATTAGCTTTGAAATAGAATCCAAGGAGTCTGGCTATATTATCTGTGCACTTATCCTTACCACTGTCAAAATAGCAACTGTCATATAGCATGTACCAAGAACTATCTTAGCTGTTTTACATTTTTAAACCTACTTAATCCTCATAAAACCCTATGAAGAAAGTTCTATTACCTCATTGTAAAATGAGGAAGCCAGATGTGGTGATGCACATCTGTAATCCCAGTGGCTCAGGAGGCTGAGGCAGGAGAATTGCAGGTTCAGCTACTGAAGCCAGCCTCAGCAACTTAGGTAATAAGCAACCTAGTGAGATCATTTCTCAAAATAAATAAATAAATAAATAAATAAATAAATAGGGCTGGGGATATGGTAAAGCACCCTTAGGTCCAATCCCTGTGCCCAAAATAAATAAATAAATGTTAAACTAAGCGAAATTGCCCAAGATCACAAAGGTAGAAAGAGGTAGAACCTAGATTTGAACCCAGGCAGTTTGTGACCAGAGTTTAATTATTAACTGTTATTATGTGTTTAAAGTGATTAATCATTATCAAGTATTCTGCTGTAATAATTTTATAAAATAATATCTATGCCATTGATTTTATTCTTCATACTTTTGAAATACATACAATTTTTCAGAAATTGAGTATAGTTTATTTCTTCTGTCCAAGAAAAACATTAACATAATTTCAAGAGAATAAAAGTTGTTATATAAACACCTGAATTTTAAAAAGAGATTAGTATCTCGGATCAAGAGAAGTAGTGTCTTGACTGAAGGTTACTCAGTTAGGAAGTAATAGCCCAGCATTTCAATGTATATTTGCAGGAATTTATCACTTAAAAGGTAATAAAATTAATAGAAGAGTGCCAAAAGTTAGTTCCCTTTTGTGCATGGAGGAGTAGTGAGGGAAGAGGCTCACTCGAAGTGGTAGTAGTGGGTAGATTGTGAGCTTTCTTTTGTGGTGTGCTAAGGGTCTTATCCTGAAAAATATTGGAAGCCTATGAATGTTTATAAATTGGAAAATGATGAACTTAGGTTTCTTAGACCATTTGGGCAAAAACAGAAAGAATGCATCCAGACAGGAAAGGTTTGAGACAGCAGAGGTTTTGAGGATACTCTCATGGTGCAAACAAGAGCTGATAGTGGCCTGAACCATGCAGCAACAAGAAGGTTAAAAAAAAAAAAGATCAGTAAGAGGTGTATAAAAGTTCTCTGTAGAGAGAGTGGAGAGAGGGACTTCTTTTAAGGAATTGGTTCCTGTGATATGGAGGCTGACAAGTTCAATATCAACAGAGTAGGACAGCAGGCTGGAGACCCAGGGAAGAGCCAATGTTGCAGTTCAAGTCTGAAGATTATCTGCTGCAGAACTCCCACTTGTTCAGAGGAAATTAGTCTTTGCGCTTTATTCAGGTCTTAACTGATTGAATGAGGTCCATCTACATAATGGAGGGCAATCTGCTTGACTCAAAGTCCACCAGTTTGAAAGTTAATTTCATCTAAAACATCCTCACAGAAACATCCAGAATAACATTTGACCAAATATCTAGGCCACATGAACCAGCCAAGTTGACAAATAAAATTTTATCTCACACTACAGGGATACTGCCACATCGATGTTCATAGCAGCACAATTCACAACTGCTAGACTGTGGAATCAACCCAGATGCCCTTCAATAGATGAATGGATAAAAAAAATGTGGCATTTATACACCATGGAGTATTACGCAGCACTAAAAAATGACAAAATCACGGAATTTGCAGGGAAATGGATGGCACTAGAGCAGATTATGCTTAGTGAAGCTAGCCAATCCCTAAAAAACAAATACCAAATGTCTTCTTTGATATAATGAGAGCAACTAAGAACAGAACAGGGAGGAAGAGCAGGAAGAAAAGATTAACATTAAACAGAGACATGAGGTGGGAGGGAAAGGGAGAAAAAAAGGGAAATTGCATGGAAATGGAGGGAGACCCTCATTGTTATACAAAATTACATATAAGAGGTTATGAGGGAAATGGGATAACAAACATGGAGGGAAATGAATTACAGTAGATGGGGTAGAGAGAGAAGATGGGAAGGGAGGGGAGGGAGGATAGTAGAGGATAGGAAAGGTAGCAGAATACAATAGTCACTAATATGGCAGTATGTAAAAATGTGATGTGTAACTGATGTGATTCTGCAATCTGTATTTGGGGTAAAAATGGGAGTTCATAACCCACTTGATTCTAATGTATGAAATATGATATGTCAAGAGCTTTGTAATGTTGTGAACAACCAATAAAAAAAAATTATCTCAAAGGGATGTTGAAAGATTGAACTACCAGTCTCTGATGATTGGTAAGATGTGGGAATAAAGGTAGGAAGGCATTTGAGAAGGTGGCATTCTTCACAGAGAAATAAAATTCAGGAATAGAGCAGATTTGGTCGGGGGCGGGAGTTACAATGATTATTGTCATTTTGATAATGTTTAGTTTCTAGATGCCTTATAGAGTAGGAAAATTTCTGATAAGTCATTGTTTATGTGAATATGAAACTCAGGAAAGAGGTCTGAGCTAGACTTAGGAATCATTGTTTTTGTTGAAGATTAAAATTATGATATGCTAGTTTGCTAGGTTTCCATAACAAAATGCCCAAAACTGGAGGGCTTACAAAAATAGATGTATACTATCTCATACTTACAGAGGCTAGAAATTCAAAATTAAGATATCATTAGGGCTATGTTACTTACAAACACACAAGAGCAGGATCTGTTCCACGCCTTTCCCCTAGCTTCTGGTAGTTTATTGGCTTGTGGCACCATGACATTAGTTTTCATATGGCATTCTCCCTGTGTGCATGTCTGTCTTTCCACATGGTATTCTTATAACAAAGACACAAGTGATGTTAGAGCAGGCCCACCCTACTCCATTATGAACTCTACTAATAATGCAATTCAGCCTATAATATATGGGATTCGATGAGATCACCAAGGTGAAATAAAAACTATTTGGTCTCTGAAGCCATTTATACTAAAGAATTATTAAGGACCCCCAATACATTTTATTTTTATAGATATATATATATATATATATATATATATATATATATATATATATAGTCATTTATTATATTAGAATTAAAACCTAGACAACTTTTAAATTATTTGTTTATTCATTCAATTAAAATAACAATAGTAAACCTATTGTATATTGAAAATATATAACACTGTTTATGAAATGTAACTATATTTTAAAAAATATTAGCAAGAGAAAAAATAGAGTTATAAGTCCCTTCAAAGTCTAGCTAAATTAAAAAAAAAAAAACAGCTTCATTCTCATTCCTGCTTCTGTATTTAATCTAATGTGATGTCATTCATCATGTAGCTTCTGGAAAACTCCACTGTATACTCTTATAAGAATGAAAGAAAAAAAGGCAAAAGAGTTTATAAAAATAGTTTTTCTTATTGGCTCTTTTTATTTATATATGATAATGGAATTAATTTTGATATAATTATAAAAGAATGGAATAAATTTTCATCTAATTAAGTTCTCAATACTTCTCTTCCCCTCCCTTCCTCCCACCCTGTTCCCTTCCCTTGGTTCTACTGATTGTTCTATTATGTACTTATAGTTTTTTTTTTCTTTTTAAATTAGTGTCAGACCCCCTAAAATGATTTTGTGGGCCCCTAGGCCTCAAAGCCCAAACTTTGAGCACCTCTGTTATAAACAAAGAAAAGTGTAAGCACTTAGAATTTGAGTGTACTTGTTTTATGTCAATAAGATAACCTTTCATACTACACCAATTCTCATCTACACCCAAGTATTTACCAACCATTTTCCCCTATAAATAAGCCTGTATTAAGAAAAAAAGGAAAGTTCCTGTTTTAATTGTATCCATATTCTATACTTTCGTTCATTATTTGCCCAGAATTTAATTACCTCTTCCAGTGCCATTGAAGGCACAGGATGGATATTCAAATAAGTTTCTCTGAATATGCTCAGCTGAGTGATTTTAACATGAAAGATACATTTTCAAATAGGGTTTATCATTTATCTTTTATGTGTCATTGCCTAGCACTATTTACAGATCAATAAAATAGTGAACTGAAATGTTAGCTTCTTGATTTGTGGCCCATGTGTTGCAAATATAATATTATTTTTATTTATTATAATATAATGTTACATTTGGAATATATGAGTGTGAGTATTTACAAATATGTTTCCAAAATGCATCCTTCTCAGAATAGAAGTGTGTAGTTTAAATTGGGAAGATGAAATATTGCAAAAAAGAATAAGAATAGATTTGGATATCAAGATGAAGCTCAGTGTTAGAGAGTTCCCTTAGTGTGTTAGGAAAGATGCTGTTTTGACTAAGTAAAAGTCAATTGCAGGCATTTTAAGAGCTGCAAGGAGGCCATGAAGTGTGAATCCATGAGGTGTGAAAGTCTATGGAAGATATGAATGAGGTGTAGTCAGAAAATGATTTTCAGAACTTTGAACGTGTCTAGTTTGAATGCTGTAATCTTCCTCTCTGCTGAAAGAGATGTTGTAGAATATGTGATTGCCCTTGTAAGATATGTCTTCTATAGAGTACAAAGGTATTTCATGCCCATGTGACTATAGTAATACCTACCAATGGAAACAAAGGACGTTACCTTACAAGAAAAGTATTGCTGGGTGCAATGACATACAAATTAGGGAGACCTTGTCTCTAATTAAAAATATTAACTGGGGTCAGGGATGTGTCTCAGTGGTTAAATGGTCCACAGTGCTTTATAGATATACATAAAGGTGAAATTCACTGTGGCACACACACACACACATACACACACCATAATCTGGTCAATTTTATTCCACAACTTCTCCATTTTCATCCTCCTCCCTCCCCCTCTATCTCTTCCCTGTATTCCACTGGATCATGGGATCCTCCGCTTAAAAGTTTGTGGAGACTAAAATGTAGAGGTCAATTTTAGCTCTTCTGCCTAGTCTTTTCAGTTTGTTCTCTTTCATCATCTCTTCACGTCTCGGTTACTTTATCTGTAATATAGGACAAAGACCTTTGCCTACTATAGTTTTAGTGAAGATTAAATGAAATAATTATGTATAGTATATAACATGGGACCTAAAATATACTTGTCATTGAAGAATCTGGAAAAACTCAAGAAATAATCCTTACCCTTAAGAAATTTTCAGTTTTCTCAGAGAGATTAAGTAAAGCTGAATCAGCAAAGAATACACTGTATACTGATATATAATAGAGATTATTTGCTCTGAAGAACTATCTAAAAGGGGAAAATAATTAGGTCTGATGAAATGACATATAAGGTTTCATGGATAAGGCCTAGTATAGTCTCTGGGCCTCTCAGTCCAGCTAGACCCTGAAAGATGGGTAATATTTGGCTGAACAGAAGTAAAACTACTCCAGTAAAAAGGGTTAACATCAACAGCAGTGCACATCAGCCAGCACAAGAAGGTGACAGACTTAAGTTTAATGGTCCATGGGAAATACACCAAAATAATTGGGAGGATGGGTCCTGAATTTGAGTCCTGGTTCCACAGTTTACTAGCCATATAATCACTGACTAGATATTGTAGTTTTCTGTGCCTGAATTTATTCATCTATAAAATGGAATAACATTAGTACCTGTTTTATCATAAGGGCTATATGAGGTCAGAGACTGGTATTATTTGTACTGTAGTCTATTTATCAATTATATATTTTTGTCCTTTAGCCTATTGCCAGTGTTTGATGTTTAAATGTTCAGTGAATATTTTCTGTTGTTGCTATGGTTAGAGGAGAATTTAATTTGGAATAGTGTCAGAAAGTTAGGATGGACTGGCTTGCATTTAACAATAAAAGATATAAAATGAAAAAGGAAAAAAACAAAAGGTAGGATGGAGCCAGACTGTGAAGAGCTTTCAAAGTGAGATAGGGGAGTTGCAGCATAATGAGGGAGGAGAGCTAAGGTTATTACAGGAATCTGGTTGGGAATTATTGAGGATACTAAGCCATAATCACAAAAAAGGAAAGGTGACTACAAGGATGATGTCACTGGAAAACAGTAGTGAAAGGTGAAGAAAACAGAGTTAGCATGTACCTGATTCTTGTTTCAACCTGTGGCAGTTTAAGAAGGCGGTAAAAGGAAGGAAAAATTTCATAAAAGGATGAAAAACAAAAACAGTGGAAGTTGCCAGCAACAGATTCAGTGAGGAGCAGAGACTCCTTGTAAGAACAGCACAGTTTTACCAATAGATAATCATATATTGACATATATGACTTTTTACATATTTGCTTCTTTCTTTTTTTTTTTTTAAAGAGAATTTTATTTTTTTTTAATATTTATTTTTTAGTTCTCGGCGGACACAACATCTTTGTTGGTATGTGGTGCTGAGGATCGAACCCGGGCCGCACGCACTCCAGGCGAGTGCGCTACCAGTTGAGCCACATCTCCAGCCCCATATTTGCTTATTTCATTCATCCAACCAACATTTATTGCACCATTTCCCAAATAATTATAATTAAAGCACGAACAGTAATACAACATTTATGTAAATTTAAAATGGAGAAAGTTCATTCAAATGCATCAAAAAGTATTCTAAATCAATAAATGTACTCTAAAATGTGTGCACACAGTATGCAAACTATACAAAGTAGTTGGTATAATCTATGTTCCCCAACCTTTGATTATATTGGTATAGATGATAATTGACTTAGGGACCACAAAAAAAGGTGAATTAATTCCGTAGGTAGAGAAAGAAATCTTACCTAATATTTGTATATAAATCTCTTTCTTTTCATGTTTATGGAAGTCAGCAAATTAACTGCAAGGATTTGGAGGTAACAATAGGAGAAAATACATAAAAATGGATGTTTGAAAATTGCACACTACAACTGAGATTCTTATGCAAATATTATTTAATCAGAAACAGTTTGCACCTCCTTATGCAGTATGGATAAATATGCATATGATGATAAAGAATGAGTTCCCATAGTCAGATTCAATGATAAATCAGTCTTCAGAGATTAGATTAGCAAATGTTGATGAATAAACCTAAACATTTTAATTCTATCAATAGTGGTTGATAACAATTTTCTTTTTACTTGACTTAAAATAATTACATCTTATAAGTGAATAAATCCAGATGACATTATTTTGATCTGAATAGGTCAAAACTATGTTTCCTAATATCAAATTCCAGATGCTAAATTATGGTAACCTGCCGCAGTCTGGCTGGGCACAATTCAGGAGCCACTTATCAAGCAGAATCGAGCTTTATTTTTAGAACACACACACCAAACCACACAGCTCCTCAGGAAAACCCTCAGAGCCCAACTGCCACCACCGGCTTTCCACAACCCTCTCAACCTCCCCCACTCCTCCTGCTCTTGAGGCCCATTGGCTGGGTCGCGTGGGCAGAGCCAAAAAAATGTCCCCCAATGAGCAGCTCCGTGGTCTGAAAGGGCGGGGAAACAGCCCAATGAGCATCACCCCAGAGGAGCCAATCAGTTGGCAGCTAGAAGTTTGCTGGGGCGCTGTGAGCCAATCATCAGCTGGCAGCTGGAAGTTTGCTGGCAGCTAGAAGTTTGCTGGGGCCCCTTCGGCTGTGGCTCTCAACAGTAACCAAAATTATAGATTGAAAAACCTACAAATAATTGAATTGATCTGAGTAGTATTTAAGCACCTCTGATAATCAATCATTGAGAAATTTGTACCATCATTCCACCATATTTTACAAATACTGATGAACAATTCATAGATGCTAATGCAAAGGTAAACAAGTTTGTATACTTGGTTGACCTAGAAGAAAATTATTGTCCTGTCTATAAAGAGAAAAAGACTATCTGATTTATACTCTGTTTACTTAAATTACTTTGCTCCCTACATTAATAAGCATTTCAGGCTGGGGATGTGGCTCAAGCGGTAGCGCGCTCACCTGCCATGCGTGCGGCCGGGTTCGAGCCTCAGCACCACATACCAACAAAGATGTTGTGTCTGCCGAGAACTAAAAAATAAATATTAAAAATTCTCTCTCTCTCTCTCTCTCTCTCTCTCTCTCTCTCTCTCTCTCTTCCCTCTCTCACTCTCTCTCTCTCTCCTCTCTCACTCTCTCTTTAAAAAAAATAAGCATTTCAAAAAAATCTGTTTATTCAAAATCAGAGTTTTTATCTTTGTTTTCAAAGTTTGATTTTTCAATGAAGATGGGAGATTTGTTTTCTTAAATAAAATTATTCAGTACAGTGAAGACTTGCCCAGATATCTAGAGCTTAGCATACTAAGGTGTTTAGTATGAATTTGAGTCCTTGTTATTTGAATAAAACATCCATTTTAAGGCAACATCATAGCATGTTATTTTCATTCATCCAATAAGCATTTGTTGAATTGTTAAGTACCAGGACTGGGTTAATAAGATGCAAAGAGGAGCTCCCATTGTGTCAGTTATCAAATGGTAAGTCACAAACTGCTGGTTGAATCTGCTGATCACCTTTGTCATGTCATCCATGACAGACTCTCTATTATTGATTTAACCTGCAATTGAAATGAGTTCAACCCCCTCTCCCATAGAGCCAGACAAATCTGAGTTCAAATTCTGACTGTGCCTTCTACATATTGCATCCTTGGGCAATTTACCCAACCTCTCTGATACCCAACTTCTTCACCACAAGACAGGGAAAGGAATAGCATATGCTCATAATATTTTATGAGCACTAAATAAGAGGATAGTTGCAAAACTCTTAGCACTTGTGTGGCACACCAATACCACTTAATAAATATTCAATGGTATTATCTCTTTATTAATAACAGTTATTTTAGTGAACATATCAAGGGAAAATATCAATGGTAATAGTCATTACAACAGAATCTTAGTTGGCTAGCCTAGATGAAGAGAGAGGTATTTGGATTAATCTGATTTTATAATTAAATAAAAAGACCATTTGTGTATCAGATTTTATCATCCATAATGCTTCTGACCTCTATTAGTGCATAACCTTCCTCATATCCTCCCAAATATCTCCCCTGCCCACAGTATTTTTGGCTTTACATTTTACACAGTTGGAAGTGTGCAGCATATGGTGCTTAAAAATAATTTTGGACATAGAGCCAGCACACAGTATATATTTGCTGGTAGATCATTAAGATCTTGTTGTACACTCTGGACCATTATTCAGAGCATCAGTCATCAGTGTACATTAGTATTGGAGGGTATATTAAGCTGTACTATTTCCAGTATATAGTCTAGATTAATTGGAGGTTCTACTTTTTTTTTCTTGTAGCCTATTTAAGCCACTTATCACTAGTGTTTTTTTTTTTTTTTTTCTGACCTCATACTAAAATAATTACATTTCTGGCATCAGTTCACTGGGAATCAGCATAAAAATCCCATTCTATCTGCTGTAGCAGTAAAACAATTTATACATCTACTAAAAATATTCTTTTAAATGGGAAAAAATAAACGTGAAATAAGGTAGGTAATGTACTTAGGTCTCATTAAGAGTTCTTACATTCTAAATGTAGAAACTAAAATTTGCAAAAACTAAGAGCTGTCTTCAATGTGCTGAACATTGAGCAAGATTTCATCAAACCTGTGTAGAAGATGAGCAGTGCTGGCAGTTAAAAATTTGGCGTTTCTCTACAGTATATGTTTGTTGCAAGTGTGCCCAAATGCAGCTTTACTAGGCAGAAATACATGAAAATATTGAAGCAGGTAGGTGAAAACAGTAAAATTGACTATATAAGAAATGACCAAAACACATCATAGGTGGCCTAATCATTTATTAGAAACATGTATTGGTTCCATATTTTAATATTCCAGTTCTTATTACAGAAAAGTATCAAATGAATAACAGCTGTTGCATACCAATATTGCAATTAATTTGGCTCTGTTGTCAGTCAAATGCATTTAGATTCATGTCAGTAATTACAGCTAACAGATTCATAGAACCAACAAACTGCACTGAACGCAACCAAGTCAATAATAACTTTTTAAAAATTATATTTGTTTCACTCATGTTAAATCCCTGAGCCCCTTTGCTGGTTCAGAATCAGGACAAAAATCTATTTTTCCACTAAATGTGCAAAAGGATTATTATGGACGAAAACCTTTCGGTGATTTTTAATTTAATTTTACAAGTATTTATTGAGTACCCACAGTGTACTGAGCATGGGTGATACACCCTATTCATAGTATTGTCTGATAACTCAGCACCACTAACCTACTTAAGGAGTTATTAACCATCAGCTTTTCTTCTTCTCCATATATATCTTCCATAAAAAATAATGACTCTTTGTATGTGGCTCCTATATGTATGTGTATGCTCACAAAGGACTATGAACAGCATATGACATATAGATTTCATATTTTTCACATTTATACATATTTATCTTTAAAACATCTATTTTTAATAGTCCTCATATACACCCTTCATACAGATAATCTATAAAGTATTAACTAGGTTGACTAGTTAGTAGGAAAAAATGGAAGAGAACATGTTTTATTTTAAGAAAACAATTATGCCTTTGTTATACTATTAGAAAAACATTGAAACTTAGAATATCTGACCTAATCTAAATCAATTGTAGGTTTCATATGCTTTTTTGGAATAGCTCAGAAGATAATGATATGAATCATTTGGGAATCAAAAAATAATTACCTTTTAAATGTGCAGTAACTATGGGTGACATAATACTTTTATTTGTCTGAAGCAGTACTAAAATCTATCTTAAACGTACATTTTTAAAAAATTTCCTCACAGCAGAGTAGATATTTCAGAGCTCCTGAATTTGAGCTAGCATTTCTTATTTGCTCATCCCTGAACAAGGTTGCCTAAGAATTATTTGGAGCATCATTAAACAAGATAGAATGCTTATAAATCCAAGAAGACTTAGGGATAACCCTGCTGAGGCTCAGAGAGGGTCCCAGAAGTTCTTTTCAGGCTTATGTGGTTCTGTGGTATAAGACAATCGCAGGCTCAGTGTATGCTGGGTTACATTGTGCTATAATCTGAAAGTCATAATATGTTGTTTTATTTGTGTGTGTAGTCCCTCATTTTTATAATGTAATTCCTACTCCAGTTTTTAAGGTAATAATTTTATGCAGTTGAATGTTTGAAGTTACCAATTTCCTCGACTGTCTCACCAATATCTTGCACATTCTTGGTTGAGTTGCTACCTTGTCAGATTTTCTAGAACAGCATTTCTGCAAAAGAAAAATATGTTCCCTCTAGTCCTCTTTTGTCAAAAACCCTTTGCACTTACTTTCTTTTGCCAATTGAACCTTTTTTGAAATGCATCAGTAGGGAGAGCTTGCCTAGCCTTTGCTAGACAGGAGTAGCTGTAGGTGCATTTAAACAATCCAACTTGAAAAGGGGATTTCTCTCTTTTTATTTGAAAACAATTGAAAATGAAAGGTGTGTGTCTCAGGACAGAGTGCTTAACCGACCTCATTCTACTGAACTTGGATATGGTATATGAAACTGCCTCCCCTGTGTCTTCCCCAGTATTTTAAAAAGATGCTTTACTTGTTTGAGCCAACTGGTTCTGAGTCAGAGCTCTAGCCAGCATAACCAGAATCCATTATGTTGTTAGGTCTTGTTATACCATTCTTTGCATCAAATAGTCAATACAGCTCTGTTCTAAGGACTATCTGATCGTATTTTGAGGGGAAATCGAGACCAAGCTTTTGAGATGGACTAGGGTTATGTTAAGCTTTCATGGTAACCACACTCCCTCCCCCACAATACGTACAGCCTGTACTTTTAAATAATCCTGTAAGCTCCTGTGACTAAAGCATGAAAAATATCCATTTTCACTTGAGTAACCATGAAAATAAATGAAATCCCCAAAACGTACCCCTCTCTTAGGGCCTGGGGGTGGGGGTTGCCAGCACAGTTTCTAGCTCATCTCCCTCTCTTATTTTAAGACCCCAGAGGAATAAAGTAAACATTTTTGTAAGAAAATATGTGGGGATTTACTTTTTTAAATTACAGATGCTTATAACCTTAGGAAAATATATCATGTGCCCTGGACTTCAATGGTTAATACTTCTGAAGGATGTGAATCTTTAACGACACAGTAACTAAATACTAATTGGTTTTTACATAACAAATCCAGATGCCTGTATTATTGAGGAACCAATATCAAAAATTTACTCAGAGTCCTATATCTTTAAAAAAAAAAGAAAAAGAAAATGTATAATTTAAATGGCAAATGGGACAAATGTGCCAAGTTAAGTTTATTTGCCTTTTGATTTATTTTGTTTTTGAGAAGGTGACTAAGAAGCAAGTTGTTTATCTATAAATGTGGTAGGGAAAGGAAATCTTTCTGTGGAAGTTAGCCATCTGTAAATTAAATCTCTGGTATTCAAGAAATGCCAAGCTTTAGTTCACCAAATATAAGTCCTCTGCTATACGCATCTTCTCTCTCTCTCTTTTTTTCTTCTTTTTTTGTACATAGTTTCTAAAACTTAGTTTCTGATTTCCATGTAACACTTTATATGACATTAATCCATAAAACTGCTTGTGTTTTATGAGTTGTGATGCCTTTTTATCATTCTGCTGCACCTCTCTCCCCTCCTCCTTCAGGATTGTTGCACTGTTGCACTCTTCCTGATGCATGGCTTCTTGGTGGGTGACAACATGATTTGTGAGCAATCCGAAATATAAATAAGGTGGTGAGAACTGCCTCAGCAATTCAGTTTCTATTTGAAATGAATTAAGCAGTCTCTTTTTGTTTTCTTACATTTTCCTCTACTTTGTGTTTTCACAATTATATTAGGCACTGTAGGAGGGATTCTTTCCTCTTTCATTCCATTTCTAAAGAACATTTGGGTGACTCATAATTTTCTTTTATATGTCATGCCCTCATATGTTATAATACACCATGTATACTGTATGTATTTTGGTCATGTCAGAATGTAGAATTCAACAATAGCTAATAACTATTAATTTTCCAGGAGGATCCTGGGGCTATAGATGCTTCAAACACCGTTTTTAAAATTTATTTTTTTTTACTGATATTAAAGGAGTGTTTGTCTTAGAAGACTGATAAAAATAATGCACCAAATAGATTTTAATTGTTGACTGTGTAGATATTCTATATACATTGGTGTTTTGTGTGCTTTGGTAGGTATGAAAATACTTTGTGAGTTCAGTACAACTTTACCTCAGTATGTTGTAAAGTGAATAGGGATATAGTTTTAGGGGCTAAACTCATTGGCAAAGGTTCTTTAGCATCAAAGGTTATGGTATTTATAACATCCATGAAAAAATATAATATACATATATTATTACTACCACAAATTAAATAGGTTTTTTTGTATGTGTGTCTATTAAAATATAATTAACTATTGTAGCTCAGCTACAGTAGTGATGCAGACCTGTAATTCCAGTGGCTCGGGAGGCTAAGACAGGAGGATCTGAGTTCAAAGGCAGCCTCAGCAACCGAGAGGCACAAAGCAACTCAGTGAGACCCTGTCTTTAAATAAAATACAAAGTAGGTCTGGGGATGGGGCTCAGTGGTTAAGTGTCCCTGAGTTCAAGTGTCCCTGAGTACAATCCCCAGTACCAAATACATATGTGTGTGTGTGTGTGTGTGTGTGTGTGTGTGTGTGTTAAGTCATTTAAAATTCCACTGACATAAAGCTAGTTAGAAAGACATGTAAAGGTCTTGCATTACCTATTTTAGATTAAGAAAGTATGATAATTGTTTTCATTCAGTTATTGTTCATTTATACGTAGAAATACATTGCTCTTCATTCCATTTTGTATTTCAGAGCATCCAGTTGGAATTAGTTTTTCTGCCTGAAATACATCTTTTATAATTTCTTCCAGTGACTGGAAAACTATTTGAGCAAAGCCACTTGGGTCTTTTTGGGGCCAAGATAGGCCCAAACCTAGTCCCATCCCATCCAGAAGGTATAGGACCTTTGCCTCTCTTGTTAACTTCATAGGAACATGCATTCATTCCTTCCATTTGTCACATCTCACCACAAGTATTCACATCTTGATAGTTTAAGCTGACTCTCTCCCATCTGAATTTACAACGTGGCAAAATATTTCATCCAACTTTGTGGGCCACCTGGTTTTATTTTCTGATTTACAGTTTTATGATCAGTCTCAGCTTCAGGTCCCAGCTTCCTCATGACTCACTAAGCACCACTTCCCTGTCCCCACCCTACCACTATGACTAATTGGCAGACCAATGGACTACCATCCTTCAGCCTTAGTTCTCCATTTGAAAAAAAAAATACTGTTCTCCATTGCTTATGTAGTACCTTCACAGGTACCTCAGGACCTACTTGTTACTCCATTGTCAATGTAGTACTTGACAGTTACCTACTGCTGTGGGTGTAGCACTTCAAATTCTTGCCTTGGCATTGTAAGAGGGCAGTGGTTCTCAAAATATTCTGCCTAGTCCAACAGCTTCAGCCTAACCTGGGAATTTGTTAGAAATGTGACATTTCTGGCTTCATTATAGACCCATTGAATAAGAAACTGGGCTTGGGAAGATGGGGCATCTGCAATCCATCTTTTAACAAGCTCTCTAAGTGATATGATGCAACTAAATCTTAAGAACCCTAGAGTCCAATGGCACATCTTGTTTTATAGGTACTGAAATACAAAAAAAAAAAAAAAAGTTTACTCAAGGTCACAAAGCTAGTATAATGCTAACTACATTAGAGAATAGAGCCTACCACCCACTGCCCTTTCTTCTATGCTACTCTAGGTTACTAGTGCTTAAAATGACCTTTAATTAGCTGATATTATTGTTTACTTGCAAATGAGGCTTATCCTCTGAGCTTTACATTTCTATAATTTTTAATCTACTGCCAGTGATTGGATCAATAAAAATCAAGTAGCTTTCATTGACAAAGTGGGAAAATACTCTTGGCATTGGATACTTTATAGGGAACTCAGCAGTCTTCATATTATCTGTTATAGCTTTGTTTGATGTCTATTCCCATGTTTTCAAAGCTGTGACATGCAAAATGAACTCACGCAACTGACTTATGAAGGAAAGGGGTTTTTTTTTTGCATTTTGTATGTATGTGTTTTGTGTGTATGTGTGTGCATGTGTTTAGTTTGTAAATTGAATTGCCAGAGAATTTCTTAAGTAGCATTGTCCCTGGCAAACTAAAATAGAGCATCTTCAGAGAGGGAAGAAGATAGAGAATGAGTTGCATCTAACAAAGAACACGTTTACCTCCTATTAGATATTTGTATAATATTTAGCATACTTATTTTATAATCATCTTTATTCATGTATATTTCGAGGACTTTGGTGAATATTCTCATACATTCTTCATATAGCAGATGAACACATGTGACTCTGCATTTCTTTTAGTTTCACATCGTTGTCCCACTCATCCTCATGGATTTGAACTTGGAGCAAAGGAAATCCCAAACTACTATTTCCATCTTTTCTGCTTTCAATTTTGTTTTTAACAAACAAACATTTCAGTGATAAGAAATCGTAGTACTAAGACCATTTTAATGAATAGAAAAAGAGCAGCCCCAAAGGAAGTGACTTAAACACTAGAAAATTCTTCTTGATATGATAGTATAAATGCAAAAGAAAATAGAATTAAGAAAGTATCAGGAATTATAAGTACTACATCTTTTTAAAACCTCTATAGTCTTTTTCAAGTGTTTAAAAAGAAATTTGTGCTGGTTGCAGTGATACATGCCTGTAATCGCAACTACTCAGTAGGCTGAGGCAGGAGTATCATAAGATTGAGATCACCCTGGGCAACTTAACAAGAACTGGTCTCAAAATAAAAAAATTTAAAAAGAACTGGGGATGTGGCTCACAGGAAGAGGTCTCCTGGGTTCAGTCCCCTACATCACAAAAAAAGAAAAGAAATGAAACTTTTAAAAAAAGACAATGAAGATAGTTCTTAAGTTACAGATGGGTTTTGTTTTCATAGAACTAGCTCTATAATTTGCAGGGCTCACTGTTAACTGCAAATGTGGGGACTTCTTCTCATTTAATATTATTAAGAATTCAAAGATAACATTAGCAAAACATTAAACCAACTATGATCCCTTCCATGTGAGGGATTCAGGTATGGGGCAGGAGGCTGCACAAGTTACTGTGAGCCTGCACACATTGTATCCCCATGAAGCCTCTGTGTTTTACCTAAGTGATACAATTACTGAAAGAAGGATAATCTGCACCACTTTGTTGATGAAACAAAATGAATATTTCAACTTGAATAAAAGTGAGAATTTTTAACAAGAATCCATTTCTTAAAAAAAAGGTTCTTCCTGCAAGTGACCTCTTTTATTTATTTCAAAATGTCTATCTCTTGCTATCAATTCTAACATGATCTCTGTTGCAAATGAAAAAGGGAGCTTTTCCCATGAGAACTTCTGTTAAGAAATAATCTTCTTCAGCCCTCTTCTGATATATTAAGAAATAGTTCTCATCTCTCTTAAAGTAGGTTTGAACATTTTTCTCTGATGAATACTTTACATACTCTGAGCAAACAGCTTCACATTTCTCATATATTTTGCTGAGATTCCTATTTCTCTTTTTTAATCCCTAGTGATAAGGTATTCTATCTACAGAGAGTTTATACCACATTCTTTATAAGTAATTGTCTTGGTCTGTTTTCTGTTGGTAAAAATGATACCACAGACTAGGTAAGATTTAATAAAAACAGTTTTATTTTCTCTTATGGTTCTGAAGGTCCAAAGCCACAAGACCTCATCTTAAGATGGCATTCCTGCTGACAGAGTCTTAAGGTGGCCCAAGGCAACATATGACAAAAAAACAGGGAGCGTGCACGTGTGTCCTTTCTCATCTCTGTCCCTCTTCTTATAAAGCCACTACTATTTAATCATGAGGGCTCCACCCTGATGACCTTATCTAAGCATAATCACCTTGCAGAGGCTTCACTTCTAAATCCCATAGTCGGATTAAATTTCCATCCTCTTAATATCTCACAATGGGGATTAAATTTCAACATGTGAATCCTAGGGGGACACACTCAAATCATATCCAAACCATATCAATCATGTAATAGAGCTTATAGCTTTTCATATTATGGCATATATTTGGGTCTGTTTGCAATTGATGTAAAGTTCACATTGGGCAATATCAATCCTATGAATTTGTTTTCTATGATTTGGTTTTCTTAGAACATTAGGATGTTCTCCCAATTATTTAGTCCAGTTCCCCACCTCTAGGTATCCCTGCACATAACTGTAAGACAAACAATCAGACAGTGTGTTTCTATTTATTTTATTTATTTTTTTCTTTTTTTATTGGTTGTTAAAAACATTACAAAGCTCTTGACATATCATATTTCATACATTAGATTCAAGTGGGTTATGAACTCCCATTTTTACCCCAAATACAGATTGCAGAATCACATCGGTTACACATCCACATTTTTACATAATGCCCTATTAGTAACTGTTGTATTCTGCTACCTTTCCTATCCTCTACTATCCTCCCTCCCATCTTCTCTCTCTACCCCATCTACTATAATTCATTTATCTCCTTGTTTATTTACCCATTCCCCTCACAACCTCTTATATGTAATTTTGTATAACAATGAGGGTCTCCCTCCATTTCCATGCAATTTCCCTTTTCTCTCCCTTTCCCTCCCACCTCATGTCTCTGTTTAATGTTAATCTTTTCTTCCTGCTCTTCCTCCCTGCTCTGTTCTTAGTTGCTCTCATTATATCAAAGAAGACATTTGGTATTTGTTTTTTAGGGATTGGCTAGCTTCACTAAGCATAATCTGCTCTAGTGCCATCCATTTCCCTGCAAATTCCATGATTTTGACATTTTTTAGTGCTGCGTAATACTCCATGGTGTATAAATGCCACATTTTTTTTTATCCATTCATCTATTGAAGGGCATCTGGGTTGGTTCCACAGTCTAGCTATTGTGAATTGTGCTGCTATGAACATTGTTGTAGCAGTGTCCCTATAGTACGCTCTTTTAAGGTCTTTAGGGAATAGTCCGAGAAGGGGAATAGCTGGGTCAAATGGTGGTTCCATTCCCAGCTTTCCAAGGAATCTCCATACTGCTTTCCAAATTGGCTGCACCAATTTGCAGTCCCACCAGTAATGTACAAGTGTACCCTTTTCCCCACATCCTCGCCAGCACTTGTTGTTTGACTTCATCATGGCTGCCAATCTTACTGGGGTGAGGTGGTATCTTAGGGTGGTTTTGATTTGCATTTCCTTGACTGCTAGAGATGGTGAGCATTTTTTCATGTACTTGTTGATTGATTGTATGTCCTCCTCTGAGAAGTGTCTGTTCAGTGTAAAGTTCACATTGGGCAATATCAATCCTATGAATTTGTTTTCTATGATTTGGTTTTCTTAGAACATTAGGATGTTCTCCCAATTATTTAGTCCAGTTCCCCACCTCTAGGTATCCCTGCACATAAATGTAAGACAAACAATCAGACAGTGTGTTTCTAAATAGCCCAGGAAAAGAAAAGTGAAAAGAGACAGATAATCCTTATATAGTAAGGAATGTTCAGGGAAACACCAATTGAGTGGGAAACACCAAATGAACTTATATTCTTCACAAATTCCATTGTTCTTGATTGAAGTCTTTATTTTTTCTTTTTATTGCAATTATTGGATATATCCAAGCATTTTATTTCTAAACCTGACCTTAATTATGTTCTTATTGAGAAAACAGAAAGCAGATTTTTCTAACCAGTATTTTTAACTGTGTCAAAATCTTGAAAACTGTCTCAGTACATTTGTCAGCCTTCTCTGATATATAGACAGACCTTGGCTAATCATTATTATTGTTTTCATTTCTTTTTTGTTTAATGAAAAGCTACTGAATTATTCAGTTTTTCTTAAAAGTTCAGTGATTTTGTATTTCAGAAGCTCTTTAGTATTTGATATATTCACAGCATGTTCAGAGTTTCTCTCACTGGTCCACTGGCTCTAATATTTATTAGAATAATTTTATTTACCATATGTTTGTGTCATATTGGAAATGTTAGGAGAAAAAAATTGAATTTTGAATGTGAAAGGTCCTTTCTTCTTTTATCAAAAGGAAAAATGCATTTTCTGACATTAATAAAAGTCATGCTGATGTTCTCTTATAAGAAACTCACTAAAATGACAAAGAGCATGAAAAATGTAATTAGGTGTTTGGTTGAACTGAGTTGGTTGGTTTGTTCTTCTATCTGATAAATTCTAATACACAAAAATAAAATTATAATTAATAAGAAAGTGCAATCGTGGCAAATATATTGATATGCTGAGTAATATGAAAGCAATTGTCATTGTTTTATGTGTTTACATTAGAAAAAATAAATTTGACTCTTTGCAAATATTGCTGAATTTCTTTCTAAAAACACTCTACTAAGTGAATTTATTTATTCAATTCTCAGTGAAGTACTGGCTGAATCAAGGTTTTGGAAAAATAAACAAGTATTCTCTATTTCTAAGTATATTAACTAATCTATAAAGGTTTGACATTCATTAATGCTTGCTGAGGGAAAAAATCAGTTCTAGAAATTGTGTTTTGCACAGTACTGCATAACTTACTTTCACGAGCCCTTCTTAAGCTTTGATTTCTAAATCTCTCCTCAGTGAAATCATACCTCCAAGATGTTTCATTAAAATGACAAGATAAGCTGCCTTGCATGCCTATGCTGGAGTGGGGGCAAGGTACAGAGTTCTGAGAGATCTTGTAAAATCATTCCTAGTTTTAGGGAAAGAACTGTAAAGTATTGACCTCACTAAAAATTGGTCCATCATTCCTATAGTGAAGATAATAGCCAAAGGGCAGGCCCATTAAGTGCCAGGCCTTGGCTTGTCTTCATCTTGTCATCATGGCTGTTTTAATGACTCATGCAAAATTAGAAGAGGATGTTGGAGTTGTGGAATGTAAAAACTGCTAGAAAGACTGTGCTTTTTAAGTTATGCGTTTTACAAAATATTTTTAAATGAATATTTTCCTTCTTGCAAACTTCTGCCTTCCACTTTTCTTTCTCTACCCCTCTTCTATTTTAAAATATTTTCTCAGAGGGTTTGGTAGTAGTTCAAGTGGTTTAATTACATCTTTAAATCTTAGTTCAAACCATGTAAATATGTTGCTGTTTGACCGTTTTTGACCTGCAGAAATAGCAATCTCATATGGTTCAATGTAATTTAAAAAAAAAACATAATTCCCAAACAGAAAGTAATATCCTACTACTACTATTCCTAATCTTTTTTTTTTTTGTTGTTGTTGTTGCAGATGAAACTCAAAAACTTAGTTGATCATTTACAGGTTGTTGAACATTTAAGAGGATTCCATTGCAGATTTTTGGCATTTAAAACAAACTTTAAAACAGGAAAACCTTTTCCTTGTTCATGTAGGGCCATCCTGGGAAATGGTCCTTAATGAATTTACCTGATCAGTAGCCTGGTCTCCTGGGGACACAGTTCTCTTGCTTGTATAGTATCTCATTAGAGAAAATGCAGTGGAGTTAGTTAATTCATCATTATCTTTCTTTTTGTTGCAAACAAATGTACCTGGTCATTCTAATTAGATTGAGAGATACTGTAATATCTTTAATAAAGCTGGGTGTTGACAAGGTTTCATCAGTTATCAGTTTCTAAACCATCGCTTTAAAGTGGATGATTAATCCATTCAGCACACATAGATCCTCCAGGTTTGGTTTGAGGTGGAAGTAAGCACTTTCTCCCTTACTCCTCACTTTTGGATGCATCTTAAAATAGTTTCCTCTAGATTCACTGGATATACAGAAGATTACAGCAATGAATAAATTCTCTAAACATACTTTTCATTTTTTGTTGAAGATAGTGCTCATGCAAATGCTTAGTTACTGAAACAGTTTTAAAGCCTCAAAGGTTAAATAATTGCTATAAAAATCATGGTACATTTTTCTTCTTCCTTCTTCTGAAATAGAAAAACATAGTCCTGTTGAAATTCAGAATTCCATACATCATGAGAGCATAAGTAGTGTATTCCTTTTAAAGGATGGGGATAAATTTCCCCTATACTAAAAATCACTAGCTGCCATAGAAGTGCTAAGTGAACCTTATCATTTCTCTGTGGACTGCAATTTCCTCCTTTTGATATAGGCTATAAATAGGAAATAAACACTCTTGAATGAAATCAGATAGTATGCAAAGATTTCACTGATGAGTTTAGATGAGTAAATCATAAAAACAACAAAATATTGCCTGGTCCTAAATTTTTGCCAAGGAGCCTTTGGTAACCTCCTCACTCTTTACCATTTTAGAAAATACCACTTTTAACCCCATTTTAAAAAGTAATAGATTCTTGGGTTTTTTAATTTTCCTTATCTAAAGTGGAAAAATAATGAATATTAAAAATTATTACTACTCAGTAAATAAGACAAACTCTTTAATATATTGTATTTAATAAAATCAGCAGGTGTTCTCTTTATGATGTATTTATCTGAGGTAATTTATCAGCATATGGACCATATTAAAATAAATTGCTTCTCTAAACAGTAGAGCCTTGGTTCCTGCAAATAGTTGATCCATGCCCAAAGTAGAAAGTAAAAATTGGCTATTCTATTAATTATTGCTCTATGAGCAAAAAATCTATAATATTTTTCTCTGTGTTCTTAAGATGCATGACATATAAAATAAATAGAGATTTTCAGGCAATATTTCAATTTTCCTTGGTTTGACCAGCAAGGCTCTTTATTAGCCAAGAATTTTCTTTAATTTTCAAATTAGCCCACAGAGAGGAAAAATGCATAAGTTACCTATTTGCAGCAACCTTGGGTGGATGCCTTACTGTTCTCTGTTTTACATGGTGCTGTCCAGTGAGTAAGTGCCCAATAGCTATGTGATGATAGCTTGAAAGAGTTGATTAAAAACTACATAAAGAATGTGTTGTGGGAATGATTGAAACAATGTTGATTAACTTAATCTAACTTCTCCCCACTTTCCTCTCTGGAGCCTACTGTTCTAAGAGACACAGTTGAAATAAATTTGAAATTGTAAATCTTTTCCAGTCAATCTCAAGAAATTAAGTGCCTATTTACAAATCTGTCTCTGACCACAGATCTAACTGTTTTACTCAAATACAACAATATTTACAAACACTATTGACAAAACGTTAACTGGAGAACCGCATGGTTTCTTTTTTAAATTTTTTAAAAGTTGTTGATAGGCCTTTATTTATTTATTTATTTTATATGTGGTGCTGAGAATCAAACCCAGTGCCTCACACATGCCATGCAAATGCACTACCACTGAGCCACAGCCATAGCCCAGCAGCATGGTTTCTTTATAGGATAGTATATGATGTAAACCATGGAAGTTTTTGAATTCAAAAAACAATGCAAAGGTCAAGTAGACACATCAACTAAAGGCATTTATGAAGTTAAGCTCCAAGAAATGACAATCTTTAAATGCCAGTATTTTTTTCAGGTTTCACCAGCCTTTTACATGTTGTTTGTGCATAATTGTCATCCATAACTTTATTCATAAGAACCACATAATGTTCAGAAATTGACATAATTATATCTCTGAGGTATCAGTCCTAATTTTGTAATTCTGAAACTGCTTTCTGGTAACTGATCAGCTCTCATGTAATTCAATGGCATCTATATTATTTGCTCAGTAATCTGTAATTATAGTCTTCCTCTAATGAACCACCCTATGCTTTATTGCCCTGTGCTCTCAGTAGCTCTGTGGGTTTCAATTTTAGAAAATTTAAAGTAGGAAAAGCTACTTTTTTTCCCAGATAAACATTTTAAAGTAATGAAGAGGTTAATCAGTGCTGCCTTGATTATTTTCAACAGCATAAGGCAATACCGCCTAATATCCAATTATCATATTACTTTTAATATATCTTCTTTTTTAATTTAAAGGTTAGATTCAATTAAATGGTAGTAGCAGTATGTTAAATTTACTATGAGTATCTGCCTTAGGGAGGGGGTATTTATTTATTTATTTATTTATTTTGAAATTAATTTTTTTTTCTACTGGAGACCAACTTTTATTTTATAAAGACTATAATTAAAGTCCATCTGAATTTAATTATTTAATAAAGCAATACTATTAATATATATTTGTATAAATTGTCTAAATTACCTGAATAGGTGTTTCCAAAGCAAACACTCTAGATATTTGAACCCTGTAATATATCTGGTGAGTTAAAATATATTCATACCATAATCTTTCATACTGTACCCACTTAAACTTGTAAATGTAAAATATCTTTTATTGTTTTCTTCAGAATTTACATTGATCTTTTATTTTCTAATTTAAGTATATAAGGGGAAATGGTCAGGTGTGAACACTTAGGGTATATACATAATGATCCATCCATAGAAATGTTTGGCAGATGTAGCTGCGGAAGCCAAAGAAAACTTTGGAAGTACTTTATGAGACCATTATAATTTGAATTGGATCTGATGAGCACTGAATCTTAGAAAAGGGGATAGTATGATTAAAGTAGTAGTTTCATAATGGGAGAGACTAGAAACTGGGAATTCAACAAGCTTATTCATGTAGTAATAATCTTGGTTATGGAGTGAGTGAAGTTTGGGGAGGGAACTCTGATTCTGAGATATTTTGTCTGTAAAGAAGTAGTACAGCTTAAATACTAAATTTAGTGATGAAAAATACGTTTCAAAGAACATTAAAAAATTCCAAGCCTGCCAGCACGGTGTGCACCTGTAATCCCAGCAGCTTGAGAGGCTGAGGCAAGAAGATCTCCAGTTCAGAGATAGCCTCAGCAAAAGTGAGGTACTAAGCAAGTCAGTGAGACCCAGTCTCTAAATAAAACACAAAATAGGGTTGGGGATGTGGCTCAGTGGTTAAGTGCCCCTGAGTTCAATCCCTGGTACCAACATAAACAACCAAGCAAACAAACAAACAAAAAACCTTAAAGGTAAATCCTCCACTCTCCTATCTTGATAAATCAGTATAAATTATGATGTTGAGATTTAGCATATCAGGAGTACATACTTTCAGCTCTTTTTCTGAAGCAAGTGTCTATAGGCAACCTCATATGCATTGCTGATTATGTTTTGTATCATGTGATATTCCATTCCTTTCAAATTGGGCAAGAGATTGATTCTTGACCCAAAGATAGCCATGAGAGATGACCTGGAAAAATACTTCTCCAAAATTGCTGTTCCATACTAGTTGAATTAATTTGTTATATTTTTTGGACATGATGTGTTGAACTCAAAGACACCAAGATGGAGAATTAGTTGGCAAATGGCAGAAGAGAAAATAAAAACAAACAGAGAAGGTGCCCATGGGTAGAGTGTGGGGGTAGATAACAATGGACATCAAGATATAAATGTAAATAATATTAATGTTATTTAGGACAGTTATTGTTCCTGTAGGCAAAGAGAGTCATGTTTATCTTTTTAAAAAATATATATTTAGTTGTAGATGGACACCATACCTTTATTTTGTTTAGTTTTTTTTTTTAAGTTGTTGTTGTTGTTCTTTTATATGGTGCTGGGGATTGAACCCAGTGCCTCATGCATGCTAGGCAAGCATTATACCACTGAGCCACAACCCCAGTCCGTCATGATTATATCTTATGCACTGTTTCAGTTCCTCATGCAGCCTTACCATGCAGCTGCTAAACCCTCTTTCCTATTCCTCCTTACTTCTCCTTTATACTAAGTCTCCATCTTTGTTTCTTGTAAGCCATCTAACATTTGTCAAGAGAGTTAAACAGTCACCAGTTAAATAGTAGACATCCCCTCTTTTTTTGCTCCTTCCTCTGTGCCCTACCTAACTAGAGGATCTAGTTCCTCCATGGGAGGGAAGAGAAGGAGTAGTGGGACAGATTATGCTACCCGTTTGTCCCTTCAATTGACCTTGTCCAAAGGACTAACCAGCAGTGGAAAAGAGAAACACTTTGAAGCACATATAAGATTAATATTGGAAATATGGCAAAAAATTCTGGTATCTTCCCAAGGTTTCATATAGAACATGAAAAGGAGATTTGACATTCCATGTCTGGGAGCAGAATTGAAGAAAACCTCCCCCCCCCAAAAAAAAGAAATTTATGTTCATACAGTCACTGAAATGAGACTTCTCTGTATATTACTTGCCTTTTTTCAAACTGCTTTTGCTTTTATAAAAAGGCAAAATCTAGCATATTATCAAGTAAAAATTCCAGTATATTCCTCAGTTTGAAGAAGGTAATTGTACTAAGGACACATATTTCTGCATCAGTGTGCACTCTGTAAACATTCAAAAGTAAGGTATTCAGAAAACTATACAAATAAGAACTTCTTTTTTTAAGTTGATTTTATTTTTTAAATACATGACAGCGGAATGCATTACAATTCTCATTGCACATATAGAGCACAATTGTTCATATCTATGGTTATATAGAAAGTATTTTCACACCAATTCATATCTTCATACATGTACTTTGGATAAGGATGTCTACCACATTCCACCATCATTGCTAACCCCCTGCCCCCTCTCTTCCCCTCCCACCCCTCTGCCCTATCTATAGAATTGGTCTATTCCTCCCATGTTCACCCTCCCTACCCCACTATGAGCCAGTCACCTTACATCAGAGAAAACATTTGACACTTGTTTTGTGGGGATTGGCTAACTTCACTTAACATTATCTTCTCTGACTCCATCCATTTCCCTGCAAATGCCATGATTTTATTCTCTTCTGTTGCCAAGTAATATTCCATTGAGTATATATGCCATATTTCTTTTATCCATTCATCTACTGAAGGGCATCTAGATTGGTTCCACAGTTTAGCTATTGAGAATTGTGCTGCTATAAACATTGATGTGGCTGTGTCCCCGTAGTATGCTATTTTTAAGTCCTTTGGGTATAGACTGAGGAGAGGGATAGCTGGGTCAAACAGTGGTTCCATTCCCAGTTTTCCAAGGAATCTCTATACTGCTTTCCATATTGGCTGCACAATTTGCAGTCCCACCAGCAATGTATGAGTGTGCCTTTTTCCTCACATCCTTGTGAACACTTATTGTTGTTCGTCTTCATAATAGCTGTCATTCTGACTGGAGTGAGATGATATCTTAGAGTAGTTTTGATTTGCATTTCTCTAATTGCTAGATATGTTAAATATTTGTTCATATATTTGTTGATTGATTATATATCCTCTTCTGAGAAGTGTCTGTTCAGGTCCTTGGCCCATTTATGGATTGGGGTATTTGTTTTAAAATAAAATACTTGGGAATCAACAGAAGAGGTGAAAGATCTATACAATGAAAACTACAGAACCCTAAAGAAAGAAACCAAAGAAGACCTTAGAAGATGGAAAGATCTATCTTGCTCTTGGGTAGACAGAATTAATATTATCAAAATGACCATACTACCAAAAGCACTATACAGATTTAATGTGATTCTGATCAAAATCCCAATGGCATTCCTCATAGAAATAGAAAAAGCAATCATGAAATTAATCTGGAAAAATAAGAGAGCCAGAATAACTGAAACAATCCTTAGCAGGAAGAGTGAAGCAGGTAGCATTAATACCAGACCTTAAACTTTAATACAGAGCAATAGTAACAAAACAACATGTTATTGGCACCAAAACAGACTGGTAGACCAATGGTACAGAATAGAGGACACAGAGACTAACCCACAAAATTACAATGATGTTATATTAGACAAAGGTGTCAAAAACATGCATTGGAGAAAAGATAGCCTCTTCAACAAATGGTGCTGGGAAAACTGGAAATCCATATGCAACAAAATGAAATTAAACCCCTATCTCTCATCATGCACAAAACTCAACTCAAAGTGGATCAAGGACCTAGGAATTAAACCAGAGACTCTGCATCTACTACAAGAAAAAGTAGGCCCTAATCTTCATCATGTGGGATTAGGCCCCAACTTCCTTAATAAGATTCCTATAGTGCAAGAATTAAAACCAAGAATCAATAGATGGGATGGACTCAAAATAAAAAAGCTTTTCCTCAGCAAAAGAAACAATCTGTGAGGTGAATAGAGAGCCTACATCTTGGGAGCAAATTTTTACCCTTCACACATCAGATAGAGCACTAAACTCTAGTGTATATATAAAACTCAAACAAAAACTTCTTATTGTACTTGAAAAATAAATAGCAGTTAAGTTCTTGTGCAAAAAATGGAGTGAAGTCTTTATCGCCTTTCCACAGTTGTGTAGGCAGTTGGTGGAAAAGTTGATTCATTATAGAATCTCATGAGCAAAGAAAGCACACTATCATTCAAAGTTGGATTAGCGGTTTTTTAATTGTCCACTTGTTCCCTGCATCCCAAGCATCAACAATTAAGAGTAACATTTTCCTCATTTACAACATTTTTATATCTGATGGTAAATTGCCATTATTGCTCTGATGTGTGACATTTGTTACAAATGCCTGACCGCACTCTCATGAGAGCAATTCTTGAAAAGTCACTTCCATCCCACTCTTGCCTTGTATTTGTACTAAGTATTCTAGGAAGATATAAATATACATTTGTCCTCTTGATGGTGCTCTGGAAGCTACCCCCCAGTAGGATTGTGTTTGTATTTCTTATGAAGATGAGTTTATTATAATAGTATTGTATTCTATTATGGCGGTCCAGATGAAGACCATAGGTAAGGAGTTAGGCCTTTTGGAAAGAAGCTTAATGATCCCAGTATTAGAGGCAGGATCTCAGGAAAGGAAAACTTGGAAAGTAGATTTCCCACTGGCTTTTGGAAAAACTCTTCTGTTTGTGACTGTTCTTTTGCAACTGGACTTCAGGAACTCTTAAATGTCAATCTAGATAGCTTCGTTATGGTCTCACTCTTGGCTCTGGCCCCCCAAAATACAAACATCTCATTTGCAGGTAGACTTATATTGAATGTTATTATTTGTTCCTACATTCCCCTTGTGATGAGGCTTTCTTTTAAGTTATGGCTGGCCCTTGTCAAAGTGCTTCAGCACCTTAGAGGAAGATTGTAAGATGCACAAATGTCTGTATCTAGCATGGTGTTGATATTAATGGTGTGTACTATAGACCAGGAGTCAGCAAACTTTTTCTATAAAGAATCAACTAGTAAATATTTTAGGCTTCAAGGGCCATGAAGTCTCTGTCTCCACTAAATTCTGTCATTGTAGCTAAAAGTCATCATAAACAGGGCATAATAAATAAACATGGTTGTGTTTCCATAAAACTTGGGGACTGAAATTCGAATTTTGTCAAAGTCTTATGTAACACAAAATTTTCTTTTTAGTTTTTAAGACCCTTTTAAATGTGAAAACAATCTTAGTAAGTGGGCTGTACAAAAACAGGTGGTAGGTTGGATTTAACCACAAGGACTATAGTTTAATACCCCCTACTGAATGCACCCCATGTATTCTAATGCTGGTTCTGTCACTTTCCAGCTATGTGACCTGGAGTAAGTTAATTCACCTGAATGTGCCTCAGTTTCTTAACCTGGAAAATAAAATAAGTTGGTGTGGGGATTCAATATAAATCCTTTAAAACAGTGCCTTACAGATAGTAAGTACTCAATAAATGGTAGATATTAATATTCATAACTCCCAAAACATTTTTCTTCATTTTTTTCCAAAAGTAAACTTAGATTTATTTGGTAGGTGATTTTGAATTGAGTTAGATTTGTTCTTTTTCCAAGTTTGTTTTCACTTGCTTTTTCTTTCACAAGTGTTCCATGCCCTTAGTAAATGATTGATTCTGATAAGACACACAGAGTATTTCAAAGGTCTCTTTGAAATATTAATTATTTAAAATATTGAATGTGAGATATTTTACCAGAGGCATCAACAGTGGTTTTTCTGGTAAGCCTTAACATTCAGTTTTATTGGTCGTTTGCTTATTTATAGAATGTATAATTTTCTTTCCCCAATCTTATAGCATATAGGTAACTGAGAGAAAATTAGTAAGCATAAATATTATTTTTTTAGCTACCATTTACTATTAAGCTCTCTTACTTTGGCAAACTGCCAGCAATGTGCCTCTGGCCAAAAAGTTCCTACATGGAAATTCTACCATTAGAAATCCATTCATTTGTGTTAACAAGCTTCTCTTTAAATCCAAATACATCAGGGAAAGTCAACTCACCAGTTCAGTTTCCCTGACAAACTTAGGTAACAACTATCTTGTAGATATCCTTCATTCATCACTTTGGGGTGGAATATCCACTTATCTTGTGACCTCCAATAAAGTATTTATTCCATGACAAGATGTACCTACAATGTTAACATTAAAGTAAAATTATTTAGAAAAGTAGTATTCACTTTGAAGTTTATCTGGAATCTGATAATTTACCTCACTATAGGAAACTGTTAATTACCTGTTCTAGCAAGTAGATGAGATAACAAAATGAATGAACTCTCTAATGGAACACTTCCCCTAAAGTTTTAAATTTTAATTGCTCTGAGTTTAATTTTGCTTTTTGGTGCATACACCACTGTGCAAGGCCTCAACCTGGGAATGAAATGTTTTTCTGTTTTGTTTTACAAAATTTCAGCTACTGCATAATGTAATTACTACACTGCCCCTAGCTCATCCTGTGGTTTCTAGTAATTTTGTCTAAACTCCTGTGTCCTCTTTTCCCTCTTGAAAGTTTCTTGTTTTCAGGAGGAGCATCTGCCTTCATTATTTCTCTTAAAACTATAGACTTTCTATTTATGCCCTCTTTTAATCTCTTTGGAATAATATGTTGATTTTCTTAAACACTTTGTGGCCATAAATAACTTCATAGACTATTATCTTAGTTACCATCTGTTGGTTTTCCAAGTCACCATTAACTGACTTCCAATTAAGCTACCAACTAACAAAAACATCCCATCTGATAGAGACTTTCTAGATATTTGTGGAATGGAACTTACTCAGACTTTTGTTCTGTCTGTTACAGTGTTTTGCCAAATGGTTTGTGTCTTATTTCTGACTCATTTATGACAATACTATTACTTTTACCCATAGATATTTAGGGCTTTGGGCAAAATGTGCTATTTACACCATATTGCAGTAGCTTTTTATTTGGTCTTTATCACCTCCTATTGTCCCTAATATATTAAATTAGAAGAGCTATTTGTCATCCCTCAGCATTTTTTTTTTTTTGGTCCCAGAGAAGATATTTTGATTCCTTCCTCTTTGATAAGTGAGCATTCTTCTAATTTTGTGTCATGTACAAATACATATTCATCTTACAGCATGTTCTTAATCTGGACCATGATAGATAGTGTGAAAAAGATTGAATCTAACACTGATTTTTCTTACACCCCACTTGTCACTGCTTTCTTATTCTGTCGGCTCCCATTTACTACTGCTGATGACCTTGCTCACAAAACCAATTTTCTTTTCTATTAAGTCTTTTACCAATAATGCCAAAATTGACCATCCTATCTTGTCCAGATTTATATGTAGAATAACATTTTTCACTGTGAATTCAGTGCTATTCTTTGTATAATTGATTTCCTTCCCACTATGGTTCATTTTCATCTTACTATAAGGCTGATCTTAAATGCCACCTTTATTATGCTACAGTCCTGCTGAAGATCTAACAAAGGCTTTTTGAGTTTCTGGAAACATATTCAAACTTCTTACTTTGAATGTACAAGTCCATTCAGAACTTCGGCTCTAATTTTACCTCTTTAATTGTAATCCTTGTATCTTTCAAATTTTTTCTCTCCCTATGGTTTATTATACCCACCATGTATATTTTATTTCAGGTGAATATGCTGATTCAAAGTGCCTTGATTGTTGTTCCCACTTTAAAAGTAAATGAAGTGAATAGGCAAAACTAATATAAGATGATCAAAATCAGGTTGTCTGAGTGATGGGGATAAGAATGATGAACAAGGCATGATGGAAATGCTGAATACCTTGATTATTGTGGTGGTTACACAGGTTTATGCATTTTCAAAAACTCTTCAATTTGTACATTTAAAATCTATGCATTTCAGTATTTGTAAATTTTTACATGTACATGCGTACAGTGTCACACATGAATGTACACTAAGAGTTAAGAAGTTTAGATTTTAATATTTTTTAACCAGTCATGGTTTGATTTTTTGAGGGAGTGGGGTCTATTTCAGTGTCACTTAAATGGAATTATAATACTTAAAGAGCTACAGAAATTTAATGTTTTCAAAGGCTTAACAAATACATTCCATTAAGGCTTCCCAAATTCCTCAAGTCCACAGAGAATATAGTTTATTTTCATGAATTAATATGTTTAAGTATTAGCTCATATAGAAGGGTCCTGCCCTCACTAAGAAGCTTTTTGCTTTTTATGGGGGGGTCAACAAACACTTACTTGTTAATAGAAACTTTCTTCAACTTTGGCAGCTCATCTTTTGCAGAAATTGTAATTATGCATTTGAGAATTCAAGGTTATTATAATAGTTATTAAAACCATAATTATGCCCAGGTTTTTAGGATTTTATAAAATAGATTTTATAGTGCAGTAAACTAAAAATCTAAAAATATTATATACCCCCAAAATTTGAAACATTTTTAAAAATTTTTGAGTTTTTTTTATTGGTTGTTCAAAACATTACAAAGCTCATGACATATCATCTTCCATACATTTGATTCAAGTGGGTTATGAACTCCCCTTTTTTACCCCAAATACAAGTTGCAGAATCACATCGGTTACACATCCACATTTTTACATAATGCCATATTAGTGACTGTTGTATTTTGCTACCTTTCCTATCCCCTACTATTCACCCTCCCCTTCCCTCTCATCTTCCCTCTCTACCCCATCTGCTGTTGTTTAATTCTCTCCCTTGTTTTTTTCCCCTTTTCCCTCACAAACTCTTATATGTAATTTTGTGTAACAATGAGGGTCTCCTTCCATTTCCATACAGTTTCCCTTCTCTCTCCCTTTCTCCCACCCCACTCGTCTCTGTTTATTGTTAAACTTTTCCTCATGCTCTTCTTCCCTGTTCTGATCTTAGTTGCTCTCTTTATATCAAAGAAGACATTTGGCATTTGTTTTTTAGGGATTGGCTAGCTTCACTAAGCATAATCTGCTCTAATGCCATCCATTTCCCTGCAAAATCCATGATTTTGTCGTTTTTTAGTTAAAAAAAATTGAGTTTTTAATTAGAGATTCTCAACTGGTAAAGATCAGGGCAAATACTCTAAAACTAGATGAACTCTGAAATCTGATAAACTTCTGCTTCAAACCATTTCAGATAAAAAAGGATACTCCACCTGTATTGGCTTTAGTTTAGTAGTTTTCAAAGTCTAGTGATATGGAGTGGGGTTTTTGGTAAAGGAAGGCACTTAAGTCTCTAGAATAATAAGTGTTATTCTAATTAATAAAATTTGATTAAAAGGAAGTACAGTATAGTTTCAAACACTGAAGTGTTCAGATATTTTACATGCTAACAAGTTAGCCTGCCTCCGTTTAATGGATGTTGACCTAGGACACAAGACTCCTGGGTCAGAGACATAGAATTCCATTGTTACTCATGGTGTAGCAAGCAGAATGAGCTTCATGTTTGTATTGCTTTTTATTGTCTTCCAATTCCCATAGGATGGTGTAAAGTTGTGACTAGGTGGATGCTGAACACAGTGGGTTTGTGTCAATGTTTGTAAAATGTATAGAAATGTGAAAAATACACAGAAAATTGTCCCTACGTAAGTATGTGCTAGCCATCAGGAAGTAGTCTTGCACAAAAGTATAAGAGAGATAATTATCAGGTTCTATTTTTAATCTGTAGCCTCTCCAAACTCTTTTGGGGAAATTAAGTCAGCAAACATAGGTAAATGTTGACACTTTAAATTGAGATCAGGAGGCATTCAACATCTACTGAATGATAAATACTGTGGGAAACATGAAAAAGAAGGTTAAACCCATGCCTTTCATTTTATCCAGTGATAAGCAGCTCACACAGAGCTCTGGAACTAATTTGGGAATGAAAGCTTATGAAGTGGCCTCTGAATCAATACTTCTCAGCCATGCCCATGTATTAATCATTTTAGTGGCTGAAAAGCATCACCAATTTTTTCCTTGATATTCTTTCACTCAGTATAATACGTATTATAAGTTGTAAGAAGGTACATCATTCCATATGTGTTTGATAAAATTATAAATTTATTTTATTTTAAATTATAAAAAACACTTAAAACTATTTTTTAATTTTAAACTTATAGATCAAACAAAGCTAGTCACATGTAAGTAAATGTTCATGATTCTATTAAACTGGAAATTCTAAGTAAACCAATCAAATTGTCAAAACACAATTTGATCATAGATCAAATTTCACTGAAATTCATTCAAAATGAATTTCAATCTTCAAATGATCATGTTGGCTTCCATTTTGTTTTAGGGAGATTCACTAAAATATAAAGCAATCCTATGATTGTATTCACAAAATTTGATTCAGTAGAGTTCAATATTTCATGAAAATCACTCAGCTTTTTCAAAACTTATGAATGGAGCAAAGGAAAAAGTAATGAATTGATACCCACATTTCTTTCCTTGAATATGCTCATAGTTATTTTGTATAATACATATGTGATATTTACAAACAGTTTTTTGTTTGTTTTTTAGCAGAACCACCTAACATGTATATTTGGCAGGGGCACTAGAAACCCCAAGGGGATGAATGTTGGTTCTTGGGAAGATAGATAGAACAAAATCTTAGTTATTGCAAAGGTTTGGGGGTCCTCCAAAGGGTCACAGTACAGCAACAGATATACAATACATCTATGACATTAAATTTTGACTGTAGGGTTCATTAGGAAAACAGATGTCTAAAAAGGCTCTGGGATGGGGAGGGGCTATGATAATGAAGAAAAGGATGATAGCCTAGAAGTGTTTTACTAAGTGTTGTCAGGTGGCACCCACTAAGTTGAGCAAAGGGATTTATTTTTAAATTTTCTCTCTGTCATATTTTTTATTTCCTACTTTTTAGTCTAATCACAATATAATCCTATTAAAGAACTTTAAGAAAACAATATCCATAATGTCCTTATATTATAAAGTATTTTATGTTTGCATTTATTTCTTGTAAACCATAAATATATACTGCTTTGAATTTTTTATCCACTTATTTACATATATTCATTTTTATGTAATCTTTATAATTGCCACTTTTACAAGGCTACATGAAATTCACTTACGCTGCTCTTTTCTCTTGTTTATACTTGTATATTTCTGAAAATTTCTTCCCCTTCTTTGTAGTTCTGCTTTTCCTTACTGCCTATTAAAATTTGTGGTCCTAGGCCATGTGTGAAGTTTCAAGCAGCAATGTTGGTCAGGTGACATTAATTTCATTTAGACAGGAGGAATAAATACAAGAGGTCTATTGTGCATCATGATGGCTACAGTTAATAGTCACATACTATATACTTAAAAATTGCTAAGAAAGTAGATTTTAAGTGTTTTACCACAAAATAATTATGAGGTAATAATACATGTTAAATAGTTTTATTTAGCCATATCCTGGCATATACATTTACTCAAACATCATGTTATATACCAGAAATACATATAGTTTTTACTTGTCACTTAAAAAGTTTTCAAGAAGTTTAAAAATTTGAGGTCCTCCAGAATTGCATTTTCTGCCTCCCACTCTCCTTTTGATACACTATATCAGGGTAATCTCATCCATCTTCAGATGACACAGAAATCTTTAGTTCCAACCCACATTTCATTTCTCGGTTGTACACCCATATATTCAGATTCCTGCTGGTTATCCCTATATAGCTATTACTTAGGAATTTCTAGTAGGTCATCACCTTTTCTCAAACTGTTTATCCCTGGTCATTTAGAATCCTTTCCCTCCTCCTCAATCTGTTCTCTCCCCAGCAAAATCCTACTTACCATAATAATAATTTCAAAATATCTGTCTTTTCTCTCTGGTTTCTCATTACTTCAGGACTTTATGTTTTATTTAGATGATTATGCTTTGCTCCTGAAACTTCCCCTGTCTTCTATTGGAGATATTATTATCCTTTATAATGCTACCCAGCAAGTCTTTCTAAAATATAAATCTGATCAGTTCACTTTGTATTATTTTTATCTGTGCTGTACAGTACTGTAAGCATGAGCTACATGCATTTAATGAGCACCTGAAATTCAGCTAATATGAATTGAGGTATGTCAAAGACACCTACAATTCTAAGACTTAATCTGATAAAAGGAATGTAAAAATATATCACTAATTTTTGTAGATATTTATTTCACTATTTACTTAATATATTGAAATGAATTTTGTAGGGTTTTTAATTTTTTTAATATGACTGCCAGAATATGCAAAATGATATGGCTTGCATTTGTGATCTTCATTATATACCAATTAGATAGTACTGACGTTAGGGTAGTGTTCAAATCCTGTATCATAGAATTATGATCTGGCTAACATATGCTTTGTCCATTTCAATTTATGCTAGCTATTGTGCGGAGCGGGCTTTCTCGGGTCCAGGGCTGTAATTCAGTTGTGGAACACTTGCTTAGCATGTTTGAGGCCCTGGGTTTAATCCCCAGGACTGGGAAAAAAAAAAAAAAAGATGGGCAGCTAGTCTTATTCCCTGATAGATCTGGGTTCACACCTGGGCACCTTTGTATACCAGCCATGTGAAATCTACATTTCAGTATCTCTAAATTAAGTATCTACTTCATAAAATTTAATTCTCCCTGGTGCATTCTAGCCTGTCCACCTTCTTTCAATTCTTCTTTTCTTTCTATTGAAAAGAACAGGTAATGGTTCACATGTGTCTGAGACCTTACTGAATATTAAAAGTACACAATAAATTCTCTTTTCCTATTTAGTCATTGGGGCTCTACTTGCCTTGTCCTATTTTCACCAAATGTAGGACCTGAGAACCTCTGTGTTTCCCCGTGTTTTGTATTTAATATCCTGTTCTATATAATTTATTTTAATAGAATAAATTATTATAACATTGAAGAAGTTTCAAGTTAAATGATTTTAGCTTGCTCTTGTCCCATAGGAGATTTTTTTCCTATGATCTGATACCCCATAGTTAATTTGATGCCCCTTAGTTAATCTGATACCCCAAAGAAGGATTTTGATTTAATTTTGGAGTAACATCAGAAACAATGTCTTCTCCCTCACACCTCCCTTCTCCTCTTAGCCATCCTGCCTAAAGTATCTTCTACCCAAGACACACATATTTAGCTACTGCTCAAAGTAGCCCCCTAGTTAAATTCATTTCCATCAGTTAGGCCATTTGGGATGAGAATGCTCAGTTCCCTGTGGATTTCCCACAGCTTAATAGAGTTTTTGGTAATTGACACCTTGAGAAAAATGCTCTAACAAATCTTAAAAGTGTGTTTGATTACCACAGTTGTTAAAGATAAGAGTAAGACAAAATGTTTTAAATGTTGTTTCTGTTAGGGATTTCTATGAACATCTTTTGAGTATACCACTTATGGCTTCTTAACAGTTTTTTTCCCAGAGGAAGAGTTTAAGCACAGGACAACATTTTGAAAAGGAAATGAGACTTTGGCTGATGTCTCTCAAATGTAGAATGTGGCCTTTCAGATAATGTGATCACCTTTTCTTTATACAATGTCAGCATTTCAAAATGAGTATAGGATATGGATTAGGTAGGAATTGAATGCAAATGTGTTTTGCAAATAGTGTCTTTTGAGATAATCACAGATGATGGTTGAATGCTGAAGGTATTAATACAATCAGTATTTAACCTTGTGTAACTCTGCTTCATCAAATTGTGCCCTGCACAATGATTGCATTAAGCTGGGTCAGTGGTTTCTTGCTTAGGAATATCTTATAAGAATCTTAACAGGAAGGCAGCAGTAGCTGATCAGCTACTGTTTATTTGCATACTGAGCGTGTCATCAATAATACAAAAGACAAGGTCTTTAAGTTGAAAGAACAGTGGGATTGGCATGAATTTTGCTTAATGGTGCGTAATAAGCAAAGTAGTCTGTGGTGCCAGAAACTGACAGGATCCATTATGTTAAAACAGATATATGTCTTTAATTTAGGGGTATTGTGTAAATCTGACAGGAGTTTTTCCCTTTATTTTCCTGTAGTTTAGCTTTAATTGCTCCAAGATTAATTCCGATTTCTTCCTTCCTCCAGAGGGTGATGAGACTGGTGTGATGGATAATCTTCTAGAAGCCCTACAATCAGGTGCAGCATTCCGAGACCGCAGAAAGCGGATTCCAAGGAATCCAGGTAATATCTACTCTAGTTCACATGGTCTTATCAAATCTGAATGTTCAGAGCCAAGTACCCCATGCCTTCCAAAAAAAGAAAAATAATGAAATTTTCCCATACAGGCTTTTTTAAACAGTTGATCTCATTTCATGTGTGAAATCTCAGCAGGCATCTACATCTACATGATTGCAAATTTCAGCTCACTAAATGTATCTTCAAATAACTGTACACTTTGCAAATATATCAAATATAAGGACTCCCACTGTGTTTAATATTAAATATTTAATTGTTATTTTATGAACATGTGGTTTGGGTAGAAGGTGGTTTAAAACCAAGAGTGTAATTAAATCATAAAAAATAATTGGCCCCAAGGATGTCACATTATCTATTCACAGGTAAGGAAACTTAGACAGTGCCCGTTTCTAAAGTCCATTTTGCTTTTGTAGTACAGTAATATAAATAATAGTCTGTTATCCATGTTAATAAAGGAAGAAGAGTCACAGATAATTCAAGACCCTCAAAAAATCACAAAGCACTGAAACAATTTTTTATGAGTGTAATTGATTGATAACAGATAAAGGTGCACTGTGAAAATTGGTTTGAGGGGGGAAGAACACAAAAGAAGCAAAATAAAACTTCTCTCACTCAAGTGCAACTAGAAAGTTGGCCTCCTTATCTATTCATACCTTATGGCTGAGTAAATAATAGTTCCTCTCAGGAAAATCCAAGTAGTCCTAACTGTCCACCTCCACCATGAGGTTTTATGTTTTCAGTGCATTTCTTTCTTAAAGTAGAGGAGGAAATTAGGTCTGTTGATTTTAAAAGTCTTCTTCATGGGCTGTGATACTATATTGGAGAAATAAATGAAAAAATAATAGTAAATATGTAAACTACTTAATTTAAATTAGCAATATTTGACTTGGATAGCCTATACTTTAGAAAGTTTTCTTTGATCCAGCAGTTGTTATAAGAATGGAAATTCATAGCTTCCAAGATCATTGTAATTGAACAAACTAGTGAGAGAAGTAGAACCCAGTGTAGTTGTTCAGGAAAGCTTTTGGCAATGGTGAAGTTCATGATGGAAGCAAATTTAAGTTATATAAATCTTTTTCACATTTGGGTGAATCCCGAAGGATAATAGATAACACTCCATCTCTTCCCTTCATGGATGCTCTGTCGAGATTAGCCTAAAGATAAGATTTCATGTAGAGGAGAGAAGTGTTTTGGATAGAACACAAGACTGCTTATAAAAAGCAGAAATTGAAAGTAACCCAAAAAGAGTCAAAGATTGGAGAGAAGAAAATGGAAATCTGTATTTTTATGTTTATAATAAAATTTTTAAGGTATACTTGCCTGGCAGAATGCCAGAGCACTACTACTCTACAACTATGAGGAAACCATGCCACCTATCTTCAGTCTTTAAAAAGTGAGAATGTTCTACGGTGGTATCAGAATACCTTCCACCTCTTAAGGACAATAAAAACCTTCACTGCTCTTTGATGAACTATCAGAACAATAATAGTGAAAGCTGAATTGAAATAGTAATTTTTGTATCAATAAGTAAAAGCATGTTATTCTGGGCCATAAAAGGACTGCTGTAATCTTTCTAGTCTGCTTATTTTAAAACTACACATTTGTTAAGGCCCCTTCCTGATAAGTCTCACACCTCATACTGATTCTAGAAAAGCTGTACTGGAGAGAGATCAATCCTTGGGGGTTTTCTGAGCCTGATACTCTGGGGAATGCAGTGTCATCAACTGTGAAACACCAAGAATACATTCACAAACTGTATAATTTTATAGTACTAATTCCAAGTCATCTAAATTGTTATTTTTGGTTTGTAGCTAAAGTGCCCCAATTAACACATAGGGTCAAAAATGGTGCATTTAAGTACAGCAGTCATTCCGATTGGCAACAGCCACAGCAAATATGCAGAGGCAAAAAGAAACCAGCAGACAGGCAGTGGCAACAGTTAGTAAACATCTTGGACATCAGTAGAACAGGAAGCAAGAGAAGGGGAGGGGAAGGCACAGAGTTTATAAGTCTTCAAAACCTCTTCTGTCTGCTTGCCTCTTTTATAGAAGTGGCAGAGCCACAGACTTTTAGAGATTTCCTCTTCATCTTGACATTTCCTAGCTAAGTCATCTTTTCATGAAGGTCCCCTGTTGTTTTTGCTTTCTTAGTTACCTTATTTGATTCCTTTCCAAGTTCCCATTGGATTTGGAATTGTTACCCTTCCCCTGCTCAACACAAGAATCCTTGTTCCTTTCTAATAACTTCCATTTCAACATGATGAGATAAAAGCAGAAAAGCAAAATTATGAAGAATGGAATTTTCCCCAAGGGAAGTAAAATACAAAAAAAAAAAAGACCAAAAAGTTTCACATCAGAGTCTAGCACAAACAGCAAGGATGTACTCTGTTCTGCTTGCCATTTCCATTATTATCAGTTACAGATAGAAATTACTGTATTTACACAGCTCAACTATTGTGTTTCTAATTGGAATGTTTCCAATTGTGGATTTAAACAAAATGAGGTAATAGTCTGTATTTTTTATTAGCAAATCAATATATTAAACAATGATATGATTACTTGCCTGAATTTTAACAAATCTTCTACACTGGGCCTGTTCCCCCTCCCCAAGACCATGACAGTGACATTAGATAAGTTAGAAAGAGCTCCCAAATATTGTCTACTTCCCATTCAGCTGAGTGTGCTGTTTCCGTTAAGAGCATAGTTCCTGTGAAGGGAACTATGCTAGATGTGATGGAAGATGCAGAAATAATAAAGATAAGATTTCCTTAGTTATAAAAACCTTGTGTCTAGTAAGAAAGATAAAAAGTACAGAAAGACTACAAAATAAGGCAGAAGATAAAAGAAAGCAAAAGGTGTTAATAACATACTATGTAAGTTCAAAGAAGGAAGATAACAAGCTTTATTGAGTATATCAGAAAAATAATCATGGAAGAAAAGGTTTTGCAGGATGAATAGAGATTTCAACAGTGGAAGCTGGCACCACATCATTAAATACTGAAATGAGACAGTAGGTGTAGCATGTATTTCTTTAGGCAAAGGAATCTAATGGAGGTTTTTCAGCCATAGGAAGATGATCAAAGTTGTGCATTATGACATTTAAGCTATAGGTGTGTAAGAAATGAAGTAGGAATCTACAGAAACATTGTTAAGGGGGATAACGTAGAGAGAGAAGAATATCTAAAAGTCAAAGATAACTCTAGGGTTTTGAGTTCAGTTGACTAGGAGGACAAGTAGGTTACTAAACAGTTAAGATCAGGAAAAGGAGTGGTGGTAGTAGAAGATAAATTCATTTGGGGACAAATTAAACTAGAAAGTGGTAGCAGAGCATCAAAATCAAGATTTACAGAAGGTTCTTAGAAATATGGGTATAGATTTCATAAGGAAATGGTTGGGTACATAAGCATTCTGATTATACGTTGTGAAATGAAAGAGATTATTGGAGGGATTATTAACAAGACAAGAGAGTCAAAGATAGGACCTTGAAAATTCTTCCATTTAGGAGCTAAAAGCAAAGAAGAAAACTGACAAAAGCCAGTTGGACAGGTAGGAGGAGAATCTAGACATTGTACTAGAAGCAAAGAAAGACAAAAGTATTCAGAAGGCAGAAAGGGTAGGCATTTTCAACAATGACATATTATATAGTGGAGTCAAAAAGGATAAACCCCAGTGATTTCTACTTGGGAGCTTTCTAATTCCTTTGTAAAGAATGTCACTTCAATATTATAATATAACTAAGAGCCAGAATGTAGGAGCTCCACAGTGAGTAGATGGTGAAACTATGGAGATAGATAGTATTCGTTCAACATTTAAATAGTTTTATTGAATGCCTCCTCAGTGCCATATACTGGTTTAGGTGCTGAGGATGCAAAACCAAAGAGGATATTTGTCTTGAAGAGCTCACATACTGTTCAAGGAAGTGTGACTATAAACTGTATGATCTAATTAGAATGCAGTGTTCTGTAATAATGATAGGAATAGTGTACCTGTGAAGCATGGAAGTTACAGGAACTTCCCCCCAACTTTTCTCCTCTCTCCTTTGTGTTAGCATAAAGACTATTCTTTCTAGAAGTTTGGGTGAAAGAAACATCTGATTTTCCCTTAACAACCTAGTATAGACCTAGTGTCTGAATTTTTATCTATGAATTTTGATAAATTCTTCTTGACTTTCTTTATCACCACTTAAGTTTTTAAGTCCTATATGTTTATAATCCATGTGGTAAAGAATTGCCCACCAATATTCCTTACTTTGTCATTATAAGATCAAATATAGGGAAAATAAGCACATAAAGAAAGACCTCACAGGAGTGAGAACCACACTTAAAATACAAATGCACAACTCCACATGAGTTTTATTACTAGATAACTATAGATACTTAGAACTTGCTTGTTGTCCCCCAGCCAATGACTTCTTTCCTTGCCTACTATAAAGAAATATAAATGGGCTTCTCAGCAATAGGTACATATCTAACTTAGCTATTTGGGCTAAGACTGGATTTTGGTCTTTAGTTCTAGCCATTCATACAACTCACAAGAGAAGCATTATGAAGAAATGAAACCAAGAAACAGAATAAGTATTTTTGGTTTTAGAACCACACAGGGCAACCAAGAAAACTGAATTTAAGAAAACAGAAGAAACTCAGGAAACACATGATCCCAGTTTTATGTATCAGCAAGATAACAATATAAATGAGAAGGTATAATTTACCATTTGAGAATAGAAAGAGGACAAGACACAGTGGTATATACCACAGAGGGAAAAACAAGGTCTAAGTATTATAGAAAAATAACTTCCCAACAAAACAAAACTCACATTTCCCCAGGCCTCTATACTTCACATAAATAACAGAACCCCAGTTGTGCTGGCTGTTGTCTCCTCATACACATTCAGGACCTCTGAAGCATTTCTGGAAGTTCTCAGGGAACATTTCAGAAATAAAGACAATCACCCACTACTGTTCCTCCACTTCTGCCTAGAATACCATGTATTTCATGCCTGCTGCTTTCTATTGCAGCTGGGATCCTGAAGCTTTCACAATGCCAAAGCTTTACAGTGGTCTTTGGCAAAGTATATATACAAAGGTACTTCTGTCTTCTTTTAGGGAGGCACTCCAGCTGTGTACCAAAGTAGTACTGCTTATGTCTCAAAGTCTTACAGGCATTTTTTGTAGAAACAGTTTTAAATTACAGCCCTCTTGATATTCTAGGATATGGCCCCACTAAGCAAGGTCCAAAGATAAGCCCATGGCAAATTCCATGTAGCACTCAGTATCATCTTCATTCCTTGATGCCCTTCTGCTTATTATTGTTTTGTTATTAATAAGCCAAGCTGATCATTCATTCTAAGCTGTTTAGGTCTTTCTTCCTCAGGATGAGCTCTCCCTCATGAATTTCCTCAGTTTTTACTTTGTAAATGCTGAAATCCTATGCTAGCCCACCAAACACCATTTAGTCTAAAGTGTATTCATTATGTTCTGCTGCACAGTTAAAATTGACCAAAAATATAATGCAAACAAATACGCAAACAAAATCATGGCATTCATCCAATATAGTCAACTGATCAGCTATTAGTGGCTTGGCAACAGTGCTAGTACCCTAGAATGCAAAGATGGATTAAAGAATGGTTCTTGCCCTCAAGAACACAGAATCTCATGAGAAAGACATATTCTCTCATCCTTCACATGATCCCACTTGTATGTATCAGCAAGATAACAATATAAATGAGAAGGTATAATTTACCATTTGAGAATAGAAAGGGGTCAAGACACAATGGTATATACCACAAGCTTTAACAATGCCAGAGCTTTACAATGGTCTAGGGATTGGTTCCAAGATCCCCAGTGGACACCCAAATCTGTGGATGTTCAAGTCATATGAAACGGTGAAGTATTGGCGTATATATGATCTGTGCACATCCTCCTACCCATATACTTGACATGATCTCAGATAACTTCTACCTCCCAGATACATTAAATAATCTTTAGATTACTTCTGCCTAGTACAATGTAAATGTTTAGATGTTGCATTATTCAAGGAATATAAGAAAAAATGTAGTTTATTATAGATGCTATTTTTCATTATTTTTAATCCATAGTTGGTTAGATTCACAGATGCAGAACCCATTGAAATAGAGGGATTACTATATATGATATAAATACTATGAGTGTGCAGAAAGTGCTAAAACTGCCTAGAGAATTCAAGAAGTTTCATGATGAAAGTAGCTTGTGAATTGTATTTTCAAGGAAGAATAGTAGTTTGTGTATGAGAGAACAGGAGGGAAAGACATTTTAGATAAAAGAAAATGGCAAACACACAGGGTGGAAATATAAAGGGGTACGAAGGCAATGATAGAAAGTTTGTTGCAGAAAAGAACTCTTTAGATTCTCTAAAGGAAGAATGTCTTTTGTACCTTGAATGCTGAGGTTTGAAGAAAGGAAGTAAGGAGAATGTAAACATAAATTTTATCTCTATAAGAGATTATGACAGGAAACTTTAAGTACTTTCAAAGATCTTACATGAAGTTGCCATATTTGATTATTATGCCTGATTTTTCGTCCAGATATGTGACCACCTCCCCTTAATTCAGTCATGTTTATTGAGCATACAATGCATGGTGCAGCTAAAAACCTTATCAGTCTAGAATACCTAGTGTTACACATGGAAGAAAGCACTTTCTCACTCGTTATGTGTGTTTCATTCCCTTCTAAAGCAGAGCTTTAACTGTCTAACTCTCATAAGTTAAAATGAAGATCAATTGTGGCCCCCAGAGAAGAATGGGTTGGGATAGAAAAGAGATATTCTTCAATTAACTGGGCAGAACCTGGGGGAGAGAGCAAAGTGCAGAAGGCAGCAAAAACTATGGGAATAATCCTTAGAAAATCTTCATTAATTATAGAATTGACTGGTTTGCAAGTGGTGAAAGTCAGGGGTGGGTCGGTTATTAGTACATATGTAAATAAAGGAGATGGCAGGGAACAGGCAAATCAAACACTCCATAGGCCAGCCACATAGTGTTGTCAGCAGTGTGAGTTAGCTTGATTACTCTTTGATTACTCCTTGACAATAATCAGTCAGTGAATACCAGGAGTCTCAGGGATATGACCGAGATGAGATGATGGTTATAAATATGAGAGTGAGTGAGATAAGCTGAGAAGAAGGAATAGAACAGTGGAACAAAGACAGAACTCAGGAGAAAACATTTATGGCAACACTGGTTCTCAGCCCTGGCCCCACAATGGAATCACTTTGAGGTACTTCTAAAAAATACATCTAATTTCTCTCTGAACCAATCAAATAAAAGTCCATTGGGTTGAAACCTGGGTAGCAGCATGCTTTAAAATTTATTTGGGTGATTTTAATATCCTACAAAATAGAAAACTATCCATTTATAGAATTAGTTTGGAAGCTGTATCCCATAAAAGAGAACATGAAAGGATTGATTATGAACATAGAAGATGAGAAGAAAGTCAGTGTGGTATCACAGAGGCCAAATGAGTAGAGCTTTTCAAAGAAAAAATGTAGCATCAGATATAATTGAGAGTATCAATAAAATGAGCATTGAAAATGATCCATTAGATTTAACTATCAGGAATTCTTTGGTTCACCTTAGCAAAAGCAGTACTAGATGAGTATATTGAGGTAGGGAGACGAGAGATGGTGTAGATGTCAGATTGCAGTGAGTTCTAAAATGCTGTTAATTTTTAAAACCATTTAACTTAGAATCTTGTAATTGATGTTTGTCTGTGTTCATTATATGATTTTTGCTTGGTTGTTGTTATTGTTTGTTTTGTTTTGCCTTCATCTCATTTCACGAAGTTTTACTTTTGGAACACATACATATGCATTGATTAGTAAGATTTAGGTTTGCATTAAAGATGCTAGAAACAGAAGATTGCTATGTAGACTGTCCTTGATCTTTCTTTGACAACTAGTGAACAAATTGAAAATAGACCATTTATGTGCTATTTATATGCAAAATTGTTCTAAGCAAGCACTGATGATGTTCTCTGTAGAAATTTCAATCATTTTTTGCTTGTCTGTTCTCCTAACAATATAATCAGCTCTGCTGCACATTTCTTCATTGGTGATCTCTGTAGGACAGTAGGAGATAAGGTCAATTCCAGTTGATTTTTATGAGAAAATGAATATAGCAGGCTTCCTTTAGATATTGGAATGTGGGAAAACTTAGAACAAGCAATTATTATGCAGCAGAACATTTCTCTTAGTAGTTTTAAATCCATGTCAACAATTCATGGACATGTTAATGTTGGGAGCTAAGCTCACACAACTACCTGATTATTAACAAACCTTCAAGTCAGGAATAAATGGTTGGGACCCTATTTGTCAAGTTTGTGATATCAGTAAGCAGACACTTCGTGCATTTGCAACTACAAAAACTGACAAGGTATTAATCAGATTGCCATAAGGACCTAAACTTTTCTAGAAAATGAAATGCTTTCACAACTTAAGGAAAATAATTGTTTTAATTGGTGGCCTTGAGTATGGGTTCATTTTTCTAATGTGGATACATTGGTATATTAGCATTTTCATATTAGCATTTTCCTTAAACAAGTTAAAAAATGTAAGCTCTGCTTTCTCTTCAACAGTTACATCTGCTGGCCCAGTGGCCAAACAAGCTGGATTCACCTGTAAATGAACGTACTCCTGGCCCTTCAATTTCTGTTATACTTTGGATATGTATCTTCTGTGTATTAAAACTTGAGCATCACTCTGGTTTGTCCCTTTCCTTGTGCCCCATAAAGTAATAGGGGGATAAAGTGAAAGAGGGAAAAAAGGGAAGATGGGAGGGAGGAAGGTCCAGGACAGTGGGGATGTTCTTTGATAATTTATCAGTACCTTTTGCACTTGCAAAAAAAAAAAAAGTGAGCCTAAATAACACAGTCCATTTTCCCAGGAAAGATTTTAAGGTTATGGTCAATGTCAACACTCTTCAAGATACAGATGATACAAATTTTTAAAATACTACAAAGATTATAACTGTATATTGCCATTAAAAGATTGTGATTTATTTTCAACATCTAGCACATAACTCAATATAGTATATGCTCTTGATAACTGCTTAGTGAATACTTCACAATTATCAAAAAATATTGAATCTACAAGAAAGCCTTTTCAATTTATTGTACTGAAAGCTATCTCTGAAGTTTGAAATTTGAGGGATGAAGGAAATAGAAATTTCATTCTACATCATAGTAAATGGAATTCCATTAAAGCTGAGTTTATTTTATGGGCAAACTCAAATGCCCTATGTATGTTACCTTCACACGACCTTTCTATTCAGTAATGTTTAGGCTTCCTAAGTGAATAAAAGTGCTAACTTTATATAAAAAACTAAATATAACTATATGTCATTACTCTTACCTCTTTTGTGCTTGCATTTGACTGCCACCTCTTTGTCATTCTTACCTTCAATCCCAGTTTGTTCCACTAACACCTAGCTATTTAGAAGACAAAATTCCTAAATTCTACCAGGAAAAATAAAGGAAAAGTAAAATGACAATCACAGCCTTTTTGTTTCAGCTTAACATATCTTCTCATAAGTCTTTGCAAATAAACTCTGTAAGACAGAAGCAGAAAGAAGTTAGTGAATCTTCCTAGAATAGCATTAAGTAATTAATTGCTTTTCCAACTTTCTTGCTGAATTACTCAGGAGAACAGATCTTTCTGAAATTTAAGGTTTTCTCCTAATATGTAGGAACATTCTAAGGATTTAAACTGTTTGTTTGAGGGACTTCTGGTATCCACGAAGGTATTTCCCTTTCCACCTGGGAAGGTTTTAGCTTGAGATTTTAGCTTTACTGGTCTGTTCTATTGTTTGTCTAGCACAGATGTAGTGTACTGCAAGCAATACAGTACTCTCTGGGAAATGAACAAGATTTTTTTTATTTCATACATTATTTACAACTCTGCAGTGGCTTCAAAAAGTCAATGTATATCCTGGACACAAAGAAATGAAAAGCACAAAAGCATAGATATGATTGCCATATAGTTGTTTAGAAAGTTAATACTATTATACATGGATTTCTCCTTTATTGCAACATTATAATACGTATTAGAGGTTTACCAGCCTAATGGCTATTAATCAAAAATGTGCATGCTTATTTTGTTTCATAATAAACTAATAGAGTATATTTAAATATGTGGAGCTTACCTATAAGTAATCAGTATGATTTTGTTTGGATAATCCAATGTTTATTTTAGTCATGTTTGTGACATCATCTCAGTTGTGTATATCAGGTCTATTTTCAGTGACAGAGATAATGAAAAATGATGGTGCTTTATATATAATTTTTCCTATTTTACTTTATTGTACCAAACATAAACATTATTGAATCCTAAAGAAAAAGGACTAAAAAAATTCTGTTATGTACATTTTATTGTTTTAGTCCAAGTTTAAGTGAATTCTTCAACACGTATCAAGTGCATTAACACAATTTCATTTAACTAAATCTTTTAATCCCCCAACATGAAGTCACCAAGAAAATGCCCATCCTTAGTGATTGGTATAACAAATTAGTGAGTAATGGGGCCAAGATAGAAGATAAAATTAGAAATGAAGTTCCAACATGAATTTTTAGGACATTATTAGAGATATTTTTAAAAAAAATGTTGAATTCAGGTGTGATACAGCCTAGGAAAGACAAATGGGAAGAAAAATACTCCATCTAGCAATTTGAATATTTTTTCACTAGCCATTAATAAATACTATTGATTAGTTTGCATGGCTTATTTAGAATTGAAACTTCCTGGGAAGGGAAGATACAAAGCAGAGAAGAAAATATTATGGTCAAACTAAATGCTGCCCATACAGATTCTGTATGGTGTAGATTATCCTGAGGCTTCCAATCTCTTTATTTTTCTCTTAATTTCTTGGGGTCCTTTGCATACCACTTTGCCACTTCCCTCCACCTGCTTCAGAACATTCTGCTTCAGAACATTCTTGTTCATTCATTTATCTTGCTCACAGAACTGTTTCACAAGTCCATTATCCTAATTCCATAGTTCAGACATTAGCTCTGAGTGAGAAAAGCAGGAAATAAATACAGTTGCTTCAGCATTGTTTGAGGGCTATTTATTTCTGTTCCATCTTAGCATTCTGTCTATTTGAGGGGGAGGATAAGACTGACATGACAGTACATACTACTCCAAATAAATGCTCTCTTACTTTATGGGAAATTATTCTGGTGTTAGTAGCAGGGTAGGACAATCAATGAAGTATGTTCAAAAGGGATAGAGAAAAATTCCTGGATAGAACTCTTGGCTCCCAGCCTTTTATTAAAAATTATTTCATCATAATTGGGATTTACAAGTGCTTGTGATGTTATGTAAGGCATCAAGTAGACAAGCAACCTTCTATATCGCTATGCCAGTGATTTCATCAATTAGTATAGACATTTGCAAAATGACTACATAATTATCTGACTCTCAAAAAATTGTACACTTTTTTTTTCTAATTTTGAATTTTTCTTTTTAGAAATACATGACAGTAAAATGTATTTGGCATATTATACATACATGGAGGATAGCTTCTTATTCTTGTAAATGTACAAGATATGGAGTTACATTGGTTGTTTATTCATATATGAGCATAGCTTTCTTATGTCCAATTCATTCTGCTGTCTTTCCTGTTCCCATCCCCCCTCCCTTCCCTTCATTCCTTTTGTTTAATCCAATGAACTTCTATTATACTCTCTTTAAAAAAAACTCAAAGGGGAAAATATATTTTTATGAAACTTCTTCCAACCACACAGTGGTGCACATTTATTGACAGCATAACAGGTAAAAATGTCATCAATGAAAAAGGAAAAGTTGCAGATTTCAACAAGTAGAGCAGTTGATAGATTTAGCATTTTTTTTAAAGTCTCTTCACATTCAGTAAGGACAGGTCATAATTCAGTGCTATTTCAAGTGAAGTATTTGATTATTAAGACAGATAAAACAAACAAAAAAATGAAAAGCACTTCCCTTATAAGCCAACTGATATTTTAACATGTTTCTCTGACATCTTGAAAATGAACACCCATGCTCATTTACTTTTTGTTTTTAACTTTGAGTTAGAAGGGGGATTCTACACTGTGTGCATTTATCTGTTTACCTAAACTGAAGCATGGTACTTGTAAAGTAGCATCATTGATTGATTGCTATTTTTCAAAATCAAATTATACAAAAATACTTTTATTATGCATATCTTCAAACTGCTATTTAACTTCAGTTCTTGACCATCAAATAGGTCCTGTTCTACTAGATGATTGGGTTATAAAAGTTAAATGTCGGGTGGGGAAAATAGAAGCTCAAATTTGAAGTGTGACGTCTTCTGGATTCTTTTCTGGGATCCATAATATGGGGTACATGTCCTGGCATAATTGAAGGTAAAAAGGGTAGTGGTTGGGTGAAATCCATCATAGAGTATCATTTCCTAACTGTGTGTCCAAAGCTGCTTTTGTTCCAATTAGCTATGACCTTTTCTTTTAGCCTTGGGGTATGAGATTATTAGAGGCAACGGTTTCTGAATTATTTTCTTTCTAATATTAGTTTAAGCAAATTTCCTTGCAGAACTAACTATTCTTTCATAGCTCCCCCCCCGCCCCTTCTGCTGCTTCTTTTCACTAAGCTGCTAAATCTTTCGCAGAGGAATTAAACGTGATGTTTCTAGAAACATTAATAGCTTGTGCCCTTTTCTGAACGTCCTACTTCAGAAATATTGCAGCTGCAGTGATATTACATGCAGTCATTTCTTCCTGTTTCTCTCAGCAGGGAAGTTCCAGCTTTAAGGTAGATGCAAGTTCTTTTATTCCTGAGTAGTCTCAGAGATTCTCTTTTTCTAAAGGATGTGAATGCCTCAGTGAGGATTTCAAAAGCATATTGCTTCTTTGTCCACTTAGTTCACCTCAGTTGACTATGCAGTTCATAGGAATAATGGAGAGTGGGCAAAAGAGTATAAATGAATGATTGCAAATCAACCCGGCTATTAGAAAACCAACCCAAAGCAGGGGTTCTACTGTCATAGTAACATCATCTCTACATGTAGTTCTTTAAATGTGGATGTACTCCAGGGAAAAAACTCCACAGGCAGTAAAACATCAAAAAATGCAGCTAAATTGAAAACAAACCACTTTTGCATTTTGTATTGCAGCTTTGTGGCCAAATGAATAAAAGAGATTTTTTCATTTTAATTTTTTTTATTTGTCTTGTTTTTGGTGCAGAGAAAGACAGGACTTGGCTAAGACTTGACTTATTTATCCTTACCTCTCCAAAACATGTTCTTTATATGATTCTTCTAAATTTCCCCAACATACTTGTTATTTTCTTTGTTTTCAATTTTAATATCATACTATTTATGAAATTGTCACCACTTTTGAAGTTCATTTTACAGAGCTGTTAGTTTTATTAAGAGAAAAATTATTTTCTATAAAGTAGTTAATAGAAAAAAATTAGTTAAATCCCATTCAAATAATAGACAAACTTGACTTATTCAACTTTGACATCTAATTTGAATCTTTTGTGCATACTGTTCTGGAAACTACTACCACTTGTGATATTTGAATAAGAGGGAACAAAATAGACGTAATACTTCTTTTTTACTAGCTTCAAATTAATTTTAGATTATACTGAACCACATCTACATTATTAAATTGAGAAATTCAATGTTTACTCCAAAGTGTTCTCTTCTAACTCCTTTAATAATGTCAAGATTCTGCATCAGAAGAACAAGGGAATTATCATATAAATGTTTTTCTTTTTTAAACTAACATGAGGTTAAAAATTATTTTTTTCCACACTTATGATTCTTTTAGGCTAATTGCAATATAATTCCACATGAGTAATTTGTAATACTGACTACCAGCCATGTAAACAATGATGGAAGGAGAAAGTTTTAAAATAACAAGAAGTAAGTCTGTATTGAAAATGCTAAATATCATCAACAATTTTGTAGTTTATACTTTTTGAAATAAGTTAACTTTGAAATGTGTAATTAGATTAAGCTAGAAATGCATCTTACTTATGGTACTGCTTGTTATAATTCATAGTTAGCACCAGTACAAACTGATAATATGAAAACCTCACAGATTTTTACTGTTATTTGTACCCATTTTTGTCAGCTATACAAATGATAAAAGAATAATCAAAGAACTGATGGCTTAATATAATGGCTATTGTGTTCTAAATATCTTTTGTGCTTTGACATTAAATGTCTCTCTTGCCTTGGTATCTACTTTCAAAACTACTACCCATTCCTGGTACTGTTTAACTAGGGATATTAGTCCTTTGACAGTGGTGTATGCTATTGACAGTATCTTTTAATTTGCTTAATTTCCTGACATTTGCTATGTTAATTTTTTTACTTTGGTATTTTTTTAATGCCAGATTTGTGCTTAAAATAGAAAAACCCTCTACTAATAAGATTTAGTCATATCACCTAAGTACTACAGAGTTGTCCCAGATGTAATAGGGAGAGATAAAGAAGGGATCACAGATAATAAATTTGCCCTGCTTTCCCCACAAAGTTATTACTGCAAGCTTTAAGTCTCAGCTTTTATTGATAAATATAAATACCAGTTATGTAAGGAAAGCCTATTCCTATTTATAATAGCATTCAAATCTGGTTTTAGTAATTGCTTAGGCCAAACCACTCCATAAACAGTCCCAAGGCAATTTGCAAACAGGTATTTGTTGCATAATCCTTTTTTATTGCATATGAATTTTATTTTATTATTTTTGTAATTAAAGCAATAAAACTTAATAATATTTCCTGATAACTAGCAGGTAAACAACTTTATACAATATAGGGTATATTTTATTTTCTGAAACAACTGATGGTCATTCAAAAGAAAGATTGTTGGGGAGTGGTGGGGGAAGGAGGTTAGTATTTTCAATTGGTTACCAGGCTTTTAACAAAACAATTCCTATTATAATCCTAAGGAATTTCATCTGACTAAATCCCCACTCAAATGACAAACAAGGAGTGAGAGCTGTAGCTAAAAGAACAAAGGGTAATGGGGGGACCTGTATCTGAATGAGCCCCACCATGGTGCCCTTTAGAGGGTCCCATTGTACCCTTGGTTAGCACCTCTCACCATTGCTTATGAAAACACTTAACATTGAATGATGCTGTATGTCTTTTATTGTACTTACTAAAATTGCTTATGCAATTTCAATTGGCTATGGTGTTTATCATGTACTGTCCTAGGTATTATGTAGCATGGATTAGCCTAAGAAGCAGCTGCCTTTTTTTTTAGTGCATCAAGTGATTATTATGTATTGTGTGAATATCAGTTCAAGTTTCTTGAGTGCTGTGGCATCTAGATGAAGAGTAGTAAATAAACATTAGGCTTTTAAAATAAAAAAGACTTTTATGCTATTCTTCAATTTCTACATTCTCTTAAAATAAATGGTGGCTATTGGACCCTTTTATTTCAATAAAAGATAAACACGCCCACTGATGAACACATATAAATCTGCACTTTAATGTTAATGGAAGTTACACATGGGTATCAAGAGGTAAAACTCAAAGAAGATACTATAAAATCATGTTATAGCTCAGTTTTCAGAGTGTTTCAAACCTGAGGGGCATTGTTTCATGTTTTAAGTTTGTATGTATACAATCTCTAACCTTCAATATCCTTGATAAAATGGCTTTTAAATCATAAGCTTGGTTTGTTTCTTTAAAATATGGGGTGGGGTGCATTGTAATTATAAAAGCCTCTTTGAAAATTGGACTTGGTAAAAGGATCTATATTGTGTGTGCATGTATGTAGCTCCTTTGGTGTTTGTTAAGAGTAGTAGGTGCCATTCTCCTATTTTCCCCATTCTCTCCTTAGACTGTTTTAGGTCATAGGCTTTCTCCTTTTGCTTTCCTCACCTCCCCATGACGCCTGCCCTGATCCCTTCAATTGCATTGACTCTTTTCTTTCTCTTTTCATTTCCCAGGAGAATCTGAGAACTCTTAAGTCCCACAATTTACTGAACTGCTGTAATTATAGCCTGTATCTTTTATTAAAATAACTACATGCTATGCTTTTCTGTGGTAGTACAGAATAGTAATGCGATTAGCACCCTTCATTAAGATGTACTGCCCATTTTGAGTGACAGCTTTAAGTCACAGGATAATTCTCCTACACAATGGTCTGTACTTTTTAAAAAGGAAGAAGGGAAGACTTGTAATTGAGGAAGAAAACTAAAATCCTCTAGAAAATCTGCCATTGTTAATACACCCAACTCTTCACCCCTACCCTCCAAAAAAGATTTTTAGTCAGTGAAACTTTGAAAATCTTCATATTGATAGCACATTTTCCATACTTTAATAAGTTAACCCCAATGTCAATCACAAATGAGAATACTTGTGTTTATTTCCCATAGTGACTGTGAAGATAAAGTGAGATGGTGACAATTAAACTTCTTCCAACCTTTTAAAATATATTTACTTTAAAGTCAAACAGTTTTAAAGTATTTTTGTTATCCAGTGTATTGTTTCTGTAGCCAAAATAACTGACAGAAACAACTTGAAGTAGAAAAGGTTTATGTTGGTTCATGATTTCCAGAGGTTTAGGCCATGGTCAGCTGACTCCACTGCTCTGGGCCCAAGATGAGATAGAACATCATGGCAGATGGGCATGTCAGGAAAAAGATGTTAATCTCGTGGTAGTTGGGAAGCTGAGAAATAGGAAGATAGCATAAACTATCAGGTGTAAGATACAATCCTTAAGGGCACACCCCCAGTGATTTATCTCTTCCAGTCAAACCCCAGCCTACAATTACCACCTGGTACAGTAGAGATTTCAAATTATTAATCTACCAAATGGATTAATCCACGGATTAGGTCATAATAATCTAATCATTTCACCTCTGAACATTCCTACATTAAGAGGAGCTTTTGAGAGAGACATCATATTCAAATCATGACAGTGTTTAAATATCATCATTTCTATATTAATCAATACAGTTAAATCCTTCAGCAGCTACCTATTACTACTAGGACAAAATCTAGATGTTTTATAGTAACTCAGAAGGCTCTGTGTAATTCTTTGTGTACCTACATCATTTGTCTCTTCTTTTTTTCTTTTTTTTAATAGTTACACATGACAGTACAATGACCTTGACATATCATACATTTGAATCAGATGGGATATAATTTCTAATTTTTCTGAGTATACAGGTTGCAGAATCACATTGGTCATACAGTCACATATATACACACAGTAATAATAATGTTTGTTTCATTCTACTATCCTTCCTATCTCTCCAACCCCTCCCCTCCCCTCCCATCACTTCTGTCTACCTAATCTAGGGTAACGCTATTCTTTTTTTCCCCCACATCTTCATACATGTATTTTGTATAACAATGAGGGTCTCATTCCACCATCCATGCAATTCCCTTTCTCCCTCCCTTTCCCTCCCACCCCTCTTCCCTATGTAGAGGTAATCTTCTTCCCATGCTCTTCCTCTCTTCCCCATTTTGAGTCACCCCCCTTATATCAGAGAAGACATTCGGCATTTTTTTTTTTTTGGCGGGGGGATTGACTAACTTCACTTAGCATAATATGTTCTAATGCCATCCATTACCCTGCAAATGCCATGATCTTATTATTTTTTAGTGCTGAGTAATATTCCATTGTGTGTATATGCCACATTTTTTTTATCCGTTCATGCATTGAAGGGCATCTAGGTTGGCTCCACAGTCTAGCTATTGTGAATTGTGCTGCTATAAACATTGATGTGGCTATGTCCCTGTAGTAAGCTGTTTTTAGGTCTTTGGGGTATAGTCTGAAAAGAAGAATAACTAGGTCAAATGGTGGTTCCATTCCCAGCTTTCCAAGGTATCTCCATACTACTTTCCAAATTGGCTGCACCAATTTGCAGTCCCACCAGCAGTGTATGAGTGTACCCTTTTCCCCGCATCCTCGCCAGCACTTGTTATTTGTCTTCATCATGGCTGCCATTCTTATTGGAGTGAGATGGTATCTTAGAGTAGTTTTAATTTGAATTTCACTGATTGCTAGAGATGGTGAGCATTTTTTTCATATATTTGTTGATTGATTGTATATCCTCTTCTGAGAAGTGTCTGTTCAGGTCCTTGGCCCATTTGTTGATTGGGTTATTTATTTGTCTCTTTTTTTTTTTTGAGAGAGAGAGAGACAGAGAGAATTTTAATATTATTTTTTATTAGTTTTCAGCAGACACAACATCTTTGTTTATATGTGGTGCTAAGGATCGAACCTGGGCTGCATGCATGCCAGGCGGGAGCTACCGCTTGAGCGACATCCCCAGCCCCTTATTTGTCTCTTCTTGAATGAAGTTGTGAGGAAATTTGGCTTTCAACTTCTGAACTGTCATTATGTTAGGAACAGAAGCACTGTTTCAAGTGTAGAGATCTTCTTGTATTCAAACTGGCACTTTTGGATAAAATGCAAATAGAATTTTGATGGTTAAGAAAATGTGATGCCTGATAAGTTTTGTTTTATAATTGTTTTACCTACATAAATATAGGTAAAATATTATTAGTTCCATTTATATCTATAATTGATTAAGATAATGAACAATTAAAATGTAAGCCAGAATTTATGAAGTATTTAATTAATAGCAGTAATTATATTGTATTTCCAGTTGCATTGCCTACCAGAATCTTTCAAAATATAATAAATCTTATATTTTTGAAGTTGAACAATTAGGATAAATTTTATTTTAAAATATCACTTTCCCTATGCTTCAGGTTCTAACTAAATATAATTAAACCTACTGCTTCTGCTAATACAAGTTTACAAAGCAATGGAATTATTGCCAGTACCTGGCCTTCCTGTTCAATCTTTCTTTCTTCTTCTTTTTTGTTTGTTTGTTTGTTTGGGGGGAATGTTTTATTCTCCTGGCTAGCCTATGCTATTGCAGTGAAAGTTTTGAAAGAAAGATTATTTTGAATCAAGGACAGAAAACTCCAGGAGCTTAGTGTTTGTTTTTTTTCTCTGATTAACTTTCAATTTAAGAAAAAAATTAAAAATATCCCACCAAACATTTTGCTTCGATAGGCTGAAGCTTCAATTGTTTTAGAAGTAGACTACAAGATTAATATCTCTTTCTTTAGAAAAGAAACTAATATAATTGACTATGCATTCTGAAAAGATAGCTTGTTCATACTTCTACTAGTATATCCATAAAGATTTTCATGTTATTCTGATATATGTCCATTATTAAAGACAAATGCATTTTTAAATCTTGTAATTAGAAGGTTCATAGCCATCATAGGTCTGTTGGAAGCAGAAATACACATTAATATTTTAGCTTTCCATTTGCTTTCATGAAATCTATGAACAGAAGCTATCTGCATCTAGGGATTGTCTTCAAATGACAAATTCAGCATGCTACAAAAAAGTGATACTGGGATTTCCTGCTGAATTCATCTAAAGTTAGGCCATCCTGAGTAATGATTCAGAGTGGATTCTTATTCTCATGTGCCAAAGTTATTTTTCTCTTTTTATATTTGATTTTGATGATGATGAATATGACTGTGAAAAGGAATTATGCCACATAAAGAGAAATACTCATAGTATTACAAAATTGTCAATGACAGAGTAGTCTGACTAAAATGATACAGTTTGATTTCATTTTCTCAGAGATAAAATACAAAACATAATGAAAATGGACTTCTGAAGTTTTCTGAATCACCCAAATAATAAGTAATGTCTAAGACTTTATGTACCTGGTACATAAACAGGACATAGTACATCCTCAGAAAAGATTGGTTGTGTGAATGAATAAATTATGTAAATAAATGTATGCTCTATTTTATCAATTACATGTCCCTTTTATCTTCCCTTTTTCTTTGACCAAATGATTTGAAATGTATTACTATCATGTAGTTTTTCTCTTCTGTGATATTTTGTGTTATAAAAGATAATGCATACTTACTCTAGAAAATTTAAACATTTAAACTATAAGGACAATTAAAAATATCCACAATTTCAATATCCAGAAGCATTGACCATTAACATGTTGGCTTATTTTCTTCTACCTTGTAGTTGTATGAATTTTACATAGTTTATATTATACTATATACACAGTTGTGCATCCTATATTTTCACTTAATTTTGAAAGCATTTTCACAAAAATAATCCAATTAAGTCCCAAGTTTTCAATTCTGCAAATATTTCAATGACACTGGTACATTAAAATGGGTTAGAAATCATAATAATAATCTGCACCTTATATTTCATTTATTATCTATGAGAACAAAAATATAGATAATAACAAGGGCAGGTGGGCATCATTTCTGTGGCCCAGAACCACTCAACAGTGTGGTGCACATTACTATGCAGTATACATTTTCCCATTGTCCTATTTATAGGATAGCTATTTTTCCACCATTGATAATTTGAACTGCAGTGCATTCTTTGAAATAAAATGGCAACCTAGTTCTAGGAAATCCTTTCATGAATACATTTCTTATATTACATACCAGGTAAATATGTAATATTTTGTTCAGTTGAACATTTGATAGAAAACTTTCACAGCAAAGTATATGCCATTTTCACAATGAATTTAAAGGTATTTCCAAATACTTTAATCATTCATCTATTACTTTTCTCAAAAGAATATATCTCTACAACCGTAATGATTATTTCAAAGTTAGCATAAGTGGTATATTTGTTGCACAATTTAAGTTTTTGTAAGTATTCCACATCTAGAATGGTAGGACAAAATTATTATTAAGGAATGTGAATAGATAAATATGCTAAATTCATGTATATGCACATTCTAACTGTGAATATATTATATATGCTTATTTCAAAAAATATATTTACATTCTTTAAGTAAATACTTAAAAATATTTAGTATAGTCAGACCCTAAGAGTAGGAAGATGTACCTTACTCCAAAGGAATGCACTAGTTAGTTTGGGAAGGAGTGCCACAATAAACTGTTAGGTTGAGCCATATGAAATTGTAGATTTTTCACCTATAAAAGCATTCATTTCATGTGATTCATCCTAGCATAATACACTATGGTAAGGGTAATATTGTAGCAAGTACATAGTAGTGTGACAATGCCAAAATGAAAGTGATTAGTTCTTCTGAAGAGAGATAACAAGATGACTGCTGCTTATTCAGCAAATATAAGTTTAAATAAGGGTCCTTTGTGTCTGTATAGGGGTGTGTGTGCGAGAAAGATGCCAGGTAATATTCATGCACCAAATTTATAATATTATTTCGCATTGCATGCCAGCAACACTTCACCTCTCTGAAATCCAGCTATTCCAGCAACTCTACCTGCTTGGAAATGCCATTTATCTTTTTGAAATATGGCCATAAACCTGAAAGTAAGCAAAAACAAAAGCATCCCTTAACAGGCAACAGGAATCTGATCAAATCCTTAAGCAACAGCATGTGGACTTTCATCAGAAAATAGCCTTCTGAGGCCCTCGCTCAAAATCTGTTTACTTTTAAGTTATACACAGTTCTATAAAATTTGATTTTCTCTTTTTTTTTCACCCACCTACAAATGAGAAAGAACATACAATATTGGAAGGTAGAGATATTTTAAGACTCACTGGCAATACTAAGAAATGATAGCTAATTTCCTGATTGCAGTGGAAGAGATGAACTTATCAAAGTAGACAATATCTTAAAAAAAATATAGGATACAAAACTGTTCATAGTTGATCTTAAATTTCTGAAATATATGTATACAATTGCTTACAAAAATAGGCATGAAATAGACCAAAATATTAACAGTCTTTGGCTATGCCATGGTGTTATGGGTTATTTTTCTTTCTTTCTTACTTCTTACAGTATTTTTCAGTGGCCATGTGCTGATCATATTACTAGAATAATTTAAATAATATTTTAAAATAAATGCTTAAAATAAGAAAGAGCCTGAAGTATAGAGCAGTTTTGGTCTATTTAGAAAAAAAGAAAGACACACCCCATTATGCCCTATGGATCTCGAGAGCACAACACAGTACTTGATGATCACAATAATTATGTGAATCAGCAAAAATGTATTTTCAATGGATTCTCTTTATGAAGGCAGCAAAGCGTATATTATATCTGCAAAACATTTCTGTACAAAATGCCTAAGAATGAAAAAACGTTGCTTCTTGTGATGTGTAAGCCCTCAGTCATCCAGATTGACTCATTGTCTGAGCTTTGGGATAGCAGAAATCTTATTTTAGGTTTTTCTATTTTAAAATGTTATTACCCTGTAGCTATTTGTCCTATTAAATTATGCAATATTATTATATCAAAGCTTCCTCTCCTAAGTGTTTATAGCTATTTGTTGAGGCATTATTATCAGATGGGCATGGAAACATACATTTAACTGATCATCTTTATTCTTTTGTAAATAGCAGGAATATCTGTTAAAATATACCTTCTTTTCTGAAATGTGAGGTTTTACTGTTTGATGCCTTTGTTGGCTGACCCTTGATTTTTCCAGAATTTCACACAGTAAGAGAAGAAATATTTACATGTTTCTAATCTATTGCAAAGTATTAAAATCAAATTATAAATTATTCAAGCTATTGGGCAAGTTTCCTGAGAAAATATATACAGCATAAAGAATATAATATTTATAATCCTATTTCCCTGTTAGAAATGTTACGGTTGAAACACTCCTCTCTGTTTAAAAATATAAATTGAAAAAAATGACAACAGACAATATAAATGCAAAATGAATCCATTGTCCTTGTGGACAATTCTCAATGTCTTTATCTTTCACATATGTGCTGCAATGGTAGCATTACTTGCATCATCATCACAACTTAGCCTTGTCCTTATTCACTTTTCACTGAATCATATGCTTTGGTAGTTGTCCCAGATTTTCTTTAATGTCTTCAAGACCCATCAGTGTCAGTAAATGATCATATGGATCTTCATTCATTTTTCCCTCTGTGTTCCTTCTTGTGACAAACTTTGTCCCCCTGATGACCTCACTCCTCCTACATCCTTCAGAATCATGCTCTTTTTCTTCTTAATGTTTTTCTTTAAATAGATGTCTTCTTTCTATAGGAATGCTCAGGTCGTCCTTATACTTATAAAATAAACATCTGTGATAAATAAACCAAACAATAAATTAACAAAAATTATCCCCAACCTACTATCCTGCATCTAACTTAAGAGCAAAGACATGGCTACACCAAGAAATAAGAAATAAGATATGTATATATCTATATGTATGTGTGATGTATGAATTTGTGTGCACTTACATCTATAAATGAACCTTAGGTTGTTATTGGGATTGTGCTGCTCTTAATTGTGTGGCTTGGTTGGAATTGCTTCATGCTTCTGATATGGGGCCCCAGTGAACAGTCAGTGATTCTGTTTCCCTTTTGTATTTTGAAATTTTCAAGTACATATAAAATAGAATAATATAATGAACCCCATGAACAAATCACCCAGCTTCAACAATGACCAATTTGTGATCATTGTTAACCCAATCCTTGGATATTTTGAAGCACATCTCAGACCATAACATTTTTAAATGTGTAAATATCTCTATAGATATCCACAAAACAATGATGATTATTTCTAGCATAACCAAATACTATTATCATAACTTACCTATCACCAAGTTATTAAATAACAGATTTTTAGTCAGTGTTCACATTTTTCTGATTATGCACTACCTATATTTTCTAGTTTGTAACAAGAACTAAAAAGGTTTATTTTGGCTCATGGCTCAGGAGATTCTGGCCCAAGAGGCCCCAGAGCTTTGGGCCTTTGGTGAAAACAGCATATTATGGCAAGAGCATGTGGCAGAGTAAACTATTCATCTCATAACTCAGGAAACTGAAGAGCCATGATGGGCTAGGGTCCCACGATCCCCGTCAAAGACATGCCCTAAGTGACCTAAGAACCTTCCACTAGGACCAAGCTTCTAAAGGTCCCACTGCCTCCCATTGCATCACCCTTTGAGTCAATCCTTTAACCCATTGACCTTTGGGGGAAGCTCATACAAACCATAATGCTACCTCATAGAGTTATTTTGAGGATTAAATGAGTAAATGCCTATGATGTAGCTAAAATGGTGCCTAGCATACAATAAGTATTTTGTATGCACTAAGCAGATGTTATTACTGTTATCATTTTTAATTATGTTTATTAGTTTAGGTTTTCAATAAGGCAGCAGTAAAGAGTGAGAGATTGAAGGTGCTAATAGAGGAGAGAATAATTGTAGAAACATTAACCTTTGAGAGAGGAGAAAAAGAGAGCAATTTCTACCCCAGAGATGACTAGGATAGATTATCAGTGTCTAGGTGAAGGCAGATGCTAAAACTTCAATGATAGACTCATTCTTACAGGGTAAATATTAAGATCATCTTTTAAGAATGAGGAAAGGGCCTGGGTTCTAGCTCAGTGGTAGAGCACTTGCTAGCATGTGTGAGGCATTGGGTTCAATTCTCAGCACTGCATATAAATAAATAAAATGAGGGCCCATTGACAACTAAAAAAATGAATGGGGAAAGGAATTTAGGAGCGGAAGCCTGTGGCAGCAGAGGAAGTTTGGAAATATTTGAGGAATAAGCCAGAGAACACACAATAGGCACAGGCAAGTTGTGTCAGTTCTTGATCTAAGAAAATTAATGTGTCAGGAGGGGGATCCCAGACTTTTGGAGTGGTAGCCTATCAGCCTGGTGAGGGCAGTGGGTCTGGGCATGGCTGAGTGGTAAGATTGTTATAAAATAAAAGTGAAGGAGCATTGAACAGGGAGTTGGGAGACTTGGATCCATTTCCCAACTCTATTGTCATCTAGTTTATATGACCTCAGATAGGTCATTTACCTTTGTATCTCACATTCACTTGTGAAATGGGAGAGTTACCTCACTTTGTCTCTAACATTCCAATTCCAGAATTTATGACCTTAAAGGACTGATTCTAGAGCCAAACTGAAGAAGATCCCTTGAAATACTAGGGTTGGAAAGTGATGAATAGGCGGAGGGAGGTTGGAATGTAAGATCACTAAAAGGGAAACTGATAGGGAAACTCATGCCATTCAGTCTCAATATATCAATCTTCCTGCCTTTAATTTTCTTCTGCATTCAAAAAGGAAGGAAGGAAGGAAGGAATGGAGGGAGGGAGGGAGGGAGGAAGGAAGGAAACTCGTTTGTAATTTTTGTAGCAGATATGGATATTTTGAATTTAATAGGAATTCACACTGAAAACTAAATGTTATTTATTTTAGATTTATGTACTTAAAATGTTCATTAACACATCGAAAATAAACAGTTTACTTGTAGGGAAGACTTTTCTGCTCTTAAGCAGAAGATAACAAAAGAGTGTTTTATGCCTTCCTCTGCCTGTAATACCATTACACTTTGGAGTAGCTAACTAGGTTGCTTGAATATGCTGTTACAGAACTGGTTAATCCATAATTCAGCAGGTTCTTGGCTTCCAAGTTGCCTTATTGACAAGCCTGAAGAAAGTGGATGGAACTAATTAGCACTCAGCATTATAAAATAGGAAGAATTAAATAAAGCAGCTTCAGTATTAAACGCAGACCCCTATGAAGATATTCCCTTTAGTTATGGGGATTTTGAAATGATAGACAGGCTAAACCAAAACTCATAATCCTATTACAGTCTCCTACACCCACCTAATAAGCTTCAAGAGATGTTTCCTTAGAGTCTGGGATATTGCCATCTTCCTCTAGGCTTTTCTGTATATAGCTTATAAATTCTTTACTGTTCCCACTAAATACTTTGTTATTTAAAATAGCATAAAAGAGAGTATATAAGTATATATACATATTGATGCATTTTGACTGTAATAATACCCTTGGCCTATAGGGAACTTCATATTATTAATAATTTCAGAGGAAAGCTTTTTAAGAAAAAAGCTCCAGGCTTAGCTATAATGAGGCATTTGAAAAGGAGGAGGGGAGTATGTTTGTGTGCGTAATAAAAATATTGAACCCTTTGGGATGTTATGAACCATGGTGTACTAATAAATGATCTTTCCATTTCAGTGTTCCAGCAGACATCTTTGTACCCCTGATGTACCCTTGCAAAATGCCTTTAGCTCACATTTCCTTTTAAATATTTGTGTCTCCTGACATTTGCTACTAGGGGTTGGGGTGAAATAGGGTGAATCTGATGGAGGAAGGAGGACAATACTAAGAGGCAGGCAACGTTGGTGGCTTAAAATAATGAGCCCATTTTCAGCTGAGCTGTGTGGTTCATATAAATTAATTAACCCCTTACAAGCATTTGTCTGACAATCCTAATTCTCATTCAGTTCAATGAGTTTTATAATTATCATTTAACTAAATAGCACTAAAAACTGTTTATATCCTACCATTAAGGAAGCTTTGTAGAATTCCTTTCCTATAAATCATATGAAGTTGTTTACAATTTGCAGTAGTCTTATTTTTCTTCTAGTTTGTGCTCAGGTTGCTGTTTTGCAATTTAAAAAAAATGTTTTCAGGATGCTAATTATAGAATATGCTCTAGAGTTTGGTTAGCCTTGTAAGGGTAAAGGACCTCAGTAAAGAACATTTTCACAGTTTAATTGGAAGAATGTTGGCTTAAACTATTATCTATCATGTTAAACAAAATGAATCCAATGATGCTAAATGGATATAGAATGATTAATTACTCGTTCTTAAGACCTGTGCCATTTAATTCCTGGTGATAAGATGGTGATAAAGCACTTTTACCAAGAAAGAGAGAAATGAGGGTATTGTGTTGACAGTGCTAGGAAACAAGGTTGAGAACACTAGGAAAATATGTTTGAGGTGGGAAGCCTGGGACATCCCCTACCATCTATGCTCTGTATGTGTAATTACTTTTCATTTTCATACTAAAAGTTAAGGTAATATTAATAAACATTTTACTTAATTAAGCTTCTTCTGATTGCAAAGGACAAAAAGCTACTTAAACTTAAACTGAGTGTTTATTGAAGAGATACAGAGAGAGGCTCAAGGGAATGCAGAGCAGAAAGTATCATACATCTAGACCTAGATCCCTGAAAATAGAATCTTTGCTATTTATGCAAGGTGACTCTGGGGTCCTTTACAGCAGGAGTTCACAGGCCTTTCAGCTAGTGCCTGAGGGGACACTTTACTGTCCCTTCTACCTTTTGACAAGGACTCTTGAGTCCCAATTCCATATTTCTGTGAGAGAAATGTTATTTGGCTCCTTTTTTGTTCTTTTGTACAACCCCATGTCGTTAATGAGCCTAAGATGGCTCCCCTCTTTCCTCCCCTAGTCAGTCGGCTATCACTATTTGTGTTTTATGGAACTACTTTATTTCTCATGACAACTTTATTAGATAGGTTAAGTATTATTGCTGTGGAGGAAACCAAGGCAAGGAGAAGTTAAGTAACATTTCCAATGTCATCATATATATTCAGCGTCTGTGCTTGGAACCAGCACCTTCTACTTATAAGTGCTGTGTGTTGAGTTAGAAGATCTGGTTTCTAGTACTTGACCCAACACTATATGGATGAGTCGGAGTAAATCACTTAATCTCTCTGGCCATTCCATGAAGAGTTTATTATTTTCAAGTTTCATTGTCCTAAGGCTTGTATGGTTACAAGGAATAGAAATCTACTCAAATGAGTAGGAAGATTCAACACAAGTTGAGTGAAGGAGGATTTATTCAGTGATATAACAGACAACCTTTTGATTATCCAAGGATAAGAAACAAAAGTCAGACCATAAAGTATCTTAAATTGGAACCAAATTTTGAAAGTTACAAATACAAGTTGCTTTCTCTGTCCTTCCATGGTCTTATCTCTGATTCTTCTTTTTCTCAATGGGTTTCCTGTATTTGAACATGGCTGCCATAGCTGTGATTCAGTATGACCCTTACTTCAAGTCCCTATCTGTATGTGATATTGATTTCTCTGAGTTCAAATTATTGTGACAGATTCTGACTGTCCCAGTTCAGCCTCAGGAGTTGGTCCCATTGGGTCAGGTGTCAAATCTGTATCCACTTAGCCAGGGCAAGGATAAGGTCACATGGTACACAAGACCATTACCTTTTCTAGGGTCTGTATGGAAGAGATTAGCTAAAAGAGAAATGGGAAGTGCAGAAAAATAAACTGATGTTTGCTACACCCAAACTCTTAACACTCTTAATACTGTTTTAAAACATAATACATATTTCAAAATAGATCATCATTTTTTGTACACAGATAATATTCTAATTGCTGTGTATCAAGTATTAGAATGATATTAGGTGTTGGGCCTCCATTTCCAAATATGTTCACTATCTTGTTCTACTTTGGAATTCACACTCATGTGCACACATGCACATACACACATGTTTATGCATTTATCTGTATTTTACTGCATATAATCTATTTTTTTTTTACCAAACCAACCAGAATTTGTCCAAATAAATATTCTACAATAACTTCAATTTGAGTAGAGAAGAAATCCAGTACGGTTTCCTGTGTTTATAGTTACATCTACTGTTTAACGAAACAGTATTTCACAGGTTAATTGCCCAGCTTATTTATCATATTTGGCTTTGAAATAGTTTTCTGTTTCCCAATACTTGGATCTATGAAAGGTCAAAGATTAACTGTCACTGGAACTAATCCAAAGAATATGAGGCAGACACATCAATGTTCATAGCAGCTCAATTCACAATAGCTAAACTATGGAACAATCCTAGGTGCCTTATAATAGATGGATGGATATTATATAATAGCCATTATACTAGATGTGATATATGTGCAAAATGGAGTATTACTTGACCATAAAGAAGAATGATTTATGCCATTTGCTGGTAAATAGATGGCTCTGGAGACTATCATGCTAAGTGAAATAAGTTAATCCCAAAAAACCAAAGGCCAAATATTCTCTCTGATATGCAGATACTGACTCACAAAGGGCAGACTGGGAAGTGGAGGTTCACCATATTGTACAGGGGGGAATGGGGAGAAGGGAGGGGGAATGAGAATGGAAAAGATAGTAGAATTAATCATACACACCTTTCCCATATTCATATATGAATACATGACTAGTGTAACTCCACATCTTGTACAACCACAAGAATAGGACAATATACTCCATGTATGTATGATATGCCAAAATATATTCTACTGTTATGTATAACTAAAAAGTAAAAAAAAAAAAAGAAAAATAAAAGAATAAGAGGGGCTGGGATTGTGGCTCAGTATTAGAACCCTTGCCTTGGAAGTATGAGGCACTGAGTTTGAGCCTCAGCACCACATCAAAATAAATTAATCAATTAAATAAAGGTATTGTGTCCATTCATAACTAAAAAAAAGAAAGAATATGAAGCCAACTGCAAAGGTATCCCAAAGAAATGATTCACAAATATTTCATGCAGTGATAGAATCATTGAATTGGTTCTGTAACTCCCCAAAGCAACTCCATTGTAAAAGACATACCTAGCTTACTAAGGTTGTTTAAAAATTGCTCACAGTAGCAAAAAGGTTTGAATCATGCAAAATACAAATATTTAGCTAAATGTATATTTAGCCAAGTAGAAGATTTAAAAAAATAAATTAGTTGGACTTTCTACTGAAGTATAGAAAAGAAAAACAATTCCATCTATTTCAACTACTGTGACCCAAGATCAGTATACATCTCTTATGCCCACATAGAAAAAATATGAAGTGCCTAAAAGTAAGCAAATGAATTTAGAGCCTTTAGAAGAATGGGAAGAACCCCTTGCCACAGATCTCCTTCTGAACCAGCTAAATTAATTAATCTTTGTTCCTTGTTGTTGCTTCTGTTTTTTTGTTGTTATTTTATTTTGTTTATAACCATCCTTATGCAAAAGCAAGGAATCAGGGAAAACCCCAGAAGATATAGTTGAAGATGAGTGAAACAGATTTACCAAATTGTTGGTGCTTGCCTGGTTTCCTGTTGCTATTTAGATGTTGTATTATTATAGTACAAGTTGAGCTTGAATTTGTGTATGAGTGTGCTTGCTTGTACTTTTCCTTCTTGCAATGCTGAGGATTGAACCCAAGGCCTGGTGCATGCTAGCCAGCATTGCACCATTGATCTACATCTTCATCCCATGTTTGTATGTGTATTTGTTGATATGTTCAAAATCATTACATTAAATATGCTTTATTAAAGATGTAATTTGAGAAAAGTGCATATACTTTTTCTCTTCTCCTGTGTATTAAAATATCCTCATTTCTGTGGTTGCTTTATTTAAAAAAGAGAATTAGTCCATCTGGATTAGTCATTCTAGCTTCTAAAAGGAATGAAAGACAATTTACATCTTAAATTAAAATTCTGCATAAGCAGTGTAATCTGATGAACACACCCTTTACCTCAAATTTACAGCAATAAATATTTTACTTATTTTGAGAAATATAAGATATGAGAAGTCCATCACAAACGTGGTTTTTGAAGTTTGGAATGTTAACTACAGCTTCCACATGCTAACATGGTCCTCATTTAATCCCAAAGCAAGGCACCAAGTACTCTATTGTACAAAGATTTTAAATGAATCCGCAAGTTTTCCCTCTTTCTAATAAACTAGCTTTTATACTTTTCCTATGGAATCATACTTTAAGACCTAAATACAAAGTGACCCAGGGACTTGCTTTGTACAAGACATATTCTTTGGCATTGATAACAATCCTGACTCATTCCTATCCTGTCCTCATGCCTCATCCTCCCATTATGCACTTATCAACTGGTTCTAATGGTTTAGGAAGAAACAAATAAAATAACCATAAGATAAATACTTGATTTTTTAAAAAAAACTTTTAAAATATATTTTAGTCTATAGGAGAATAAACAGATACTTTGCATATAAACTGTGTATGTACATTTTTTCCATATACAATAATTTACCTCATTGGAAAATCCTAGTGAAATCCTCTGCTCATCTTTGCCTATGGAGTCTTTCACCCTGAAGTTTGGCCATTGTCATAAGCATGGCCATTGCTGTTAATAATCATTGTTGTCACCTAGGCTGCATAGAATAGAATGATTGTCAAAGTATACAAGTCTCTAAGGAGATACATACTCGTGTCATATTCATTAGCCCTAGTATCTCATTGCACTGACAAAACTATTGAAAGTGCTTAGGTGTTTATTAATCAGTGTAAATCTAGCATATATATAGACACATAGGCTCTACTACCTCATTCCCCATATCTCTTGGCCTAACAAAATTTGGCAAAATTACTTCTTGTATTTCTTTCATATTTTCAAGTATATATTGTTTTATATTTAACAGTACCCTTCCCAGAGTGGAGATTTAGAATATTTATTCCATTTAACATCAGTTGATTTTATTTCCAGGTGCTGTCCATTAGGACAAACATCATGAAAAGGCTACTGACCAAAATATTGTTTCCCTGGCTGACACCTGGAAGAAAAAATAAACTTATGTTTAATGGAGTAGACTGTCTAAATCCCTGTTTTGAGAAGAGAGCACATTCATGAATATGTATTCATCGTTGAATTCAATAGATTCTAATGGTGAAGGACATCCATATCATAGAAAGTAGCACCTATTCATTAACTTATTACTTTCCAAAGAAACAAGTAAGAATGCAGCTTGAGAAAGATTGCTTGAAATAACCAGTTCATTCCTTTATTATGTGACACATTCATCATGACCTGCATGATAACTGATGAAATAAAAACGTGTATTATCTATGATCTAATTTGCTGGAATTTTTATTTTAAGTTATAGTAGTGCAGCTGTAAACCAGTATTATAAATAAACTGTTTATAGTTTTGTCTTACTCAGTGTCCTAGTGTATAGTATAATATCTAGTTATTTATACATTTTAAATATTTTTTTTCTCTTTTATGTAATGATAAATCATCCTTGTGCAATAAGGGTACAAGATCAGCTATATAAATCACCTAAGTGCTGTTTTAGGCTGGAGTGGGTGGTTGTACAATGTGAACTTTTAAAATAATCAAGTGGCAAGAGTTTTTAGTAGCAACATCATATTTATTTTACTAAGTCCCCTTTCTTTCTGCCTAAGGCTTTCTGATAAAATGGATGTTATGTTCTATTGCAAGGAAAATTTGTTTTCCTCTGCCTTTCCTCACCACTTTTTCTTCCTTTCTTCTAGGAAATGGACAAAACAATTGACCAAATATATGTATGGGAAGAAAATATAGACATGGGAAGAAAATATATATTATTTTTACAAAGTGTATTTCCAAGGTCTATTCATTTGACACTATATGTCTTTTAGGTGGTACAGGACATTCAACGAGGCATTAAACAGGATACAAAAGATGTCTTAGAGACTATCTCTGTCTTCTAAATTTCTTTTTAAAAGCTGCATACTGGTCACTAATGAAATGACTATTATGTAAAGACAAAAGCCATAAGTATAGCCATTTTTTTGCCATATATATTCCAAATATGTGTGTAATCTATAACAGATGTAACATAATTTCGCTATATTCAAATTAATTCACATTTTCAAGAACATCACTAACTTGGAAAACCCAGAAATACCCTAGGTATTTTAATACAGTGACTACAAATAACTGTTAGAATCCTTAAAATTTTTCTGTCTGCATATATAAGGTTTATGCATTCCAGCTTGTGTGTGTGTGTGTGTGTGTGTGTGTGTGTGTGTGTATATATATATATATATATATATTCCTGGCTATTTATTCTTCCCTCTGTGGAATCTCAGCTCTTCAGATATGATTCATAAAAATGTGATTTTTTTACCAATTGGTATTCTATTATTGGGATATTGGGGAATTCTGTGAACTGTGTAACTAGAAATATAAACTTGATTTTATTATTAATCCACTCAAATCATCTAATGGGAAGTAACCTACTGCATGTACATTTAGTAGATAATGCAACATAATGATTTCAAGACTGTGTAAAAAAATCATGCAACAGACTCAATTCCAAAGTGTGTAAAATATTCAAATTAAGAACAGAACTGCAGGAAACACTCCCAGATCATAAGAGCTGCTACTCACAAAAGGGGTATGCTTGTATCTCTGAGAGGCTTCCAAATACATTTTTTACTAAGGAAGTCTCATTTTAATTCTGACTAGAAAAGCACAAATGACATGTCCTTAACAAGTGGCAGTATTGGTATTCTAGCATTTTAAGGGTATGAGAATGAGTTTGAAACAAACTGAGAAAATGCAATGAATATTTGTTAATTACTATGGAAAGTAGAGGCATTGCAAGGAAATTTTGTTTTCCTCTGCCTTTCCTCACCACTTTTTCTTCCTTTCTTCTAGGAAATGGACAATGATTTAGATAGGTTTTAAGTTACAGAATGAAAGTGGATAATGCAGATGCATGTCTGGATTCAGGACAAAGGGAGGTTCCAGAAGTGCCTGCTCTAGTAGACTCGGTTGTTCACCAGCACTACTGATATGCTCCCTATCATAACCACAGAAGAAAGGTTACACATGCAAAAGCCTGTGCCCTCTTTTGTGCTCGCTCACTTTATTTGGGTCTTTCATCCTGCAAATGACATCTTCATGCCTGCTGTTCAGGGGCTTTGTCCTTAAAAAGTTGAGTGGAAACTTACAATGAAGAAAGAATGGAGGAATTTAAGTGAGTATCTGCTGTTTGTTAGGTACTGTGTTAGATGTCACATATACACCATCTCATTGCATCTTTACAGCCTTCCTGAGCATTAGATTTTATTTCCTCAAGTTTAAAAGTGAGGAAATGGGGGATTATAGAAGTTTGGTAGCTTGTCTGAGGTCACAGCTAGCCAATAGTTCAATCAGAATCTGAACCCCAGTTAGTCTAATTCCAAACCACATACTATTTACTTACAATATTACCTTTCACTTAGGTGCTCGTGCAAAAGATTTATGAGATTGCTCAGATTTTTCTTTGCTTATATTGGTAAGAACAATTATACCTGAATTTTTAGTTCTTGTCTCATAAGACTAGTAATATCACTTCGTTTTTAAAGAATGAGTGATTATTTGGTAGAAATATTCACTGAAATACTTCTAATAGTTTTCAAATCATAGAGTTGAAATTCATGTTGTGCTGTAGGCATTATTGATCCTGAACCATCTCATGCAGGTAGATATAAATCCTTTTTTTAAAGATCTCTGATGAAAAAACACTCCAGGCTTTTCCACAGTAATTTATCTCACTGCTGAAAAGGTTTACAGATAGGTATATGCACATTGTTAGGACCAATGATATAATGCCCAGTTCCAGTGAATAGAGCCAATAAAAAAATCACTTTTAAAATTATATTCTTCACTGGAAATTACTTATAGGAAGTTCATATGATTTTGTCACTTCTCTAGGAAATCCAGTTACATTTGAACATGTAAATGATCAGGCAAAGGATGGGTCACAGAAAGATTTTTATTTTGCATTTGTATTCCTTTTAAGGTTTAAGTCACAGATCTTTAAGTTTAAAGTAAATGAATGGAATGTTGAGAATTGGCACAATTTTTTAAAAAGTATCTGAGTTGTTTTTATAGAGCTTTACTCTTCTTTGTAAATATCCTATCCCATATTTTATCCTGTAATTGTAATTGTTTGCTTATTTGACCTTCTATCAAGGCTAAGCAATTGGAGGGCAAGAATTGTGTCTTACTCATCACAGTCTCTCTAACATTTAGCATAATGCTTGACACAGAAGTGATCAATACTTATCTATTGAATGAATTAATTAATTTCTCCAATTGATTCAGCTTAGACAGGCTTTCCTCCTACTTTCCCACAATGCTAATTCACATTTCTCTGTCTTGGTTCATAGTAGCTCTCTTATCTGGAACACTCTTTCTTTCTCTTTTCCACTTCCATAAGTACAATTAGTTCTCCCTTATATAAATAGTTCCAACTTGAATCCTGTTCTGACTATTCATGCTCTCATAGAGTGATGCCTTTTGCATGTCCCAACTCTTTCAATCCCTAAAGGCTAACCACACACATTAGCTTGCTTATGTGCTATTTTATATTATTTACTGAACTTTTAATGTTTTTTAAGTATTTAAAAAATATTTCTACAGAGATTTTTAAGAACAAGGTAGATAATTATCATTCTGGGATGGACTAGATAACCTGTAGTATTGTGCAGACCAATGATTCCTTGAATGTCCTCTGCACGTAAACCTTGCTTTATTAGAATTAGGAATCTGATTTGTGAAAATGAAGTCACCTCATCCTCCCAACTCCCTGATTCTCCTTTGCCAGAACCTCCCCTTGCCCTCCACTTTTGGTCTAATCTAGTTCTTTTAATTAAATATGAGATAATTAAAGTTCACAGAGTTTAAACCCAGCAGGTTTGATTTAGTGATAAAAATCTGTGGTTTGTCAGCTTTTCAAGGCATAATCCTGGCTTCAACCTTATCTGACAGGTAGTCAGCCTAGCAGGTTTGAGGATGAAAACCAAAGCATCTCATCGTTTTAGGCATGACTTGCTATTTATCTTCTGAGGCATAATTTACAATTGCCCTGTGGAAAGCAGGTAGGGTTAAATAAGAGGTAAAGGCCCCCTTTTGCTTTGGCTCAATTAATTCATTTAGTACATAGTTGTTAGTGACTAGGCCTACAAGGTGCACAAGTACATTTCAAATGGGGGGGGGAGCCTCAAAATATAGCTTATTTGATTAATGTAAATTATTCCTTTACTCACTGAATATGTAAAGTATGTAAATTTAGTTCTCCTGTCAAAAGGTACCTCCATGCCATTAGTTTCTGCAGCAGACAAGGCCTGCTGCATCCTGTACTGCATTTTCAGAGAGGTAATGCTAATGACAGCTTGAGCAATTGCCTTAATGAGCCAGAAAGGTGTTCTTTTTTATTCATGTTTAGCTACTTAGAGTCATCTGAAATAGAGATCATCTGTAGATATTACAGAGTGGGGGGAAAAAAAGCATGGGCTATCTTATTAATGTGGTTTTCCAAGCATGCTAAGAGTGAACCATCAATCAGTTATTTGCCAAGAAAATAGCTTTTTGTCTTCAGTGCTGTATAGGTGATATGCCATCTTGAAATGCAAGTTCAGATTTTAATTACCATGCTAGCTAAATATAGCTGTCAAGTTGAATCTCTAGGTTATTTAGGGAAATATTGTAGGGCTTCTTAAATTGATTACAAAATAGCATTTGTATCAAAAACCTAAAGTGAACAACATGACCCATTTCAAAACATAATAAAGCACTGTATACAAGTCATCAGGAAGATGTTAGAAATCCTCCTGTGTACATCATATTATATATAAAATTTAGCTCAATTGCGCTTGACTTTGTATCGTTAGAAACCAAAACATTAATATTAATATTTCAGACAAATTTCCTGTGGTCTAATTCTTTCATTCCAAGTGAACTAGCCATATTTTCTCATTAATTTGGGTCTGTTTAGAAACAAATCACATCCCATTACCATAGAAAGTCAAGTTCAAGTTTTGGTTAAATTCATGAAATACTCATAATTGGAGTATGGTGTTTTCATTTGGTGATGAACTTTAGCTGTAATTTTTACATGGAGTCAAGTGCAGTAGTGACATCAGTGTTGGAAAGTGTAAATTTACACTTAAGCCACTTCCCTAGCCAAGGATTTGAATAAAAAACTAGCAGAATTCAACCTGGGCTTGTGTTAGCAAAATAGCAAAAGTATAGGCACTAAACTAAAGGTTCTTTCTGCCACCACTGTGTACATCCCATGCCTGCATCTTGCTTAATCTTAATTAAATTGTATGTCTCCTGGGTCATATTTAAGGGGTTAAAAGTGCTTCTCTAAAGGACTTATAGTATGAGATATGATTTCAAAAAAAGCCTGGACTAAAGAATTAATTTTTTTCTGAACTGAATGAGTAAAATTATTTTTGAAATATTCTTTTCAGACTAAATAATCCATTGTATTAGAAAAAGTTATACAAATGAATCAGCTCTACAGTTTTTAGGAGGTGAATCAAGTAATTACTAAATTGAAGTACGTTTAGACTTGAAATATCATGCAAAATTATATTTCCCTAGAAATTTCCTGTTAAAACCTTACATTGATTTCTGTGAGTATGTTTGACCACTGAAGTAAAGTGTGGGACTCTTATAGAATTTTGATTTAATGACTAGGTAGTGGGTACTTTTATAATTACACAGCTTCATGAAGTTTGTAATGGGGGAAAAAACGAGAAAGAGCTTCTCTTCTCAGGTACACCAGAAATGACAAAAACTCAGCTCTTTAGGCATAAGTCCATGATAAGTGGAAGAGGTACTCTTCTAGTTAGTTATTCAATTGTGGAATTTTCCCAACTTAGCTTGCATTGTAACTATTCACTATTGTCACAACTGTGTAAAAGTCCTCTAAGAAGCCTGATATGCATACACTTAACACATTCAATTCTTAATTCTTGTTGCTAGTCAAGCCAAAAATTCTATTCCATAGTAAGACACTCGTGAAGAGGATAATTGTAATGCATTATTTGTCAAATTATTTTTCAAAATGCCAAAGAAAATATGACTATGTCTTTGAATCCCTGATTATGTAAATTTATTTATGTTAATCTATAACATGCTAGTTGGTTGCTCTGCAGCTCCGTTTTCAAGCTGATGATGCTAAAATTTGTGTTAATTCAAATCTAGGCATATAGGTATACTTGAAATCACCTAATTTGAAATTGCAGTTCTTAAAGTTAGCTCTGAGAAATGTAATTATGTAAAGAATATTTTGAATGAAATATTGAATAAATTAGTAGAAACAGTTAATTTTTCAATGTGTCCCAAAATAGTACACTTTGAAAGTGGTGCTTTTCTACTTTAATTTTAAATCTTCTCCATTTTATGAGACGTAAGCTTATCCTTATATTAAGTCCGATTAATTAGTAGTTCCATTAATTCCAACAAACTAGGTTCAGTCAATGATGATTTAATGCTGGTTGAAAAATAAAAGCATAAATAAATTCTAGGTTTCTTCCTGTAGTTTCTTTTGTTTCAGATTTTTTTGTTCTTTTGTCAATCTTTAGTTAGGTTATGGCAGAATGCCATGTTACTTCATTATTCTTTAGTTCCAGTGGCTGATTGTTTTTAATTCCATTGCTGGTAGTTTTTTTCTAATGCATCATTTTCTGTAAAAGAAAAAGGAAAGAAGAGTTTTACACCACACTGACTTGTAAGCTATTCCAAGGATTGATTGTACTTGAAGTTGGCAATGTACCCCCAACCCCATTTTTTTCTCCAAAAATTAGTAACACTGTATATTTCCTTCTTAAAACGGGAAAGAAGAATCATGTATCACAATTGTCTTAGATAATAGCAAAGTCCTGTGTCCTTTCTCCTTGTCCCTCCTACTCTATGGGACTACTTCTCCACCATCTGGGTATTACAAAAGGCAGAAGAGTAAAACCAGGAGATCACGTCTTACTTTTGTAAGGTAAATTAGCCATTGCTTCCCCAGATAACTTGATGTAAACCCACACCCCAGGGGGCAGAAATAAAAGGTTAGGGAGTTATTTGGCTTCCTGAGAGGCTTTAGGAAACAGGACCAAGGAGAAAATAAAGCCTTGGCATCTATTTCATAATTGCCCATGACTGATAGACTTCAATCTAATCTCTCTATAGTACCTCATCAATATTCAGTGTATATTTCATATGTGAAAGCAGAATGCTAGTTGAATTTCTTTAAAATTCCACCCTTCATTTCTTTCCCTTGCATGTTCCTTGCAATTAACTTTGGGAGCCCTGGGCAAGTTAGTTAACCTCTCTTGGCCTCAAAGGCCTCATCTATAAAACGAGTGGTTTGGAATAGATGATCTTTATGATTCCTTCCATTGCGAACATTCTATGTTGTGAATCCTCAAGGCTGTAAACTATATGAGTGTAGGAGCCAATTTTTTTTATCATTTTTTAAATCTCCCCACAGGGCCTAATGTAACTGAGTACATTACCTTGCTCCTGCTATGTGAAGTACAGAATAGATTTTGAAGATAGCTTTAATATGTGCTAAATTAAAAATCAGACATTGCATTTTAGTTGATAGGTTATTATGAACTTGCTTGTTTCAAAAGAAAAAAAATCATGGAAAATGAATCATTGGGATAGGATTATATAATCTCATGTAGGGAGATTATACTTTAATAATTGGCTTATTGAAGAAATGTGGGTTGAATTGTATCACCCCGAAAAATATGTTGAAGCCCTTACCCCATGTGTCTATGAGTAGGATTTTATTTTGCAAAATAGAACCATACGAAATAGGATCTTTACAGATGTAATCAAGTTAAGACATTATCTTACTAGATTAGAATGGGCCTTAAATCCAAAGACTAGTGTCCTTATAAGAAGAAGATTTCATTCAATTTAATTTCATTAAATTGAGTTTTGTAGTAGGGGAGACGATTAAAAATTCCAACTACAACAGGTACCAAGGGGAGATTTGTAGCCATGGAGGGATCAATAGATGGAAATTCACTAAGAGGAAACATCATGAGGATGAAGGGAGTCATCTTGGTTAAACTGACTTGACAGGTGTCTTGCTGAAAACAGGCTACAGTGATAAGATATCCAGGATAGGGTTAAGGAATTTGGTCAGATATCAAGGGTGAGAGATTTTTGCTAAGAACAAAACTGATTTTGGACTAAATGGGCTAAGCACAGAACTCAAGGCCAGGTCTAGTAAAAAAGGGAGCCTGACTCAAGTTTCATCAAAGGAGAGTTTTATCATTATCTTCTTAATCAGATTGTTTCAAGAGGATAGGAATTATAGTTCATACTCTTCAGTATCTCTGCTCTGAATCTCTATCCCCATGGACACACACAACCCATGAAGAACAGTATATGTGTATCATAAAGTAGGTTGTGGAGAATTATTTTCAAAGATGGTGGACTAATTATGACAAGCAATACCTTAACTCACCAGTTAAGCAGGTTCTAGGCACAGCCTTATATAAGTCATTATTATTTGACTAAATGAAGACAATCTATATTCTAATCCTCTGGTACAGAATTTCTAGGTAACAGTGGTTGGCATAATTTATTCTCTTGCATGGTATTTTCAAATGATGTTACTGCTTTGAACTCATTATTTTTATTTTTTTAGTTGTAGATGGACACAATATTTATTTATTTATTTACTTACTTACTTATTTTTATGTGGCACTGAGGATCAAACCCAGGGTCTCACACCTGTGAGGCAAGTACTCTACCACTGAGCTACAGCCCCGACCCTGAATTCATTCTTTAAAGTAATATTTATAAATATAATTGGTAAAAGTATGACATTGTTGGCCAATGAAAACAATTGCTGCCAGCTTGGGAAAAGAAACATAAAGCACTATATCACAGTGGAAACTGCAGACATCCTCACAAAAGTGATGGATTAATGACCACATGCAGCATTATGAAAGCTAGTTATAGTTTGCTTAAACCAGTCTCTGTGTTTATAGCATTCTCAATCTTTTTAAACAGCTAGAATATAATAACATTTTAAAAATTAAAGTATTTCCCATAACCAAGAACTTGATATGAAATGAGCAACATTAAGCACAAAACAATTGAAGCTTCAAATACTGAACCAGGCGAGAATTTTAAACAGCCCAAATGAATAAGGATGCAACACTGTTGAGCTTCTTTGGATGCAGTAATAATCAGGCTCGGAGGTTAGCAGGAAGAGATTTTATAACAATAATGGCTCCAAGTACCATTTTTCTCTTGTGACTTTGACTCACAAAGGTGAAGCTTTTATTTGAAGTTTTGATACAATGCAGCTGCTAACAGGGGGTGGGGGGTGGGTGGGGGAGTGTTGGCCAAATGACTGGACCCTCTCAAACATCTATGAGAGAGAGAGATTGAGAGGGAGAAACTTGGAGCAATTGAGTGAGATAGAAAAGGAGAAGGGGAGGAGACAAAAGGGGAAAAAAAGATTTACATTACCAATGACAAATCAGAACTGAAAGTTTGCCTTGCTTGTTGTCATTCATTGCCATTCATATTTGGAAAGCAGACTGCTGTGATAATTGATTTGATGGTCCAGCTTGAGTGGAAGCACTTCTGGGCATAGCAGGCCTCAGAGATGCCAAAAAAGAAGAAAAGGTGGGAATGAAATAATGCACTACTTTCTCCTCAGAGGCATGTGGCCCAGTTTTTAAGAACAGAAAAACATGCTCTGGGGTGGGGGGAATAGAATGGGGGGAGGATCTAGAGAACTTAGTAATAAATACAAAAATGACCATATAGCTCCAGTCAGATAAAAATAGGCATTCAGACCGAGACAATGAGAGGACATATTTTACTGACAGGTGAATAATAGGGGAGCGTGGTGGAAATAAACTGATTTTTAACAGACTCTGTCCTTGGGAGTACCTTTTTTGCTGTTCTTTTGTATAAGGACAAAAGTGATTCCTTTTCTAAAAAGCCTTTTAATTTTTTAAGCTTTTCATACTAGATTAATAGTTCAGAAGGAGAAAAAGAAAACAATAATTGAGACTAAAAAGCTATATATATGTGCCTAGATTATCTAAATGACATTGAATTTATTTCCTTGAAGGAATATAATAATGAAGCTTGTCCTTAGATTTGTGAGTAGAGGGTGGTGTTCAGCCATTGCATCCTGCTGCTATGAATAAGTTAGGAGACTAAAGTGCCAGTTGAAGGGTTAGGGGGTGGGGGAGAGCAAGATTTTTTAAAAAGTACTGAATTCACTGCCTGACCTCTTAATCACAAATGCCAATTGGATTGTGTGCCCTGTCATTCCATTTAAGGACCTAAACAAAACCAGATAAAAGACATGGCTGTCAAAACACAAATTTTAATCAGAACCTGTTTGTTTTATGAGAGAAATGTACTTATTTGTGTTCACAAGTAACTCAGTCTTTTAGCTTGGCCCCCTTTCTCTCTTTCCTAACCTCTCCCTTTTACCTTTCTCTCTCTTCTCTCTTCTTCTTTTACATACATATCTAGCTTCCTCTACTTTATGCCTACAGAGAAAGCCTGTTGTTTGGCCTCATTGAATCAGACCAAACCTGTTTAATACATATGCAGGCATTATGCAAATATCAATACCCTCACATCACATCACTCTAAATTTCTATACTCCTGGTAAGCTTCTCAACTACAGTAAGCTTTATGAGACAGCTTTATGAGTTTTTAAAAAAGAAAAACTACCTCAAATATATGAATTGCTTTAAAAAACTCATATGAAGTTAATACGAAGAAAGCAATGTTAGCTATGTCAGTATAATGTATGCCAATGTTTTTCAACATCTGTCCAAAAAAAAAAAAAATCAGTGTGAGAATTATCTGCAAAGCTTATTAAGACTAAGATTTCCAGTCTCCACCCCAGATCTACTAAATCTTAGTATATAATACCAAGAAATCTGCACTTTAACAAGTGCCTCAGATCATTCTTCTGCACATTGCAGTAGTTCAAGTGTCAGAGACATAATGATTAAAGAGAACTATTTGATCAGATAAACTAGATTCTGATCCATTATTACCATTACTAGTTGTGTGAACTTAGGCATTTACTCAGCACTCTAAATTTCAAGTTTCTTATCCATAAAATGTACCTTTTTTGCTGTTCTTTTGTTTATGTAATAGAGTTGCTCAGAGGATTAAGTAAAATAATGAATTAAAAAGACATAATAGCTGTTGATTTTATCAATACATAGTCAATATTGTTTATCTTTTATGATTTAGAAATAGGTTCTTTCGGTTATTTTCTATGAATTGTTCACATTGCCTCTATGTACAGTATTAGCTTTTAATTCAATTCAGTGTTCACCTGGGCAGTACTTTTTCTTGCCTCAATGAACATAAGATTTAAAATCATGCCCATAACTTAATCTTACCCAGTGGGAACATAGAACCATCTTAGATTAAAATAATAGCACATATTTACTGGCATAGAGTAAATTTTTCTTATTAATACCAACTGCATATAATACAATAAAATATGCACAATAATCATAGGTGAATATGTATTTAAACAGAATTAAGGTACTAAACTTGATAAGTGAGGGAGGAATGCCCAGGATGTCCATGTGCTTCTGTAAATACCAAAGACAATTTACAGTGTAACTAGCAACAACACCTATCTCACACCAAAAGGCAATTCATCAAATATTATCACATATAAAGTGATTCTTTCTCCTCATAGCCTAGAACAGAGAAAAGATCAAAAGACTTTCATTTTATTACTCTTAATTCTTTTTTACTTCATAGCTCTGTTATCTCAGATGAAACTCTTACCCTTAATGCCCACTTCTATAAAATGAGAATAATCATATTTGTCCTACCTCACAGTCTTGAAGTGAGAAGAAATGTGGTGATGTATGTAGAAACCTCTTGTAAACTATGTGCTATGCAAATGAATGGTATTAGTTCACACCTGTTCAAATGGATGTATTTATCAACTTTTGACGTGGATTGCATTCTGATTCTCCAAGAAATCCAAAGTATAGATGAAATGAGAATTCTTCATTGTTGTGCCTTGCTGATTTTTGCTTGAGGTGACCAAATTGCATTGACACATTTTTACACAGCTTTTGTTGAATATTCCTTGGTCCAAAAGCTTTCAACTTTGTGTCTTTGAAGCTCCAATTCCCTGATCAATGTCTGAACTTGTGAAGCTTGAAATTTGTCATTTGGCATTGACTTATGTGTAAATTTGAGTCAAAACTCAGTGTCCTTTAAACATCGTGGGGCAAATTTTCAGCATGGCCTCATTTTTTACTGATACACTTTGTATTTGTAAGTACAAATTGCCACTTTTGTCCTCAAGAGAGCACAAAGTGGTCATTGTACCTGCCATGAGGTAATTGAAGGTGTAAAAAAACACTTCTACAAAAAGGTCTTTGTGACACTCCCTTTCCCCATACCCCTCCTCTCCCTTTCTCTGTGTGTACAGAAAGAAAAAAAAGAAAAGAATACCATTAGTAGGCTCTGAATAGAGGTCAGCACTTCTTTTCAAGAAAAATAAACTGCATCTAATTTGTACTTTTTTAACAGAAAAGAAATACACAAGTTATCCTGAATAATTTAAGACAAAATATTTGAGAGAAATGGCAGTGTCTTTCACAGTTATTATTTAACTGTGATGCTATATACTCCTTAACTTAAGCAAATTAATAGTTTTGACTAATGAAAAATAGCTTTGGGGAACCAATTATGAAACTTGTGCAGCACCTAGAATTTCAGTTGCCTAAATTTATCTTCTAACATTTCTTGAGACCAAGAGAGTAACATTTGGTTTTAATATACTCTTCTTTGCACTGTTGTTCTTTAGGTCTTTAGGTAATTCTAGAACCATAGGAAATGAAAGGGAACCTAACCTAGAGCTTATCTGTTATCTAAACAGGATATATGTTGTAACCAACTTGTAAAATTATTCAAACAGTGGGAGAACTTCCTAGACACTTCCTGATATGCTACTCATGGCCATTCTAAACATTGCCTGGAAATTATTCTCAGAGCTTGATTTATACTGCTAAGGATATATATATATATATATATATATATATATATATATATATATATATATATATATATATACATACATACATACACACACACACACACATACATACACACAATTTATCCTAGCCTACTTATATACAACTTACTAGACCAATGCAAGTAGTCAGTCACTATTATTCTCAGAGCTTGATTTATACTGCTAAGGATATATATATATATATATATATATATATATATATATATATATATACATACATACATACATACATACACACACACACACACATACATACACACAATTTATCCTAGCCTACTTATATACAACTTACTAGACCAATGCAAGTAGTCAGTCACTTTTTCCCCCTCAGAAATAGTAAACTCATTTACTTTTCCTTTTTGAAATTTTGTTATATTTAATTTTTGATAACAGACCATGTACTCTGAGATCTACGTATATTCAACGTTTTGTGCGTGTGACAGTTTAATCTTAAAACATAAAAATTCCATGTGTTTGGCTTTTACTCCTTCTGATCTCCAAAACCATCAACACATTTTTAATTGTTTGATATAGTAAATAAAACAATGGCTTTATGCTATAACAGTTGATATCTACAACTTATTCATCTTGTATAAGTAAAATATTATACCAGTTGAACAGCAACTTCCTATTTCTCCCTCACCCCAAACCCTGGCAAGGTTTCTATGAGTTTGACTATTTTAGCTATCTCATATAAGTGGAATCATGTGCTATTGCTCTTTTCATGACTGGCTTGTTTCACATGCCTTTAAGATTCATGCATGTTGTCACACAGGGCAGAATTTCTTTACTTTCATAAGGTCGATTAATATTCCATTACATGCATATGCCACATTTTCTTAATCCATACATTCATTGATGGACATTAGGGTTGTTTCCATATCTTGGCAATTTTGAGAAATGCTACAATGAAGTTGAAAGTGCAGATATCTCTTCAGTATCCTCTTTTTAATTATTTTGGATACATACTCAGAAGTGAGATTGGTAAATCATATGGCAGCTATTGTTTTAATTTTTGAGGAATCTCCATATTGTTTTTCATAATGGCTGTACTATTTTACATTTCAACCAACAGTTTGCAGGGATCTGCATTATCCACATTTTCAACAACACTTGTCATCCCTTTTGATAATAGTAATCTTAATGTGTGATGTAGTTTGGATTTGAATTTCCCTGGTGATTAGAGATGTTGAGCATCTTTTTACATACTTGTTAGCTATTTGTATGTCTTCTTTGGAGAAAATGTTTATTCAGGATCTTTACCCATTTTTTCAATCAGGCTATATATTTTTCTATTGAGTTGTATGAGTTACTTATGTATTTGTGGGTATTAATCCCTTATCAGCTGTATACTTTGCAAATATTTTCTTCCAATCCATAGGTTGCCTTTTGTAGGGCCATTTACCTGCTGTTGCTTGTATTTTTGGTGTCATATCCAAGAAATCATTGCCTAGATCCATGCTATGAAACCTTTACTTTGTTGAAGAAATTGTTTTAGTTGTTATGTTTAAATCTTTAGTCAATTTGAAGCTTATTTTTGCGTATGACATATAGATAAGATTCCAATATTCTTTTGCATGCACATATCCAGTTTTTTTAGCACCAATTGTTGAAGGGACTATCCTTGACCATTGTGGGTTCTTGAGACTCCAAAGATAATTTTGAAATCATGATGTGATAAGTCCAGCTTTATTATCAATACAAGGCTATTTAGGATCTTTTGTGTCTTCACACGAACTTTAGGATTGGTTTTTGTATTTATGTGAAAAACTCATTGGGATTTTGAAAGAGATTGTATTGAACCCACAGATTGAATTGAATATTATAGACATTTTTTTAAAGAGAGAGAGAGAAGACAGGAGAGAGAGAGAGAGAGAGAGAGAGAGAGAGAGAGAGAGAGAGAGAGAATTTTTTAATATTTGTTTTTCAGTTTTCGGTGGACACAACATCTTCATTTTATTTGTATGTGGTTCTGAGGATCAAACCCAGCGCCCCACGCATGCCAGGCGAGCACATTACCACTTGAGCCACATCCCCAGCCCAATATAGACATTTTAACATTAACTCTTCCAATTCATGAATATGGAATGCCATTCAATTTATTAATTTCTTCTTTGGTTTCTTTTATCAATGTTTTGTAGTTTTAATGTACCAATCTTAAACTTCCTCAGCTAAATTTTATTCCTATGTATTTCATTCATTTTTTGAACTGGTAAAAAATTGTACATGTTTATGAGAAACCATGTGATTTTTAATACATATATACTTTTTTATATTCAAATAATGGTAAACCTGTCTTCTTAAACACTACTTCTTTATGGCAGAAAGCATTAAAAAAAAAACCTAAACAGTACTTTATAATTATCAGTAGTCACCCTATTTTTGATACTATATAAATGGAATTGTTTTCTTAATTTTTTTAGTTTATTTGTTAGCATAAAGAAATACATTTGATTTTTGTATGTTGACTTTATATCATATAACTTCACTGAAATTTTTTTTTATTTTTTCAACTTAGTTGTACATGATAGCAGAATGAATTTCAATTCATTGTATACAAATGGAGTGCAACATTTCAATTCTCTGGTTGCACATAATATAGAGATGCACCATTTGTGCAATCATACATATACCTAGGGTAATTATGTCCATCTCATTCCACCATCTTTCCTAGCCTCGTAACCCCTCCCCACCCTCCCATTTGCCCAATCCAAAGTTCCTCTATTCTTCCCATGTCCCTCCCCGACCATAGATCAGTCTCCTCTAATCAGAGAAAATATTTGGCCTTTGGTTTTTTGGGATTTGTTTACTTTGCTTAGTATAATGTTCTCCAACTCCATCCATTTACCTAAAAATGCCATGATTTTATTCTTTTAGTGCTGAGTAATCTTCCATTGTGTTTATTACTAAAGGTGTTGAACACTTTTTCATATATTTCTTGATCACTTGTATATCTTCTGAGAACTGTCTGTTCAGTTCCTTACCCCATTTATTGATTGGGTTGTTTATTTTTGGGTATTAAGTTTTTTTTGAGTTCTTTATATATCCTGGAGATTAGTGCTGTATCTGATGTGCATGTGGTAAAAATTTGCTCTCATATTTTATGCTCTCTCTTCACCTCAATGATTGTCTCTTTTGCTGAGGAAAAAAAATCTTTTACTTTGAATACATCACATTTATTGATTCTTGATTTTATTTCTTGCACTTTAGAACATGATTCTATATTTTGAAGATCCAAAATATTCTACCAGAAAACTTCTAGAACTAATAAATGAATTCAGCAAAGTACCAAGATATAAAATCAATACCCATAAATCAATTGCATTTATATACATAAGTGATGAATCCACTGAAAGAGAAATTAGGAACTCTACCCCATTCAAAATAGCCTCAAAAATATAAAATACTTGGGAATCAATCTAACATAAGAGGTGAAAGACCTCTACAATGAAAACTACAGAACACTAAAGAAGGAAATTGAAGAAGACCTTAGGGATGGAAAGATGTCCCATGCTCTTGGATAGGCAGAGTTAATATTGTCAAAATGGCCATACTACCAAAATTTTTATACAGATTCAATGCAATTCCTGTTAAAATCCCAATGTCTTTCTTCATAGAACTCAAAGAAACAATCATGAAATTCATTTGGAAAAATAAGAGACCCAGAATAGCCAAAGCTATTCTTAGCCAGAAAAATAAAGCAGAAGGCATCACAATACCAGACCTTAAACTACACTACAGAGCAAAAGTAACAAAAAGAGCATAGTATTGACACCAAAATAGACTTGTAGACCAACAGTACAGAATAAAGGACACAGAGAAAAACCCACATATACAATTATATCATACTAGACAAAAGCCTCAAAAACATACATTGGAGAAAGGATAGCCTTCTCAATAAATGGTGCTGGGAAAACTGGAAATCCATATGTAGCAAAATGAAATTAAAAGTCTATCTCTCACCATGCACAAAACTCAACTTAAAGTGGATCAAGGACCTAGGAATTAGACCAGAGACCCTTCACTGAACTTTTTATTAGTTCTAACGGGTTTTGGGGGGGCATCTTTAGGGCTTTCTACACAAAAGGTCATGTGTCTACAAATAGATACATTTTCTATTTTCTTTTGAATTTCAATGACTTTCATTTTTTTATTAGTTGAATTGCTTCAGTTAAATTGTCTGATAATATGTTGATTGTAAGTGGTAAGAAGGGGATTTTTACCTTTTTTTGATAGGAGAAGAAAAGCTTTAGGTTTTCAACAATGACAATGAGGTTAGATGTGGGCTTTTCCTATAAAGCCTTTATTGTTGAGATAAATTCCTTCTATACATATTTTGTTGAGAGTTTTTTTTAATCATGAAAAGTGGTTAAATATTTCAAGTGCTTTTTCTGTAGCTATTGAGATGATCATGTGATCTTTATCCTTCATTATGTTAATGTGGTGTCTCACATTCATTTATTTGTGTATGTTGTACTATGTTTACATCCCAGGGACAAATTCTACTCTGTCATGATGTATGATATTTTTAGGGCTGAGGATGTAGCTCAGTGATAAAGCAGTCATCTAGCTGTCTATATGAAGGTGATAACTTTAATCACATGTAGAAACTCAACACTTTTATTTCTTCCTCCCCACACTTTATATTACTGGTATTCAAGTTTATATCTTCTTATATTATGAATCCAATTATAAATTTATGTAGTTATAATTATTTTAGTAAGTTTTTCTTTTTTAACTTTTGTAATAGAATTTAAAGTACTTTACAAACCACCATCATAATATTATCATATTTATATTTCTCTGTGTACTTACCATTTCCAGTGAGTTTTATACTTTCATGTTTTTTGTGTTGCTGTTTAGCAACCATTTATTTCAATTTGAAGAACTCCCTTTAACATCTCATCTAGTGATAATGAGTTACCTCAGCGTTTGTTTGCCTGGGAAAGTCTCTATTGTTCCTTTAATCTTTGCCACATATAGTATTCTAGTTGGCATATTATTTTTCTTTTCATAATTTTGAATATTAACATCCCAGTTCCTTCTGGCCAACAAGGGTATGGATAAGAAATCTGCTGATAATCTTATGAATGCTCCCTTGCACACACACTGAGTCACTTTTCTCTTTCTGCATTAAAAATTGTCTGAATTTAGACAAGTTGATTATGATGTGTTTTGTTGTAGACTAGACTTTTTTTGTGTTTTTCTTATTTGGATTCCTTTAGTCTTTGTGAATCTAGATATCCAGTTCCCTCCACAGGTTTGGGGGGGAGGTTATTCTCTATTAATTCCTTAAAAAGCTTTAAAAATTTTTTTTAGTTGTAGATGGACACGATACCTTTATTTATTTTTATGTGGTGTTGATGATTGAACCCAATGCCTCACATGCACTAGGAAAGAACTTCATCTCTGAACTACAACCCTAGCCCCTTAAAAAGCTTTTTATCCCTTTCTCTTTCTTCCTTTGGAACTTCCATAATGCATACTTTTGGTTTTTTTGATGATGTTAAGTAAGTTCCTTAGGATTTCCTCATACTTTTCTTTTTTTCCCCCTCTGACTGGATATTTAAATAACTTGTCTTGAGACTAACTGGTTCTATCTTCTTCATCAACTCTGCTCTTTAATTTAGTGAATTTTTAATTCATTTATTATATTCTTCAGCTCTATAATTAATATTTGGACCTTTGTATACAGTTTCTATCTCTTTGTTGATGTTCTCATTTTATTCCAGAATCAATTTTCTAGTAGTGTTTATTTGTCTATACAGGTTCTTATATAACTTAATGAATTTTCTTAAGATGATCGTTTTTAATTATCTGCCAGGCAATTTATAGATCACTTTTTCTTTAGAGTTGATTACTAGAGATTTATTTTATTTCTTTGATTATGTCATATGTCTCTGAATCTTCATGTTCCTTGTAGCTTTTCACTGGTATGTTCAAATTTGAGAAAGCAGCCACTTCTCTCATCTTTATGGAGTGACTTATAGAGAAAGAGTCAACTAATCAACATGTCTGTAAATTCTGGTCTCAAAAACTTTTTCTACAAATGTGTCATCTCTGGATCTGTATAGTTTCCTAATTAGAGGGATGTACTGGTTTCTTTTTTTACAGAACTCTCTATTCTCTTCTTCTCTGGCCCCTGACTACTATACTATAGACCAAGAAGTTGGAAACATTCTCTATCTACTCCTCTCACTCCTTCCCTCTGGAGAAGCCTTGAGCTCTCTGACTTGTCCCAATTTTATAGCCATGCTGGGTACAACAAGCCTCCAGCCCCTTTCTTTTATTTTTGTCTGGCCCCACCAAACTATGCCAACCAGTTCTGTCAGTGCTACATGTGAAGTGAGACAGAACCAGCCCCTCAGGTAGTACAGTGAAAAGCTAGTTGGTGTGTTCCATTTCTCTTCCACTGTCCTGTGGGATAATCCTCATGGTGTGCTTTTCCTCAGTCTTATAGAGCCAGGCCCTCCCCCTTTCCTTTGTTTTGTTAAGTGCTTACAGACATTTGAGCTGTGTTTGTACTGTCACTGTTCCTTGTGAGGCAAGATAGAAACAAGCCCTTCATGCGGTGCACCAGGGATACATTGAAGGCAGCCATGGTCTATTTTCTCTTACCTCCTGAAAAAGAAATTGAGGGCCAAGGTGATTTTTTTCAGAGTTGAGCAATGCTAGCTTTGGGGAGGGGCTGACACAGGTAAAGGAAGATTGTTTTCTGTTTCAATGAATTTTTCTTGGTTTATTCTCATTCGGAGTACTGCAAACTCTTAACTAGATTCTGGTCCTCTCAGAAAAATATTTTTGTCTGTACATTGTTAAAATGGTGTTTCTGTGTGTGAAAAGGGTTGGGACTTCAATATTTCATGATTTTGTTGATATCAGCCTGCTATTATTTAAATGGAAAGTTTATTTTATATAAGTGAGCTATATAATTTAATGTAGGTTTATCTATGCATTTCTCCTTGAATGACTGAATTATAAAAGGCTATCTGGAATTCCCTTTCTACCCATCTTTGTTTGAGTTAGAAAAAAAATGTTTAAGTGGTACCTGGGTAGCTGATAGGATTCCCTATAGGCAGTTTGAGACCTAAAATAAAACCAAATATCCCTTATAGGTTTATAGGATGATAGCCAGGAACTCCAGACTATTAAGTTTTATTAATCAATGTGGTAGAAACTAAGATTTTGAAATTTGAAATTTATTCAAGGTGATGAGAGGGTGAGAAATAGACAGGTGAAAAAAAATCTTTGAAAATGTGTTTTCAAAGGAATGTTAGTTGTAGAGCACATGCTTAGCATGTGAAAGGCCCTGGGTTCAATCAAAGGCACCAAAAAAAAAAAAAAAAACCAACTAAGCAAACCAAAAGTAGTGCTGTCACATATTAAATATACAGCTTACACTCTTTCTTGTCCTGATGACAAACACTTATCTAAGCCAAGATTACTATTTTGTTTCATTTTATCCCTTCCCTTTCACAGTAATATCCGTAGTGATGACCAGTCCTGGAGAGTGTCAATCTGATATGTTAGGAATTCATTGCTTTTTAGGTAGCCAAAATGTAAGTGAATTACAGTTTACTACATATTGTCAAACCATAGAAACAACAACAAAGATACTTAAATGAAACAAGCTCTGGTCTTTTCAAAACCAAAGAAGTGTAAGAAAAGCATTCAACTTAAAGGGCACACTCTATCCCATAAGGTTACTGCTACGATATAGATAGTAAATAAAGTGTAAGAATTATACATTTGTAAGATTGAACAAATTATGTCGTATTCATGTAAAAATATGTAATCGTGATCCCCACTATTATGTATCATTATAATGCACCAAGTAAAAACTTTTAAAAGGATTGAAATAACAAATTCAATTTGAATTAGTGCCATTTTCAGTCTTAAACTCATTCACATATTAAAGTCAAAAGGAAAGAAAGAATAACCATGTTTTAGTTTCCATCATCATATGAGATAGTACAATGAATGGAAATAGTTACCTTCTAAAAACCCTCACACTAATTGATACTTCAGTGGGTACGTTATTCCTTGTCACTCTGAATTAAAAGAAGCATTAGATCGATAGTGTTCTCTTAGGAAATAATTTTCATAATCTTACATTCCATAATTGAAATTTAAAAACTAATACATTTCCATATTTCAAAATGAAGAGAAAATAAAGCTATGAATTGTATTTTCTTTCCATGATCAGTTTGAAGAGCTTAGGCCCATTTAAGGTATATAGAACAGGAAAACAGTACCCTAATAAATGGTGATTTAACTGAATCCATTCAAATAAGTGGGGATATTGTGGGATTTGTTGACCAGAAGGAAGAGTGAGTTCAGTTAGTCCAAAGGTAATTTGAGTTTGGGAATTAAGCTAGGTATCACTTCCCTGAGTGTTGTTGCTATGGATCAGAATTTGAGCCAATTTTTAGGATCTGGCCAGGGTCTAATTAGGTATTTTTTCCTGAGAAGAAACTATGACATGTGGTAATAACTGTCCTTAAAATAAAAAGGAGAAATTGAATGGAGTTATTACTCCATCTGTGGCCTATGTGCACTTCCTGTCCTCCATTCCTTGGGTTTAGCCAGTTTGTAGCTCTTACCACAATCTCTGTGTACCCTATTTTTAACTTCTTCTTCTTGTTTAATATTGTATAAAGGACTTTTTCTATTTGCAAGGAACAGAGGCATGTTGGAGTTTTCTGATAGGGTTAAGGAACCACGGGAAAGAAATATCATAGTAGTTTCCCAGCCATGCCTCTTCAAAACTATAATGTTTGAGTCACAATGGTGGATCTGGCAGTTTGACAGCAACTCCAGTTACACAATGACCACTCCACTGGTAATGAGCCTTTAGGAGCAGGTGTCAGTTGTACTTGACTACAGTTATGCCTTATTAATCTCTGTACTTTGATGCTTTGCCATTATAGTGACTCAGCCACTCCATTTTTATTTTTCTGTATGTTTAATTCTTCTTTATACTTTCTTAACAATGAATGAACTCTCTGTTTTCCTTTTTACACCAAGGTGTCTGTTTATTCATGGCTTCTACTCTCATGTGGCTTTTAACATCCTCTCTCTCAGCTTCTATTGCTGCCTAACATTTGTATCCTTTTCTGAATGTGTCTCATTAAATTCCTTCAAGGAAGATTTGTTTAGTTTGATTCAGAGCAGAGAGTTCCTACTGTAAAGAGCTCTCATATCAGTCAATCGATACTTTTCTTTGGTACTTAACCATTATTTAATCTATTGTTATTGGAGTCATATAATGCCAAACATTATGTCCCATATATAAGGCACCACTTTAGGAGATGCTAAGGTATCTCTGAAGGGGACAGAGCAACTGATCGGCATTATGTATGTACAGAATGTTATGTATATTGAGCTGTTACTATATGAAGGGACTTGAAGTAGTAGATGCTCATTTTTTATCATATATCATTGAATCTAAGATGATATCAATCATTATATATATATATATATATATATATAAAATTTTATGTGCCACTAAGAAAAAATGCTGCTAATTAAATCAGAGTATACCAATGATTATTGGATGCATCTCAGAGAAGTAAAAATGTGGAAAATGCATTTTTAAGATGAAACATGATATATATCATGTATCTGATGTTGTCTAAGGATCAAAATGTATCAAGTTAGCCCCAAGAGAGGGTCCCAAAGGATTGACTCATAGGGTGGTATAAACCATAAAGATTAGGGGTTGGGTTATTAAACTGGGAGGCCAGAAGGTAGAGTCAAGAGAATGTAAAACCAGATATCTGTCTATAAGTGGAGAAAAAAATAGTCACTGGTCTACAGCATGGTTTGTATCAGGAATCTGATAGAAATAAAATGGTAGATCTAAAGGGAATGGTGAAGTATTTCCATATTGATCAAAATAACATGGGTTTGTCAGGGAATTCTTCTTATAACTTAAGTGCTGCTTATAGGACCTCAAATCTAATCTGAGATCACTTTAGCTGTGTCTTTTTTCTTCTAAAACACCTCCTTGTTTATTATTTGTTCATTAACTGTATCTCTGGATTAAGGGTCATTTTATAAACCAAATGCTGTATTTTGTCTCTTGGGCACATAAAGTAGCATGGCCAAGGACAGCTTAAGTCACAGTTCTGATACATTAATGAAAAGTCTCTAGGCATTGACTTTCTCTTATTATTGAAAGGATAATATAGCTTTAATCATAATTATGAATCAACATGTCTTCCTTTTTGTCTCTTTAATGTTGGTAATGCAGAGAACCAGATGAATATGATTAGCATGGCAGTAGGACCTTACCAAATTCCCTTTGCTCTACCACCAACTGCTAGGACAGGGTGAGTGGTTATCTAAGGAGACAACCCCAGATCATCTCCAAAGCATTCAGGGATCAGTTTGCTCCAGGTTTATAGATATGGGATTCAGGGCAGCTGTTTGTTAGGACCACATTTCAGTGTATTTCCAATGAACATTTATTTTATCTGCTTTTGCTACAACTTTTATATACAGGGTTGGGGGAAATGCTAGGTAGAATATAGGACTCTGGGAACTCTCTATGTAGTGTATGCAGATCTCTTGTTGGATCTCTTAGTCCTTACTGTACATAGATTCATAGCTATTATAGCCCAACACAGCTAATATGATTTTCAGGTTGGTCTCTTGGGCCCTTTCACCTTCTGAGACTCCCAATGCCTATGATATCTAATATTTTCATATATCCTTCAAGACTACTATGGTCTCATTTCAGCCTCAAGGGGACTCCTTTGAAACTGAGAACAAAAACAAGGTTGGTTCAGGAAGATAGCAAAGTGCCTAGTTACATGTGCAACTACACTAGACCCTTCATAAGAAGAATTTCATAAGAGAGCCAGTTTAGTTTCTGAGACTAAATTCAAGTCTTCATCTTTCTTATCTCACACCTGAAGGGGCAGATTGATTATTCTAAATGTTATATATCCTAGGAAGAAGCTTAGTTTTTTGTTTGTTTTTGGTATTGAGGATTGGACCCACAGGTACTTTACCACTGAGCTACACCCCAGGATTTTTGCTTTTTTTGTTTTGTTTTGTTTTGTTTTGTTTTGTTTTTGATAGAGCTTCTCACTAAATTACTTAGGATCTTGATAAGTTTCTGAGGCTGACCTTGAACTTAAAATCCTCCTGCCTCATTCTCCCAAACTGCTAGGATTATAGGCATGTGCCATCATACATGGCAGGAGCTTAGTTTAATAATAAAAAGCTCTCTCCTCTTTTGCATGGTACTTTTCTGTCCATTATTGCAGTTACATGACCCTTGTCAAAATGGAAATATTATGTTAGCTATATTCAAAACTTGTTAACAATGTCTATAAATATGTTCTGATTTCACAACAGCCAATCAAAGGTATATTTTTTGGCAAAATAGTGATAAAGTATTCAGTAGTTTCCAAGCTGACTCAAATGACCTATATTGATCCTTTTGTGATATATATAAGCCTTAGTTCTTAGCAAGTGTGTTCCAGGGCTATTGGAACATGTGTTCTTAAATCCTCTTCTGTCACTTGCCAGATCACTATTGAAATAACAACTTTGTCTTATCATCTTGAATTCACTCTTCTACTTCTTCTTTTTCTTTGCTTTTTACTCCAACCTTCTATTTTCCACCCCTTAATAAAGAAAATGGCTAATGTGAAGGAGATGCTCCTCCACCATACTCCTTCCCCAAATCCAACATCAAGAATAAAAGACTCCTTAGTCCTTTTTCAATATTTAAGTGACTGCCCCCCAGTGGCTCTACACTTGCTAGTTTGTGTTCTCCTTTTATAGAGCTAGTCACATTGACAGGCCACTGTACAAAAATATATACTTTTCTTTTGGGTCATGGATTTTCTTAATAAACTGACCATGGAGGCTAAAAATCAGGTTACACAGGAGTCTAGGAGGAAAAGTGATTGAATGATCTCATCCAACCTCTTTTCCAAAGCACTGTATGGTTTCCAGATAGTAGAGTTTATTAAAACAATTAGCAGACAATAATGGCAAGAAAAATAGAATCTTTCGTGAGATAAATTAGCTGTATGATTTTCATTAACACATACCTAATTTTAGTATAAAGATATTGACATTATTTTTAAAGAAAAAATATGTTAGGGAATTTGTCTACTACATAGTGACATGTATAAAAGTGAAGAATATAGTCTTTTGTTTTAGTATTAGTATTTACTAAAATGTTGCTGTAGATTGGAAGATCATAATTTATTTCCATGAATCAAATTATGTTTTTAAGACTGACTTTCACTTATATATTGTTGTGTGAAAGAACTTTTTTTTTGGGGGGGATGGCAGGAATATTTTACGCCTTTTAATAAATGTGGCTTTTAAAAATAGTTATTTTAGTTCAACTTTTCATCTCATAAAATGTTTGAACTTAGCTTTTCTTTCTTTTCTTATTTTAAATATAGCTCCCCAAATATGTCAGTTTTGTATTGAAATGAATGAATTCATGAAGTTGCTTTCTTCGCAGCATGAGGGGCTAACAGCTAGAATAAAAATAATCAACCTAATATTTCTTGTTGCTGGAAAATAATTATGAGAATATTACACAGAGGAAGCCATGCTTAAAATAAAGGCTTCATATTGCATTTAAAACTCAAGTGGGACTTTCAAGTATTCTGTTTAGTAGAATAATATATTGATGAACCCTTGGAGAACTAATTATGTTGTTTCACATGAATTACAAATGCATCATTTAGCTGCATTATAGTCTTACATGTGTCCTTTACAATTAATCATCATTAAATGTTAGAAGTATAAAATTCAAGATACAAAGAAAGCAGACTTTTGAAATAAAGTAGGCCAGACAAATACCACCATTTTAATTTGACATCAGTAACATGTCTACAGATATTCTTTTCTTTTTTGAAAGATCAATGTATGAATCTGAAAACTTCTTTTAATAGAGCTCCCTCACTGAATTCCTGTTGTTAATGGCAAAAGAAAGTCATGACAGTAATTTTTATTATACCACTTTAGACTTACCTCTAGAAATTGAGCAAGAATAACGTGTTATTACAACTTTTTATTATTTTTGTAGGTGCCTTTTCATAAGTGTTTCCAAAAGTCATGGTATTGTAAGCCTTGGACTCTAAATGTCATCATTTCAAGTAGGAACTGAAATTCTAGTAACATAGGCAGTGCACTGGTACACAGAGTTCTAGCAATATGTTTGAATGAATTATTTAGGAGGCAAACATTGATTCCCTTATGAGTCAGTAGAGTCTCTTCTTGAAGTATTGTTGTTTCCATTAGCCCTGCCATTTTACAGAAAAATATTATATTTCAAAGAATTGTATTTTGTTGGTAACTAAGTATCAGAAATCATAGATACTGAATAGTTTGTTAGATAAATCTAATAAATCTCTATAATATAATGTTTATGGATAGAAAATGGTGAAATATGGAAACACAAAGCAGAGGAGAATTTATTCCTTGCCACTAAGTTACAGGCAATGTAATAAGTGTTGGACATACTAAAATGAACAAAAAATGATCCTCTCCTCAAGAAATTACACCATCAATAGAAAAACTCTGAATGGCCCATAATGGAGAAATCACAAGTTGACATATTATGGACTAACTAGATCTACTAATATAACCTGAGGTCTATAGGCAAAGTCTAATGGATTTGAATTGTACTTCATAACTGTTATTCTGTATAATTGCTAAAAAAATATAGTTGAGGAATGGTAGAGCCAGAAGGAGTCTTCAAGATCATTGATTCCAAATCCCTCGTTTTCCAGAAGAAAAGATCAGGCCCAAATAGGGTAAAGTGATTTACTCCAAATCAAACAGCAAACTAATAACAACAGGTCTAGAACACAGGTCTCCTGCTTCTTAGATATTATACCCAGCAACACCTTTTCTTTTAAGCCCTCTTTCTAATTTCTCTGTCCTTTACTTAAATGATAAAAAGCAGTGTCACAAAAAGTTTATGGAAAAATTAAATGCCCTAAATGAGATTAAAAAAAAAATTCTGGCTAAAATGCTCATGGGATCAACAAAGAAATTGAAGGCAAGTTGGAAAAAAATGGTTAAAAAGGAGCAAATACAGACCATAAAAAAATTAAGTGAAACCCAACATCAAGAATGAGAGAATAATAAAGAAAGGAAGGTTGAAATAATTAATAAATAACAATTAATTTTATGGAAAACAGGCTAAAATGCCATGAGTCTAATTTTATGCCTTCCATCCATCTCAAAAGTTTTCTTTTGTAAAATAGAGTCAGCTGTGTTAGATACCCTCATGTTAAATGGAAGAACACTCTGGTATGCAACATGTTTGTATAGTTGCAGCACAGTGATAACTGACTGTTCTAATGTTGACCCTAAGACAGTGTCATGCCCCCAAATTACTGCAGAAAAATCTATTATATTCAGCCTAGTTTAATTGTTAACTATATTTTATATTTAAGTTCTTATAAAATGAGGAATAGATTTATGATATTTCTGGTAGTTACCTATGAATGAATCACAACCCTTCAATTCTTAGCTAGGCTACAGAGTAGAAATTTTATCCTAATGAGAAAGATCCTGCATTATTGCCATACTTGTCTTCCCAGCTACTTCCATTGTTTTTTGTTTGTTTGAGTTTGGGTTTGGGTTTTTTGTTTTTGTTTTTGAGATGGGATTTGCCTGTGCTTCCTAGGCTCCTCTTGAACTCCTGGGCTCAAGTAATGCTCCCACTTCAGGCTCCCAAGTAGCTGGGACTACAAGTGTGTGTCATTCCACTTGGGTTAGGATGTTTCCTTTTTTAGGTCTTTGGCGATTTCTGAATTTTCTAGGTTTGTTGTTGTTGTTGTTGTTGTTGTTGTTTGTTTATTTGATTTTAAGAGGGGACTGGGGATTGAACCCAAGGTTGCTTAACCACTGAGCCACATCCCCAGCCTTTTTTATTTTTATTTTTTTGAGGCCTGGTTGCTTAGAGCCTCACTAAATTGCTGAGGCTAGCCTCAAACTTGTGATCTTTCTGCCTCAGCCTCCTGAGTCTCTGGGATTACAGGCATGCACCACTGCACCCAGCTTCTTGCTCTTTTTCTAATTAAATGTGGATTATATCACCTGTTGTGATTTTAGGCTCCCCTGCCCTATTGTGGACCATCTGGAGCTTTTAAAAATATGTATTATGTAAATAGATTACCATACCTTCTACTCCCTTATAAGTTATTCTTATATGGTGGCAAAGGAAGATTATAATGTCACTGGCTCTTAGTTCCCTTTTCATGTAAGCCAGCTGCCAGGCAAGCATCGCAGATCTCTTTTCTAGAATCCACTTAAATGTCTGTGATAAATAAGTCATTGCTCGCTTGAGCTGCCTTTGTGAGGCAGATCCTATACTTACTGTTTATTTCACCTGCACAATGACAGCAGTCAACCTAATTGAGTATTACTTGGTCAGTTTCAATGTCACAAGTGATGCTAGGCAAAATCGAAAGGAGAAATCTAAATTTAATTCATTTCTGTTTAAACCCAGAAAGGTTTAGTAATAGAAAAAGCTACACTAATTTGAGTTTCTCAGGGATTAGTATTCCCTGAGGATGAACTTTAGACCACCACATTCTTTCTCACAACTGAAACTGGTTTTTAAGTGGATGTCTAAGAGTGAGTCACTAACAGACATGTTGACATGGTATAAAATGTGTCACATGGCTGTAATAAACATAGGTCAATAAAGGCTACGCAACTGTAATAAACAGGTCAGAATTACAGTTCAATTAGTCAAATGCCAGAATTCTTTTTGTATGTTGTCTTTCCTAATGTGAAATCTGGAAGATGGGGTACAAAATGGTCATCCTAATCAGTTCAAACATTAGTGGACAATTATATCTTTCAAACTTCTACAGTTATGCTTTGCAATTAAAGAGTTCATGATTCCTACATTGCCAAGCAGGCTTCTTCTGTGACTGATGCTGCCCTTTCTTTCTGTGTCATATTTGCTTTGGAATCATCATCATTATGGGGTATGACACCAGTCGTGTTAGGCCATGCTGCTGACAACAGTGACTTTCAACAGGAAGAAGTAACCAGAGAAAGGGCATCCATCATCATGTACATTAGGAAGAAAAAAGCCAAGACTCAGAAACCTCCTTAGACAAGACAGCTTGAAGCAAAGAACTGTTTGAGTGGGAGTACAAACATCCTAGATTATGCACATTAGCCTTGGATTGAGGGAAAATAAAATCTGAACAACCTCCTTTGAGTAAATGGGTATCTTGGAATTTGCAGTTATGGTGTCAATAGCCTTGTTGCATTTTGTATCCATTTGGATATCATGTAAAGAATGAACATATGTACTATTTAATAAAGAAAGATCAGTTCTGCCAGAGTGATCACTGAAGCATAACATAGCAAATGAGGAAGGACTTTCTTTTCTTTCTTCCATTTTTTATTAAATCATCAATTCTAGAACATTCAAATTTATGTTTTTGGTAAATTGTGGTATTTTTAAAAATCTCTTGCATCTGTTCTAATCTAAATGAACAGTAGCTTAAAGCCAACTCCACACCTGTGCTTATGTATTAAAAATGTTGAAAATTTTGTGTAAAAATGCTGAGATGAGGTTTCACTCAGAGGGTCTTTTGTTTGTCACTGTCCTTCCTATTAATCAGACATTAAGTGAATTGTTGAGTTGATTTGGCTGTGTATATCTGCCAATTTTTTTTTCTTATTTTTGGATTGCATTTCTTTGATTATAGTTAACAATCAGTCTTGAAAGATTTCTTATGGCTATAATACTTTGTTCACCTCATAGTATTCACATCGGCATTTGTACGTTACCAAAACCAAACCACTGAATTCATATTCTTCTCCCAAAGAAAAATAGCTTCCTGGAGTTTCAGCATAATGTTTCTGGCTTTATGGTGTTTTTTCTTCTTTACAAATGGTGAAATAAATGGTGAACTAAAAGGAATTAAATCTGTAACTTCTGCATGTGCTATAACTCTTTCTTGGTTTTTAATTTTTGAGAGGTATGGAAATGACTACATATTTTATCAAATGAGTTCCAAAATTACCTAATTCGGGTCATTAGAACTGACTTCCACCTAGAAGTCATTTGAACCCGTTTTCACTAAAAGTCCTGTTCAGGAGTCAGCTCAAATGTCATGTTCTTTGGTCATTCCAACTTTCCTCTTTTGAGTTTTCTTTTATTAGTTCTAGATACAGTTTTGTCCATTTGTCTCCTTTTCTTATCTATTAGTTCTCAGAGGGCATCAACTATACTATCTTTACTATTTCCACATTATTTATACATCACTGAGATTGAACATAATCTTGAATACATTTATTCAGTTCTTAAACATATTCAAGGTGTTTTTATTAGTGCTGGGCAATGATCTATATCAAGGGTTACTAAACTATAGTCAGTAGGTCACATCTATCCTGCAGACAAAAACTAAGAATGTTGCTTATAATTTTAAAGGCTTATAAAATCAAAAATACAAAGTATATGCAACAAAAACCGTATGTGACCCAGGATGCCCAAAATATTTGCTGTCTGGCCCTGAACAAAGAAAAGGTAGTGGGTCAATATTCTAGATGCTAGGGATATATACCAGAGCACAACACTGGGGGTGGGGGGAATCCCTACCTCCCTTCAGGGAGTGTAAATTCTTTTTATTTATTATTTTTTAGTTCTAGATGGGCACAACATATTTATTTATTTTTATGCTGAGGATTGAACCCAGTGCCTCACATGTGCTAAGCAAGCACTCTACCACTGAGCTACAACCCCAGTCCTCTAAATGCTTTATATACAGCTATTTTATAGAGAATAGGTATCCATCTTTGTTATTTCTATAATACTTAGATATGCTAATCCTTACACTCAATGAATATAAAGGAATGAATAAAGCATTAATAAAATACATCTTCTAGTATCACAAAATATGGACAAACATTTCTATATAATATAATAAAATGTATTTTAAAGACTCTTTATATTAAGGATCTTGCCCTAGATAGTTGTTTTCACGTTTGAAACATTTTTTAAATTAAATATATTTTTTTTTTGCAGTTCTGGAACTTGAACCCAGGGCCTCACACATGCTAGGAAAGTGCTTTGCCACTGAGCTATATCCCAGCCCCATAGACATTTCCTTTTAGAGACAAAGAAAAAGCTCAAAACACTGACTACTGGTCAAGACATTTTATTCTGGTACTTGATAACGCCTTCCCATCTTAATGTAATTTTCATTCATGATGAGGTTCGGATTATCTGGCCTCCTTATCAGAGGTAATCATAATTCTATTTGATTCTGAAAGCTTTCTAAAATGCTGGTTGTTTCATAAGATATTACTTTGTGTATTTGACAGTTATAACAATGAGTCTTCCAAAGAGTTCCATCTTGAGTTCCCCAAGTTTGTGCCATTGGAAATCTTCAGTTCATATGAAGTCATTTTACTTCACATTCAAAAAGACAATCTTTTTCATTATGCTCAGAGTTGATTAATATTTTGGCAACTTTTCATGAAGTCAAGCTAGAGATGCACTATAGTTCTCCATCAAAGCACACTGCATTTTGAAACTATCCTCACCCCAACCCTCCTTACCATCAAGTAATTTCCTATATTCTCTTCTATCTCTTAGAAAGTTCAACTTAGAGGTATGTAAGTTTGAGGTCTAGAAGGAATATTCACCTGACTTTTTATTTAAATCTGTATTTCCAATGGCTTTTTAATCTGAACTGCTCTTATTCCTAATACTAGCCTGTATATTTCCTGGTTAGCTATCTCATTGCTGTTAATCTGAATACCTTGCTTTGTTAAGGAATACTCATTCCCCATCTGTTGCATATATTTAGGAATGACAAAATGAAGGTTTAAAATTCAGTAACAAAGAACCTTAATTATGAATGAAGGAAATTGAAACATACTACTGTATGTACTGATTTACTTTCTGTTTCTTGACCTTTGCCAAGACTAATGAGGTTACTTATCTAGTATAGTGAGAATGAATAAAAATTTTAATAGTCCTGCCTAGTTGACATTGTTAGCAATTATTTAAAATTAGACTTATGCCAGCAAACCTCTTCATGTGCTATCACTGGAATTGCACTTACTGCTCTCCACCACCAGGCCACTACCATCTTCTTTGTGCTTTGCCACTGAACTATATACCAGTCCCATAGACATTTCCTTTTAGAGACAAAGAAAAAACTCAAAACACTGCCTATTTGCCAAGACATTTTATTCTGGTACTTGATAGCACCTTCCTATCTTCTCATGTCTATGCTTAATTTATAGGCTGTCATTATATTATGAAGTGACAAACAGGATATCATGGTTTTGTTTTCTGAATGTGAAAAACTCATATCCATCAACATTTATAATTTGCAGAACTTTCCTTTGGATGAAGCTAGAATGCCAGGTAAAGATGAAAAAGCAACATTTCTTCAATATGATTTTAGCACAGAACTTACATTTGTCCAAAGCAGTCCTTCATCATAACAGTTAAATCTGTTTCCTTATGGGGTGTGGAAATATATCTCCCCATCTCAGGTTCATAGCTGGAGCCCATAACATGAGACAGATTTCTAAGAGAAGTATATACAGATTTATTCTGTATTTTTATGCACACAGGTTTCCCTGATTCTTGAGTTTGATAAAAAAGCAGATGTGGAGAAGAATGATTAGACAAAAGTGGCAATCTAATGGTAATAAACTGGGAGTAGTTAGCAAGACCTTTTTTAAAAAAAAATCTATAGTTGTAGGTGGACACAATACCTTTATTTTATTTATTTATTTATCTATTTTTACACGGTGCTGAGGACCAAACCCAGAGTGTCACATGTGCCATGCAAGCACCCTACCACTGAGCCACAACCTCAGCCCCAGCAAGGCCTTTTTTTAACTCAGGTTCTTCTCAGTGTCCCACTGCCTTCAAAGATAAGGAGGTTCTTTTTTTCAGGGTGTAAGAAGAGCATCTCTGGAATGAGGATTTCATGACCTGCTTCAGGGTATAAGGGTGAGGGGAAGACGAGACTGATCATCCTATTTCTGCTGTTTTCTCAAATGCAAAGGTGACATATTATGGGGTAGCATGTCCTTAACCCCATTGGTAGTAAAACCCCAAGAGTAGACTTCTCACTTTGGAAAGCTTCTGTATCAGTGAATCCTTATTTCCCTTATTTCCATATAAAATAACCCATAAGGCCATGTACTCAAATAATAGATTTTTATTGAGAAAATATGATGAGCTTAATATTGTGGGAAGCTTATCCAAAAAGAAAAAAAAAAGGCTGCTCCCTTTCCTTGGGGAATCAAGACTTTTAAAAAAATAAAGCAATTATACACAAATGTGTACTAAAATGCTATTCCATAGGTTCTCAAATATCCTGGGTTTTCCAAGCAAATTTCAGTTCATCATCATACCACATTGTTAGTGCAAAGGAAGGAAGAAAGAAAGGAAGGACAAAAAAAGAAACATATGTGGCAATAATACCTGAGAAATGGTCAGGAACACAGCAGTCTGTTGTGCTTCAAGAAGTCTTCATATAGGAAGCAGGAGTTTCTTTATTCTATCTCTCTTTTTAGATAATTTTCTAGTTAAACTTTTTTTCTATTTCTTTTTTAATTTACTACTTGTTTTCTTTTTGTGTTCTTACTTATTTATTCACAATAATGCAGGACTGCAAGCAATTCCAAATCCTTTTTTCAGTATTATTGATGTATAATTGATGGATTAAAAATAGCATACATTCAAGGTATACAGCATGATATTTTAATATAGGTGTATAGTATGAAATGATTTCTAAAATTAAGCTAATTAACCTATCCATCACCTCACATTGTTTTCTTACCCCACCCCCTTTTGGATTAATACTTACATTGTTCCAACGCTGTTTCTACCAGAATTCCCATTCAAGCACATTTCATTGTGATAGTTCACAGTAACAGAATAAATTATTGCAGAGCATTTGAAGTCAGTAAATTGACCCATTTATTGTGGTCAGGCAGCAAATATAATTCTGTAGTCATTTTATAAACATTTGTTTTATTTATTTTTTCTTTTTTTATTGGTTGTTCACAACATTACAAAGCTCTTGACATATCATATTTCATACATTAGAATCAAGTGGGTTATGAACTCCCATTTTTACCCCAAATACAGATTGCAGAATCACATCGGTTACACATCCACATTTTTACATACTGCCATATTAGTGACTGTTGTATTCTGCTACCTTTCCTATCCTCTACTATCCCCCCTCCCCTCCCCTCCCATCTTCTCTCTCTACCCCATCTACTGTAATTCATTTCCCTCCTTGTTTATTATTCCCATTCCCCTCACAACCTCTTATATGTAATTTTGTATGACAATGAGGGTCTCCCTCCATTTCCATGCAACTTCCCTTTTTTCTCCCTTTCCCTCCCACCTCATTTCTCTGTTTAATGTTAATCTTTTCTTCCTGCTCTTCCTCCCTGCTCTGTTCTTAGTTGCTCTCATTATATCAAAGAAGACATTTGGTATTTGTTTTTAGGGATTGGCTAGCTTCACTAAGCATAATCTGCTCTAGTGCCATCCATTTCCCTGCAAATTCCGTGATTTTGTCATTTTTTAGTGCTGCGTAATACTCCATGGTGTATAAATGCCACATTTTTTTTTATCCATTCATCTATTGAAGGGCATCTGGGTTGGTTCCACAGTCTAGCAATTATGAATTGTGCTGCTATGAACATCGATGTGGCAGTATCCCTGTAGCATGGTCTTTTAAGGTCTTCAGGGAATAGTCCAAGAAGGGCAATAGCTGTGTCAAATGGTGGTTCCATTCCCAGCTTTCCCAAGAATTTCCATACTGCTTTCCAAATTGGCCGCACCCGTTTGCAGTCCCACCAGCAATGTACAAGAGTACCCTTTTCCCCACATCCTCGCCAGCACTCGTTGTTGTTTGACTTCATAATGGCTGCCAATGTTACTGGGGTGAGATGGTATCTTAGGGTGGTTTTGATTTGCATTTCCCTGACTGCTAGAGATGGTGAGCATTTTTTCATGTACTTGTTGATTGATTGTATGTCATCCTCTGTGAAGTGTTTGTTCATGTCCTTGGCCCATTTGTTGATTGGGTTATTTGTTTTCTTATTGTCTAATTTTTTGAGTTCTTTGTATACTCTGGATATTAGGGCTCTATCTGAAGTGTGAGGAGTAAAAATTTGTTCCCAGGACGTAGGCTCCCTATTTACCTCTCTTATTGTTTCTCTTGCTGAGAAAAAACTTTTCAGTTTAAGAAAGTCCCATTTGTTGATTCTTGTTATTAACTCTTTATGGGCGTCCTATTAAGGAATTTGGAGCCCGACCCCACAATATGTAGGTCGCAGCCAACTTTTTCTTCTATCAGACGCAGAGTCTCTGGTTTGAATTCAATCTCCTTGATCCATTTTGAGTTAACTTTTGTGCATGGCGAGAGAAAGGGATTCAGTTTCATTTTGTTGCATATGGATTTCCAGTTTTCCCAACACCATTTGTTGAGGATGCTATCCTTCCTCCATTGCATGCTTTTAGCCCCTTTATCAAATATAAGATAGTTGTAGTTTTGTGGATTGGTTTCTGCATCCTCTATTCTGTACCATTGGTCCACCCGCCTGTTTTGGTACCAGTACCATGCTGTTTTTGTCACTATTGATCTGTAATATAGTTTGAAATCTGGTATCGCTATACCGCCTGATTCACACTTCCTGCTTAGAATTTAAACATTTGTTTTATGTTTTGACAAAAAACATTACTTAAAGGCCTCAACAACCTATCTTTATTCTGTTTTTTTTTTCTTTCTTATCAATGACATAATAAAGATAAGCTACTCAAACCCTGTCTCTCACAATTTCTCAAAAGTGCAACAATGATGCAAAAATTATGCATCTTTCACGTAAGCGTGACAGTCATTGACAAGACCAAAAGGGAAGGGGGATGACCTCTTTCTGGATAAAGTTTCTCCTGGCTGTAAAAAGAAAATACTTGAGTTTGGGGAGGGTGCAATAGCATTTTATATATTGTTATTAAAATATATTGCTAATAAAAACTTGAGCCTATTGATCTCATTTGAGATGCTTAAAACATTGAGCATACAAAGCTTTAGTCAGACATTCTTAGAGTTTCTCAGAAGCCGATACTTTATGATTTTAAAAACTCTATTTACAAATATCATCTCCACATTCCTCCAGCCCTGTTTTTATTAAAGGAAACCCTACAGGCAAAAATGTAATTTTTCCAAGGTTGGACATATGGCTGATGTCAGAACTACAAAATCATGTTATATAGAGCCAAATGCGGAGTTAAACCTCCCAAGGCTGATGCTCATCAGACCTCAGAATAAGTGTCTCTTACAGGGCAAGCAAGATGTTAGCTGCAGAAGTAGAACTCTGTGGAGATATAACTACTCACCTGCAAAATCAGGTGACTCTGAAAATGAATGGCGCTGTAGTGTTGGGCCAATTCCTGCTGCCCCTGGCACTGAGAATGTGATCTTGTATGGTAAATCAAATGAGCAGGAGTCTTGGGGCCAGAGTACTCTCAAGCTCACCTCAAACTTTAAATGTATGAGAAGTCCTGCTTGCTGCTATGGAACCTGGCATGGATTCTAAGTGCCCAGTAGGCCATTTTATTTTGTTTTGTTCTGTTCTGTTCTCTCTTGTTTTTAGTAAGCAGAACTGGAATTATGAGATAAACCTACACAAACCCTTGAGTTCATTTATATTTATTTCCCACATAGATCTAAAGTTAATTTTATGTACACGTACTTTAAAAGTAAATTAAATAAAGGAATAGTATAGTAGTATATTTAAAAATCAAGTTAGGGGGCTGGGGATGTGGCTCAAGGGGTAGCGCGCTCGCCTGGCATGCGTGCGGCCCGGGTTCGATCCTCAGCACCACATACCAACAAAGATGTTGTGTCCGCCGAAAACTAAAAAATAAATATTAAAAACTCTCTCTCTCTCTCTCCCCTCTCTCTCTCTCTCTTAAAAAAATATCAAGTTAGGAAAGAATCTCAGAAAGCCTTAACATTTTATCAATCCCTATTGGAATACATATTGCAAAATTGTTTTTAAAAACATCCCTCTATTTTTTAAGTCCGTGTGTGTGTGTGTGTGTGTGTGTGTGTGTGTGTGTATTTTTTTCCATCTAGTTTTCTCCTAGTAATGTCCAGCTAGTTTCTCAGGCCATGGACTTCTATGTGGATTAGAGTCTGTGTATGAGAACAGAAGTGAATGCAGTTTCAGTCTTTAAATGAGCTAGGAAACTCCCCAATGACAAAATATGAAATTGTACAAGAAACTTGTTTTGCTTCCTGCCCTTCCTGTTCTTAAGCTTTTCTCTCTGGCTGAGGATAATCACTACATATCATCTAGCTCCCTTAGTTCTAAAAGCAAGAATAATAATGCCTTGAGAATCCGTAAAGAAAGTTTGCTCAGCCCTCAGGATTCTCGATGCTGGCTCACTTTCTAATCTTCCTCCATAGTGACTCATACCTCAGAGGTAATTTTGGATTTAAAATGATTTTCTAAATCTACATAAATAATTTCTGGATTATTTGCTATTTTAAATTAGCCACACCACTGTTCCTCTCCATTAGCCTAGATAATTGAGAGTTGGCTATATAATACCTGATACCTATAAAAAGAAATGAACATTATGAACACTACATTTTGATGGCAGCAATTTCAGGTGCCAAAGCCAGGCCAGGCTACTTCACTTTTGCTCATTGTTGTGCACAGGTGTGTCCCTATTTAAACAAACTTAACAAGTGACATTATTATTTTGCCAAGGTGATAAACCAAGGTGATTTTCCCCGCTCTGGCATCTCTTATTTTTAAAAGAGTTTCATTGTAGTGTTGCTTTAGTCAGTCACTTCTCTCATGACCTTAGAAACATGTTTCCAAAAAACATGTTTTTCCTAGAAGCCAAAAGACAAAGGACAACAATAAATGTTAGCGAGGATGTGGAGGGAAAGGCACACTCACTCATTGCTGGTGGGACTGCAAATTGGTGAAACCAATCTGGAAAGAAAACTGGGAAAGTACCCACCATTTGACCCAGCTGTCCCATTCCTTGGTCTATACCCAAAAGACTTAAAATCAGCATACTATAGTAATGCAGCCACATCAATGTTTATAGTGAATCGATTCGCAATAGCTAAACTATGAAGCAACTTAGATGCCTTTAAATAGATGAATGAATAAACAAACTGTGGTGTGTGTGTTATATATATATATATATATATATATATATATATATATATATATATATATATATACACACATACATACATATATACATATACTTTAGAATATTACTCAGCATTAAAAGAGAATAAAATTATAACATTTGAAGGTAAATGGATAGAGCTGGAGAGTATCATGCTAAGTAAAGTATGGCAATTCCAAAAAACCAAAGGCCGAATTTTCTCTCTGATGAGTGGATGCTGAACCATAATGGGGAGGGGCATGGGAAAAATGGAGGAACTTTGATGTGGCAAAAGCTGGGGGGAGAAGGCATGGGAGTAGGAAGGATGGTGGAATGAGATGGACATCATTACCCTAGGTACATGTTTAACTGCATATATGGTGTGATGCTACATCATGTACAACCATAGAAATGTAAAGTTGTGCTGCAGTTGTGTAAAATGAATCAAAATGCATTCTGCTGTCATGTATACCTAATCAAAACAAGTTTTAAAAAAGAATATAAAATAAAATATAAAAATAAATACAATAAATAAATTTCAAAAAAATAAAAAGCAAAAATTTCAGTAAAAAAAGAAAACATGGAATGTTCTAGAATTCTTATTATCTAACAAAATAAAGACAGTTTAAAAATAGAAGCCAAAGAACAACATTGTTTTCAGTAGCAGTTTTAGAGATGTTAAAAATTTTCATGGTCACTTGCTTCATAAACAAATTGCTTTCATATGGCCTCCATTCTGTTCATGTATGAAGTATAGTTATATATCACTGCTGCTATGGTCTCAATGTTTGTGCCCCCTTCATGAATAGAATTAGTGCCCTTATAAAAGAGGCCTGAGGGAATTTGCTTACTCCCCCTTTTCTTAAGTTATTTTTGTAATTGTAGATGGACAGCATGCCTTTACTTTATTTGTTTCATTTTTATGTGGTGCTAAGGATTGAACCCATTGCCTCACACATGCTAGGCAAGTGCTCTGTCACTAAGCTACAGCTCCAGCCCCTTCTTGATCCTTTTGCCATGTGACGATGCAATAAGACAGGACCATCTATGAAACAGGGCCTTTACCAGGACTCTTGATCCTGGACTTTCCAGCCTCCCAGCCTCCAGAACTATGAGGGATACATTTCTGTTGTTTATAAATTACCAAGTGTATGGTATTTTGTTATAGCATCTCAAATAAACTAAGATGATCATATTTATGGAATACACTTATAAGATGTATAAAATAATACTTTTTCTAGAATAAGTCCTCTCCTATTCCTCACTCCCCTTTCCTCATATGCATATTGCTTGCCTTTCCTTACCCCCAGAGTTAAATGATGACTGAATGTATCTCGAAGAGAATAATTTTCATGTATTTCTAAGAAGTTATAGAATATTCATTCTATTTGCAAGCATTTATTTAGCACAAGCCTTGTGCATCTCTCTTTCAAATTAAAAAAGATATTTAATGTATAGGAAATATTAACCCTGTAACTATTTTCCAGCATTTATAGGAATTTGTGATTAATAGCTATATCTTCCTGTAGAAATAATTTGCACATAGGTCCTACAATCATAGAAATTGGTGGAAATGAGCTTATAGTACATTCAGTAATTCCTTCATTTTACATAAAGATTAAGGAATTGTTCTCATGTGTAGTTAAGAGAAAAAAATGGACTGCTCTAGTACTTTTTCTCCTGTCACACACCATAGATTACAGGGTGATAGATGCATTCAAAATGTGCTTGCATCCCTCTGTGTGATTAACCTGATTATCATACGTGATTATCCCTCATGTGATCTTATTCCTCTGTGTACAGAACTTATATACTCAGTTAATATGTATACTCTCAATTTTTAAGTTTTATAATGTCTACATGGGAGATTAATGATCAATGAGATACATTCAGTCAACAAATATTTCTGAACTATATAGTTCCTAGTTTGAGATGTGTTTGGATAAAAATCATGACTCTCCATTAGCATTTTAATTAGCTAAATTTCATATTTCAGAGAAGCAAAAATCAGGAACTTGGTTTCCTGAAAATTGAATTACAATATGCCTTTAAGGCAAATGAAATTTTTACTTATTGTCCTTAAAGTCACTATTAATATTCTGTTTGCTCTTGTTTCTGTTAGGAGGAGAATTACAACTGCATTACTAGAAACAGTAAATATATTTACCTCCTGCCCACAAAAACTCCTTTCCCTGTTTGGAGGGATGAAGACTTTGTTTACAACTTCACAACCTCCCTAGTGGTCTGTCAGTTACCAGCAGCAACCCTGTACCAAGAGCACAAGAAAATGGAGCTGGTGATCACAAGCAAAGAACACATAGGTTTTTAAACATTTTCCATTACAGACTCAGGCAGGGCTTGCCTATTTTATTATCTAAGGTGTTGCTATTCCCTTTCATGCCTTTGGAGATCCTGGAAAAGGGGGAGCTAGCTGAGTCAAACCTCTGTCTCACAGGGCTTTCAGGAACAATGGCAATTCATTTCAGCCTAGAGGCAAAGAGGATGCCTTTTCTTATAAGACTTTTGTTCTTATTGCCTGGTGAACTTTGAAATCAAATTGGTGTAAAATTGGACTGTTTTCCTGTCTTGGGTCCCTTCCCACCTCTGTATCCTCCCTCCCACAGTATTTTTGAGACCAGATAGAGGCAAACAGACTCAGGGGATTTCTTTGTCCCTGAATCCTATCTACAATACTTGCCCTTTCTAATATGTATAGAAATGGTTTGAAAGAATTCTAACTAACCTCGGATACAAGCCTGAGATAATGACCACGATTAAATGGACTAAACATCTCATTCATATCAATTCCAATTCATAATCCTATTTTATTTAAGTGGTTATCTTTGTCCTTTGGAATTCCAATTAGCTAAAGGATGCCAATACTGATAATAATACTGCCTGCCAAGGGAAATTGTTTCCTCTGCTTCCATAACTACCAGGTTCACTTTGTGAAAGGTGTGTCATGACATAATTACTCTTGCCAACCCCACCCCACCCACTTTGTGCAAATATTGTTGGGGGGGTGGGCAAAACTGGCAGGAAAAAAACAACATTGAAGTAAATTTAGGACAGTCTCAAAACCAGATCTTCTCATTTAAAATAATACTTGAAATAACAGCTGTTGCTTCAATTTCATCATTTTTAATGACTTATTTTATCTTTATTTTCTAAATTACTTAAAATATTTTAAGCTATTGATACTATCACAATTTCCCCCAAATAATTGGCTTCTAAATTCATCTTCCATGTTGGATTTGTAAAATTTTGAACTGTCTTTATTTGAGAAATACAATTAACTAGATTTTAGTGTATATTATAGAATAGTGCCACCCTTCTTTGCCCAATACCCCTACTTCTTTTTTCTTCTTGGGATCTGTTCCCACCTGCCATGTATTATTTGTTTATTGTTTATCCCCTACTCCCCCAATGAATGTAAACTCTGTAAGAAGAGACACTAATTTTTCTAGTTATCCAAAGATTCCCCAGTGCCTATAACAGTGCCTGACAAATATTTGCAGCAGTTGCTCAGTATTTGGTGTATTAGTGATTAGTCCACATGAGCTATGCAACTTGCCTATTTCAAATGTTATGATGAATATCTTCCTATATCTGAGAAATTTTTCTCCAGAGTGGATCATTACCATTATCTTCATTTGCCATTTTATTACCAACAAGATAGTACCCTAGGTACCATAATGAAAATGACTTAAGTGCTTTCCACTTCCAGGTAACTTTCAGTTTCACTTAACACTATACATTCTTCACATTAACATACTTTTATTCATTCAATAAATATTCATTGACAGGTTCCAACTTGCATAGAGAGATTTACAGATAATTAAGGTATTAGACCTTTGTTGTAACTGTGCTAGAATACAGCCTCAGATGAAATTCAGCTATCTCTTCCATTTCCATCATTGTTTGTGGATTTCTCCACAGTTAATGTTTTTGTATGCCACTTTTCCAGATTTTTCTGTTACCTTCCCATTTCTCCTTATCACCAATGTTTCCTTTTGTTCCTGCCCTTCAAATGCTGCTATTTTTAGTTTCCACCCTTAACCCCTGCTCTTCTCCCTACACAAGAGAATTTCTCTAAGTGATCTTACTTACTCATGTTTTTTTTAAAAAAAAATCTATATGCAGATAGTTGCCAACTCTGTAGTTATGGCTTATAGTTCTCCATGGAATTTCAGAATTGCACAACTAAATACCTGCTCAACTACTATCTAGAGGTCTCATACACGCCCTCAATTCAACACATCAAATCTTAACTCTATTTTTTCCTTCTGAATTCATTTTCTTTTTTGGATACTTTGTAAGTATACAACCAGTCTTTCTAGCTGGGAATCAGGCATGATACTTGACAACTACTTTTACTTCTTTCGGTTTTAAAAATTTTTATTTTTGTTGTTGTTGTTATTATTATTATTGATTGAATCTACCACTGAGCTTCATCCAAGCCTTTTTAATTTTTTTTTTTATTTTGAGACAGGGCCTCAATAAGTTGCTGAGGCTGGCCTTGAACTTGTGATCTTCCTTCCTCAGCCTCTTGAGTCACTGAGATTTCAGGCATGTACCACGGCACCTGGTTTGACTCCTTCTTTTCTATAAATCTTCCTATCTCACAATCTCCATATGCTGCCTATTGGCTTGCCCCAAAATTTTTTGATCATGTCACCCCATGCCATCCTAACTGTCATTATCCTGATTCCGTTTCTCAGTATCCTTTGCCAAGACTGCTACAACAATATTCTAAATGGCATTCCAGCTTCCAGTCTTGTCTCCTCTCTAATCCATATTTTTTTCCTTACTACTCATTGTGATTCTCTGCCTGGACTACCCTCCCTTATTCTTTTCACTTGATGAACTCCTGCTTAACATTTAAACCATGGTTGGCCCCATCACAAGGAGGGCTGAATATATTTCATCAGTTCCCATGATACTTTCAATATGTTATTCCCACTGAACACTCACACTGCTTTATGTTTATTTGTTTTTGGCTTGCCTGTCTCTCCTGTTAGACTATGAGCTCACTTGGGGCACCATGTCTTACTTATCTTTGCAGATCCAGCATTAAGTATGTCACTTGGATCCTAACAGGCCCTTCAAACATGTTTGAATAAATGAATAGACAAAGAATATAATGTTATATTCTTTCTAGTTTAGATATCAGTCTTATAAATTGATTAGGAAAAATAAAAATTTGAAAGAACTATAATCTACCAGTCCACATATAATTGTATTTTCCAGTACAGTTTTTATCTGACTTTGCCTTTTTCATAGGGATGACACAGAAAGTATCTGCAGGGAGATAAACAGCTCATGCTCTGGACTGTATGTTGAATGTTATCATAAGAAATTCTTTCTGCCTGTGGCTTGGTTCATTGTATGCCTTTTGAGTGTGGACCTAATTTGCATAAGTGTAATAAATGAAAGATGTTTATGAAATGAAGTTCTTACTTCAGATCCATAAATCTGACCTTGATCAATGACAGCAAACCAGGCCCCTGGCTATCACTTTACAATTTTGACATCCAAAGAAGTTCATCATTCTCTTTAGACAACTGTACCCTGGAATGGCAGGTTGAGTTAGTATCAGTGGAGCCTTGTCAGACTTTTTTCCTAATAAAAATTACCTCAAGCAGGAAGTATGTAGTTTTCTCTGAGAAAGCCTTTCTTCCCCTGATCAGATCGGAGCCTCCACAGATGTCTTTGAAACAGTCATACAGAAGGTACTTTATACAGATCATGGTGACACTGAACATGAGGTTGATTTGAATGGTAATCTTCAAGTAACTCATCAAACTGAAGGGCAAAATGCCACTGCTCTTGGGTCTTAAAATAGAAACTCTTCTTGCTGAGTTCATGTGAACAGAAAAAAAAAGTGATCTGACCATTTGAGAAAAAGGAATACCCCCCCCCAAAATGTAACTGTATCCATTTGTCACTGAACAAAAAGCCAAAAATAGGCATTTAATATCAGACTGTTTTTAATAGCCATCCCAGCACAGTGCTGAGCACCTCTTCCCTCCAAAGTATATTTCTGTCTACCTTCTCCATCTCTAGCAGCAATGAGCCCATTCACCTAGGTTCAAATCTAGGAGTCAACTGTGATTCAGGCCTTTCCTTGATCCCATAGATTCAGTGATCACCAATTTAGATCTCATTATCTCTCAAAACCATTAGAGCTCTAGGTGTTCTGGAAATCTGTTATTTCAATGCAGGCACTTCTTTTCACACCCAGTGCACTTGTGCTTTTCCATGTGGTGTTCTGCAAGCCTTTGTCCCATTCCACTTTTCCCTCTTGGTTTCAATTCTGTCCCTACCCAACTATAACTCTACTGGCAGCTGTTTCAACACCATCCTCAAGAACACTGCCCAATTCTTAGGTTTCTGCAGCCTCAACCCTGGAAAGAGCCATGGACCATTTTCTGCTCCACTGCTGCCAGGCTAATTAATGCTTGTAGGCAATGACATACAACAGTGGTAAGTTGATTGGGTCCATTACTAGTGAAAGAAAAACTTAAAATTCATTAGACAGAATTTTGAAAAGAAAACATCTGTCCCAATGCATCTACTTGATTTTGAAAAACTGTGATTACTGTAATTATTGAGAGGTTTCTGTAACCTGAATACTTAACTGGTGTCTTACGTGTTGAAAATTATTCAAAAAAGATTAAAAATAGAGCATCTGTTGTACTGACAGAATTTTCTTTAGGATTTACATGAATCTAATTTGATAGGATAGAGGAAAGTAATTGAAAATGAGGAAGAAAAATCCAGGCATGGAACCTCATCATCCTAACATTTCCCCCCTGATTAAGAGCAACATACTAGCATGTGTTTTTCAAATATGAGTAATACCCATCCTACAGATGGCTTGTAGACAGATGTAGGGCATATTATTGTTTGAATCCTGATTACTCAAGTGGGAAAACATCATTTGGATATCAGTTGTTGGAATCCAGAATACATTTTCCCCTCAAAGCAATGTTTTATAAAGAGTGATTAGGCTCCCACAGAATAGCCAGTAATGTCACTATTAAAAGACTATACATTTTCAATGACATAGTAGTGAACATGTTGTGATTGTACTAATGAAACAAAAGCAGTAACATTGAAAAATAAAATTTTATATTTTTTGCTTGAATGGGAGTGCTTGAGGAAAAACAGGTTTCATTATAAAAGATGAAGAAATAGATTGAAAGTAAAGTATCAGGATGATAGGATCCATGAACATTTTTTAAAAACTTTAAAAGATACCTGTTCTTTATCAAGACTCAACTGAATTTTATAACTTGTGAACATCAACTTATCTGGTTTTGGTTAGGAGTGTTTTATCTTGGGACTGCTATACTATGATTGAGGTCAGGATTTTTATACAAATGTGAAAGCTAAAAAATAAACCACATACTTTAATATTCCACATGTACCATCATCTAAAGAAAAAGGGAGTTCTTTCTTGCTTAGTCAGTTCTTAGGCCATTTCTCTCTCTCTCTCTCTCTCTCTCTCTCTCTCTCTCTCTCTCTGTGTATGTGTGTGTGTGTGTGTGTGTGTGTGTGTGTGTGTAAACAGAAAGGTTGAAATATAGAGAGAAGTTGAGCCCTACTACAGATATGATACAAGAAGAGAAGAATAAACTACAGAGCTTGACTGAGCCAAGACAGGGACAGAGTTTATAGTTGGTCTCTTTTTTAAAAATTATATGGACTACATCTTAAAACAAGAAAGAAAAAGTTGAGAATATGCTGCCTTAAGGATGGTATGAGAGGTGGAGTCAGAGAGTGATATAGAAAAACATTTTCAGTTCTGTCACACATTGTAAATGCAATCTTCCTTTGGTGTCCTTGGAAAGAATTCAGTAACTATTTATGTTGTTTTTCAATCATGTTTTAATTGGATTGCTTAACACTCGAATGTGCCTCCATGACAATAGGGAACCATGGGGTAGCTTGGCTTTATTGAAGTTATACAAGTATGATAGATTATCCAAGATCATATTAATTGAGATGTCAGTGTAAAAAAGAAATGCAGAGTTCCTCATAGTGTGATTATGCTGAAGAGGAATTACATTGAGCCACATAGGTCTTTTAGCTATTTACCAGCTGATTGCCAAATGTTTATTCAACAAATTTTTATTGTGGTATATGTTAGGCACTGTGCTACGTGCTTAGAGAGAAACGCTGGGAAAAGTACTGGGGATATAGTAATAAACATGATATTATCCCTGCCTTCATATATTTGTACAGATAAGTAAAGAAGAAATATTGGTGAGTTATGATAAGTGATAATAGGGAGTTACTATTGAGTATTAAAGGAAAATGTAGGAAAATCACCCAACTCTGACTTTGGGAACTAACCTGGTGCAGTGTTATGTACCCATAGTCCCAGCTACTCAGAAGACTGAGGTAGGAGGATCACTTGAGTCCAGAGGTTCAAGGCCAGCATAGTTCATGGGCATCATAATGAGACCCTGTCTCTTAAAAAAACAAACAAACAAAGAAAATCCTCCTGGAACATTCTAAACAGATACAAGAGATGTGTAGGAGTGAAACAGGAAAAGATAAGTTAAGTGAAGGGCAAATGTTCCTACAAAAAAAATAATATTTAAGATTTAAGCGTATGGCAAGAAGCCTGGAGAGAATACTAGAGAAAAAATAACCAGAGTTCTATTTCTGGCAGTGATGTAGTAACTTGTGGCAGAACAATGCTCTACCAAGAATATCTACATAATCAAGATAGAAGACAGATCCAGGGCTTGAGAAGTCAAAATCTCAAGTAAGGAGGACCATAGTTTTTTGTAGACAAGTGAGGAATATTTTCCTTCAAAGTATTTGCCATGCCTTTTTTTCTCCCTTTAATTTATATTTGAGGAAAATGAGTTTGACAGCAGTTTTCCACTCTCTTCCTTCTCTTTACTTTAGTGCTAATTTAATAAAGAACAATAATAGAATAATACTACTATAATAACAGTAATTGCTAATGGATTTTTTAATAATTTTTCTGATTTTTAATTATTTAAAATGTGATTTTTTTATTTTGAAATAGTTGCAGATTCACAGATATTTGCAGACAAGGATAGGACCCGTGCACCCTTTGCCCCATTCCCCCAGTGATTACATCTTACCTCATCTCAGCATAACATTAAAACCAGGAAGTTGACCCTATACAACACATGCATATGTAGTTCTGTGCCATATATCTCAGGCATAGATTTGTATCACCACCATTGCAATCAAGACAGTGTCTCCCTCATGTTACCAGCTCCTGTTCATACCCTCCCACTCTCACCAAAAGTTCCCAGTTCTAGACACTGGCAGCCATAATCTGTTCTCCATCCCCAATTATATCATACATTAGGTGACTTTTAGAGATTGTTTACCATGCCCTGGCACATGATACAGGAAAGTCACCAGAGGTTTCAGCTATATCATGGGACTGGGAAGATGAAAAAGAAAGTGAGGAATGTCAATGTATTCAACACTTAAGGGGACAAAATTCTGAGTTGACCTTGGCATGAAAAAACCTAACTAGTCAAGCAGAAAGTGACTGAAAAGCAGAGTGAAATTTTCTCCAATATCATTGTATTGAATAAAGAAAAATTATTTTTCTCTTACCCCTCCTTTCCTCTTATATGTAATTTTGTATAACCCTGAGGATCACCCGATTTACAGTAGAGGGGGTAGAGAGAGAAAAGGGGAGGGGAGGGGAGTGGAGGGGAGGGGGGATAGTAGAGAATAGGATGGACAGCAGAATACATCAGTCACTAGAATGGCAATATGTAAATCAATGGAAGTGTAACTGATGTGATACAGCAATCTGTATACGGGGTAAAAATGGGAGTTCATAACCCACTTGAATCAAACTGTGAAAAATGGTATATTAAGAACTATGTAATGTTTTGAACGACCAACAATAAAAAAAAAGAAAAATTATTATTTTAGGAACTTCCATAGAGGAACAATTCCAGGAGCCACCTCAGATTTCAGTTGGTACCCCTTGAAGAACCTATTCTCATGGAATGAGCATGAGGTAGATGTGGTTCAGTGGCTCAACTGTTTTGAAGCTAGAATCTCATCATTCTTTTCACCTTTCCTTCAGGTTCACAAGAGAGCTGCCTTAGCATCAGGTATCATCTGCATTCAAGGCAGAAAGAAAATGGAAGGAGGAAAATGCCAGCTCCTTTGTTGCTTTTGTAAAGAAAATAGTTTCATTTGCATCTCACTGACAAGAATCATGTTACTGCCTTAGTGCAAAAGATGCTGGTAAAGAGGATATTTTATTTACTTACCTCTAAAGGCAAGAGAGAAGGTCCTTGGGAGTGGTTGCTGAGTTAGCCAGCCACCACTACCCACAATGAAACAATAGCACAACCATGGACTATAGGTTGTAGGCTATAGACAGAAAGGGGTTGGAGCTCTTGAAGAGGCTGATAGCTGAAAAAAGGGAGGGGATGGCAGGGGTCCAAAAACAGGAAATGCATAACTCAACTCGCTGAAGACAGATATAATAGAAGTTAGTACATGAAAGAAATGGAAGCCTAGGAGATGGTGGTTAGAGAAAAGAATGCCAGAAAGTACATGAACTAGAGTTTTAAATTTTATTAGTTCATTATAGTTACACATAGTATTGGGGGGGTTCATTTTAGCATAATTATGCAAGCATGGAATATACACTCCAGTCCTCAATACTTCCACTTTCCCTCTCCTTCACCATCCCTGTTGAATTGGTTTTATTTTTTATTCTTTTTTTTCTGAACCAGGGATTGAACTCAAGGGCACTGGACCACTGAACCACATCCCCAGCCCTATTTTGTATTTTATTTTAAAGACAGGGTCTCACTGAATTGTTTACCATCTTGCGCTTGCTGAGGCTGGCTTTGAACTTGTGATCCTCCTTCCTCAACCTCCCCAGCTGCTGGGATTACAGGCAGGTGCCTCAGTGCCCAGCTTATTTATTTATTTATTTATTTATTTATTTATTTACTTTGATATATTTATACAAGCATGGAATATATCTTATTCTAATTAGGATCCCAGCCTTGTGGATGTTGAATTCATATATGTAAATAGGAAAGTTATGTCAAATTTATTCCATTGTCTTTCCTATTCCCATCTCTCCTCCCTTCCCTTCATTCTTCTCTAATTTATTGAACATCTATTCTTTCTCTCCTCCCCTTTGTTAGGTGTTAGCATCCATATTTCAGAAAGAACGTTCAGCCTTTGGTTTTAAGGGGGATTGCCTTATTACACTTAGCATGATAGTTTCCAGATCCATCCATTTACTAAAAATGTCACAACATCATTCTTCTTTATGGCTGAGTAATATTCCATTATGTATATATACCACATTTTCGTTATCCAGTCATCTGATTAAGGGTACCTAGGTTGGCTCCATAGCTTAGCCATTGTAAATTGTGCTGCTATGACCATTGATGTGGCTGCGTCAATATAGTATGCTGATTTTAAATCTTTGGGATATATATCAAGGAGTGGGTGCTGCAGTCTGACTGGGCACAAAATCACGAGCCACCACAGCTTTGTAGATTCAAACAGCAATTCTTTATTCCCGAACTCACACCAGCCCTCTACAAACACGTTCTGGGGAAAAATACACGTTCTGCCACAAAATTCACATACTCCACCAGGCTTTGAATCCCAAATATTTTCTGAATCCCACTAGAACTCAATGGGAACTCAAGGATCCGGCTGTGCCTGAGGCAGCAGGATACGCCCTATTCCTGGCAGGGTACACCTTAAACCTGGAACCGCCCTAAACCCAAGGACAGGATACTCCCTAAAACCTGATCCGCCCTAATCCAGTAGGATCCTCCCTAAACCCGGATCCACCCTGGTCCTTGAGCAGGGTCACCTTTCTCAAACATGCATGCAAAGTCACAGCAAATGTCCAAGGCAAGTCCATTTCCACGAGTCCTTCCTCTAAGCAACATGGGGTACCCTGGCAAGGAAATTTTGATGCGTCATTCCTACTTGGCAATGGCTCTCAGCAAGTGGGATAGCTGGATCAAATTGGGTTCCTTTCCTACTTTTTTGAGGAATTTTCATACTGCTTTCCATAGTGGTTATACTAGTCTTACCAACATCCTCACCAATTAATTGTTATTTGTATTCGTGATAATTGCCATTCTGAGTAGAATGAGATGGAATCTGTGTAATTTTAATTTGTATTTCTATAATTGCTAGAGATGTTAAATATTTTTCATATATTTGTTCACTCTTCATATTTCTTTATTTGAGAAGCATCTTTTTAATTACTATCTTAAATGAAATGACTGGAGCCAATGATTGGAAGAGATGTATATTTGACGGGCAAAAGAAGAAATGCTCATGGAAGGTGTGTGCTATACTTGGTTATATGAGTATAAAAACAACCCCTCATGTATAAACTAAACAATTATTAAGATATCTTTTAAAATGATATAAAATTCATGATGATATTCACATCAGTATTTATTCTATTTAACACAGCTGTCCATTTGCATTTGATCTCATTTTAAAATTAAAAGAATCCATGTTATTAGTAGGTTAGCAAAATCGGGTGTGACCTTAGGTTGTTCATTTTCCTGATGATTGTCATGCTTTGCATAATAAGAGAGCTAGTACAAATGAGTTTCTGCAAGCTTTCATGAATGTGGTGGTTTACTGGGTTTTCTCTAACCCTTACCCTTTCTGCATTCACTTTCCCCTTTGTACTTCCCCTTCCTTTGTTCCCCATTCCCTATTGATTTCCCTTCCTCTTGTCATTTTCCATATTTCTTCTGTTTTCATTTCCATTTTACAACCTTTTCTTTCCTTTTCCTTTACTTTCTTTCCCCTTTCCTTTTCTTCACAGTAGTGGAAATTGTGATAACATTTGTAGCTTGGAGAAAGGGAATCTAGATACATAGAAAGATCTACCATGCCCTGCCATCATAAACCTGAAATGATTCGTAGAATAGTATATATTCTAGTAAAATCTGCTCTACTACTTAAATTTTTACAGACATAGCATAGATCATAATTAAGATACCTTTTAGAGGCCCATTCTCTTTAATAAGACCACAATTAAATGTGTATATACTTATACACACAAAATTGTGTAAGTACCCATTTATAATCCAACACAATACTTTACTGAAGTAAATTTCTGGGGTTGGAAAAAATAGGTTTCTCTAGTCATATATACTGCTTATTAAAACATTGTAATCCAATTTTTAGGGAGGTGATTATTACAATTTATTGGTCCATCACCATTTGTAACAATAGCTGTTCTAATGTAATTAACCATTGAAAGAAATACATTTTATGTGTTCTAAATTGCATTTCTAATTACTTGTAACTAAAACTCACTAGAATTTTAAAATCCATTTTGTCTTATGAAAGGCTTCATTGGTTATCCCTGTTGTTGCACTATTATTTTAGATTAGAGTAACTTTTTTAAAAAATTACATGTCAAATATAATTTGCTGGTGGTAACATGAAATGTATGGCTTCACTCTGAGGAAAAAAAGCCCATTCAGCATTTTTTACTATCATATACCAAAACGGAACTTCCAGAATGATTAGATCACATCTGGAACAATATAGATCTATTTGTACTTGCATAATGCATGTGCATGTACACACTGTTATATTTTATGACTATTTGGGTACATTGATTTTTCTATAAAGAGAACTATTATCCACATCTTTTTGCACAGAAGTACACTTAAATATTGGCATAGGTAAACAACTTACTAAAATAAAACCCATGCTTGGCACAACTATTACTGGTGTCACAGATTTTACAACCATAATATTTCTGAAATGCTAACTTGAACATTTTGGATCATTTTTTTTTTTTCAGACTGAATGCAGAGGCAGTTTGGTGAGCTGTAAAGCTGCTACATTTCATTTTGCATTCTAGTCTAGGCCAAATCTTAAGTGTCACTAAATCTGACTCCATATTGAATTGTGGCCCACTTTCATCTCCAGAAAAAGGCTTCTCCCCCACACTGGCCAAGCTGGCTATTTGAAACAAAGGAAGTGGCTCCCATAGCAGTTAGGAGTCGGAAAGAAGTAGAAATAGGTTATCAATCTGAAAAAATAAATCCCTTATCCAAAAGTGCTGGTAGGTTTAACTCTGTAATATTTTTATTTTGTGATCCTGTTTGAAGAAAGGTATCAATAATTTAGAAGTACCTATCATATTATAGAAACAATCTTAAACTAATAAATATTCTGTCTCCTCACTTAACATAATATAAACCCATCTGAAGACATTAGTTCTTCCTCTTCAAGAGGAGGAACCTCTCCATAGACTTTGTGAGTGTCCAGGGGGCACATAGTTGACTTACACCAGCATGAGCTCTCCCAAAGGCAGTTGAGAAGATTGTTATTGCCTGGATGCTTAATATATAATTAGTCAATTTTTATCTTATTTGATAATTCAGTTCCCAAAACCCATCTTTATATCCAAGTATTTTTATTTTGCAATAGTTTCTGACTTATGGAAAAATTGCAACAATACTGAAATTCCTATAATACGCTTTACTCACATTCACCATTGCTGTTGCTTGGCTAGGGTTTGTGTATACCCTGAGGCTTATTGTGTTGAAATTTAATCCCCGATGTGAGGTATTAAGAGGACAGAAACTTAATCTGACAATGATGTTTGGAGGTAGGACCTTTAGAAAGTGATTGGGATTTGATAGTCATTAGGGTGGAGCCCCCATGAATGAATCCTGGTGGCTTTTTAACATGAGAGAAACTAGAAAAATCACATATATGCACATGCACTCCCTGTTCCTTCCCATGCAATGCCCCATGCTGCCTTAGGACCCTACCAGCATCAAGGCCATCACCAGATGAAGCACCTAGAACTTACATCTCCAAAGCTTGAGCAAAAGTCAACCTCTTTTCCTTCTATTTTGCCCTACCTATGGTTTGTGTGATGGCAGCAGAAAATGGACCAATAAAATCCATAACCACATTAAATTTGTTATATACCTTTACTTTTTAATACTTCAGTGACAACCTCCTAACAACATGATTATTAGATAACAAGAGTAAAGTTACCAAATTCAGGAAGTTTATCATTAAAATATTACTTTCACCTATTCAGTTGTTCATATTCCAGTTAAGTCAGTTTTTCCAATGATATCTTTTTTAAAAAACATTATTTTTGTAGTTGTAAATGGACAGAATGCCTTTATTTTATTTGTTGATTTTCATATAGTGTTAAGGATTGAACCCAGTGCCTCATATGTGCTAAGGCAAGTGCTCTGCCACTGAGCTACAAGTCCCAGACCCCTCCAATGATATCTTTTATACTAGTTACCCTACAATAGAGGATCCAATCCAGGATCACATATTGCATTTACTCATATCATTACTCATATGATATTCTATCACATTATTAAATGTAAAAATACTGTTCAGTTATTTTATAGAATATTCTTAATTTGCTTTTTTCTTGGGATTATTTCAGATTGTACCCTCCTGTCCAGAATGAGCAAAGCATATTATTTTTAGGGAAAACAGTGTCTCTCTGTCCCTCATTGGTTGACATTAATTTTGATCATCTGGTCAATGTATTGCCTGTTGTCTCTACTTTATAGGTATTATTTTCCTGTTTCTACTAATAAGCAATCCATGAGGAGACACTTTAAGACTATGTAAATACATTGCTTTATATCAATTCCTCCTCTAGATTTAACAACTATTGATGATTCTTTCCTGAACCAATCTTTACTACGATGGTTGCAAGTCATCTTGTGTTAATTTCTTTTAGAATGGGAGGGGGAAAGCTCAATAATTTATTCTGGTAGTTTTCTGAAGAATCCAGTTCATCTCCTTTGACAATGTTGTAGTAAAGGAAATTGTTTGCTTTGGAATTACAGTGATCTGCATCTACTAAATTGTCTACTCATTCTACTCAATTAAAATATTAAAAGCAAATGTAAATATTAAAAGCAAATGATTTTTGCACTAGAATCAATCAATACCTATGTTTAGAGTCTCTATATATTCGCTCTCCAACAAGTAGTACTACAGATATGTACACAAACACACACAGAGTTTTCTGCTTCTGAAAGACAAAAGTATGTTCAGCTGATTTAATGGCCAAGTTCTATAGTTTCCAACCACCTTATTTTTCCTGTAACTTTATTTATTTAAAAAATGGTACTGGAGATTGAACCCAGAGGCACTTAACTACTGAGATACACCCCCAAATCCGTTTATTTTTTTATATTGAGACAAGGTCTCACTAAGTTGCCTAGGGCTCACTAAGTTGCTGAGGCTGGCTTTGAACTTGTGATCCTCCTGCCTCAGCCTCCCGAGCTGCTGGTATTACAGGTGTGCTCCACTGCACCCAACTATTTATTTGCTTTTTAACTTTTCAGCCTTTCTTTCCCATATCTTTCACAGATATCACCTCACCCATTTAGTCATGCTCCATCTAACTGACATATTTTTATTATTCCTTTCTTCTGCCCTTTCATGTTGCCTAAATCTTTGTGGTTAGGGTTACTTAAATTTTAAACCTAGTTTTTATTCATACCTGATCTTATAAATTATTCATATCATTTATTTAATAAATTTTTGGCCATATTCTAAAATTAGACATGAGTATTTTCAGGTACCACAATAAAAGAGATTAAATATATATTATATCAATGTTATTTTAATAGTATGTATAATTGTTCCCAATTTTAATGTATTAAGTGAACTGTACAGAAGACAACTTCTACTCAGTATAAAAGCCCTAATTTTAATCTTTTAATTTTAAAATTTTAATCCTTTCTCTCTAGCATTACTCAATGCTCAAGCTTCTAGCATTTTGATAAACAAAAATGATGAAAATTCGGTTAATTGGGTATCTCATCCAGGTGATCAAAGTTAACATCATTAGTGATAAGACATATATATTCTCTCTTCATGTGATAGGAATTCTATTTTGCCTCTGTGGTCTTCTACCCCAAAATATGTAACCCTTGTTTAATTGTGAAGAAAAACCTTTTAAAAAAAAACCCTGCTAGCCAATCACAGTTGTGCACACCTATAGTCCTAGCAGCTCAGGAGTTGAGGCAGGATAATCATGTGTTCAAACAAGCCTCAGAACTTAGTGAGGCCCTAAGCAACTTATTGAGAACCTGTCTCCAATGAAAAGGGCTAGGGATGTTTCTCAGTGGTTAAGCACCCCTGGGCTCAATCCAAAAAAAAAAAACAAACAAACAAAACAACAACAACAACTCTGTTGAGGACATCATACAAAATACTTGGCCATTACTCATTAAAAATATCAAAATCATTGAAAATGAGGAGAGTCTAAGAAATCTCATGATCTAAAGGAGCCCAAGGAGATACAAAAGCTACAAGTGATGTGATATCTTGGATGAGATCCTGAAGGACATTAGGTAAAAATCTAAGGAAATTCAAATACAGTACGAACTTTAGTTCATGATCATTTACCACTATTGATTCATTACTCATAACAAATGTAGCTTAGTAATGTAAGATAGTAACAGTATGGGAAAATGGGCACAGGTTAGATGGGAACTTCTGTACAATTCTTGTGGTTTTTTTCTAAACCTAACATTATTCTAAAATAAATTTTTATTTTAAAAAAGTATATTGAGAAAATGATTTTGATGATGTGAAGTTGAATTCTCAAGATCAGCAGAAAGATCCTGAAAATATAAAGTACCATGAAAATAGCTTTTTAAAAAAAAACTAGCTGTAGATGGACACACAGATATTTGTTTATTATTTTTTATGTGGTGCTGAGGATCGAACCAGTGCCTCACACATGCTAGGCAAGCACTCTACCACTGAGCCACAATCCCAGCTCCATGAAAATAGATATTTTTTATGCTTGGGAAATAATAGATAATGCCTAAAGTCATTAATATCTAGCTTTATATTTTTAAAATAAGAAATAATACAAATATAATTTGATATTTGCTGATATACTGATTATCGTGAATCATCATTTCAAGTACTATATGTAATAGAAAATAATTAAAAGACTGTGGTCCTAGTATGTGGAAACATCAGTGAAAACAATTTATATAAATAAACATCAGAGAATATTCACTCCAATCTCTTACTCATCCTTAGGGAAAGCACTATCTAAAAGAGATAATTGCTTTATACTTTATAGAGATGCCATATAAATGAAACATTTATAATACCAAGGAATTCTAAGATTTTCAAGGAGTTTACTAGATGAGGGATTCAAGTAAAGTGCAACCAATTATATCATAAGGAATTAAAGTTTAAAAATTTATCAGTGTAAACTCAGGCTCAGCTATTACGATATATGGCATTTTATGGATAAAGACAAAAATAAATCTCTGTGGAAACTTAATACTAGTTTTAACCTTGAATATTCAATGTAAAATTTTCTATGAATAAGAAAGAACCAAGGCACTCAAATGTATGATTGACCATATGAAGCCACATTAGCACTACTGGCTCTTTGAAATAACAATGATATGAGTTGGCTTTTTAATTTAAAAAATAATTATTTTAGTCTCATCTTTACTCATTAACTACATGAAAATTATCCTGAGCATTTTGATCAGCTGTTTTAAAATTGAATATTAAAAGAGAATATTGTGGAGGCATGTCAAATGTACTAAAAGACACCTAGTCATTTCATATTTGTAACAGTATATTATATTTACCATGCCTTCAAATATTCCAGTCTAGAAATACTGACTGGTAGAATTCCTGTACTGTATCATTTACCTCTTCTTTCTAATGGCATTTTGGCTTCACACCCTCTTTCTCATAAATACAACAGTCTGGTTATACTTTTTTCTAGCATGTTTAAATATTGGATTAAGAATCATACCCTGAAACATCATAAAACATTGTCACCAAAGAATATGTCATCAGATTGAGTGAGATTCAATACCAGCCTGAATTATATAATTAAACCTAAAATGCATTTGTTTAGTTCTGAATTATAAGCAATGTATTGTGCTAGGTGCTGTAAAAATTGAAAAATACGCTCTGTAACTCATGATCACTGTCTTCAAGGAGCATATAGTTGATTGTGGGAGGCAAGCTATATTCAAATAATGTTGTCATGGCACATATTCATAATGCTGTAATACAGATAAAAAACTAAATTATATGGACATACAGAGAAAGGGTTGAATTTCATGAGGAGCATCTCAGAATCATTCATGGTAGAAAAAGTATTTGAACCATGTCCTAAATGAATGGTCTAAACTTCAATAGGCAAAATGGAATAGGAAGACAGGGAATGAGGTATTTCAGACAGAAATGAGTATGAGGTGGAAAAGTATTCAATGTTTACAAGTAGTCCTATGCAACTACAGTGAGAAGTCACATCTTGGAAGACCAAATTTATGTTGGGAGTTGGAATATCCTTCTGTATGTTGTCAGGAACCATAAAGATTTTTAAGCAGTAGAATTTGAAAATTATACCTGCTATATGAAGGATAAATTGGAAGGGGCAGAGACCACTTAGGTAATGTTATGATAAAGCTCAAGTTTATTTAAGTATAGATGTCTATTTAATTTGAACATGTTAGTAGGTATGGTAAACGGCCTATATGAGGGTCCATTATGATTTCTGCCTCCTGGTATTCATGCTCTTTGAGTATGGACTGAGCTCAGTGACTGGATTCCAAAGAAGAATATAGAAAAAGTAAAGAGATGTCACTTCTGACATTTCTAAGATGTGGGTATAAAAAGACCTTGATTGGGCTGGGGATATAGCTCAGTTGGTAAAGTGCTTACCTCACATGCACAGGGCACTGGGTTCAATCCCCAGCACCACACACAAAAAAATAGACCTTGATTTTCTTCCATCTTTTTTACCCTGTATTTCTCATAAATCACCAACTTCCATGTTGTGAGGACACTTACGTGGATTATAGAGAGGCTCACATGTCCAGAAACATTGGCTGCCCGTAACCATGGGGATGAGCTAGGAAGAAAGTCCTGCCCTTATTGAACCCTCTGATGGAAAGGAAGCCTTTGCCAAGTGGCTTCAATGCAACTTCATTAAACCTTGTTGTCAAAGGCACTACCAAGCTAAATCCAGTCTCTTAGCATATAAAAACTGACATACTAAAGGCTTATTATTTTAAGCCACTAAGTGTTGAGGTATTGTGTTTGGCAACAATGAGAAATTAATACAGAGATCAAATCCAATATCTAGCCTTGCTTATCATTGTGCTAAATTATCAAATATTTCATTTCTGCCATTTCTACCCATAATGTGGCTTAAATATTACTTGATTATTAATAAAAACAGAATTTTCTCCATAATGCTTGGTATAATCTTAACAACTACATGTTGCTGCAAAAGCTTTGTGATTCCTTACATGTATAGCTTTTAGAGAAATGAAAGATACAGGATTTCTGTGTTAGAGAGGTCTGAGGAAAGCTAGACATTTTTCATATCCCCTGGTCATCCTTTTTTAGGAGATCAAAGTTTTTATTTTAAGTTTTTAAAGTATCATAGCTAAAGAACACCAATGTAAAGAATTAGCTGAAGCTTTAGTAATGAAAAAACTACTGGAAAAATAATTAAAGAAGTTGGTAATCAGTTCATTAATCAAGTGTATCTGCTGCACATTATACTGAAACAAATTAAAGAGGATGCTGTGCTAGCCAGATACTCCCTCTCAAATAAAGTCAAAAGTGAAGACAAACAAAATTGACTTTTCCTTTCTGGTTGATTTCTATCTAAGTAGATCCATCTCTAAATACCAAGTAAAGAAAGTTGTCTCATGCAGAGATTCAAGTCTCCACTAGAATTCTGTGGCTTGGTACTACAGAGATTATTTTCAACTATATTTAATCTGTTCGTCTTTAGATTTTTTTATTTTTTTGCATTTTAACCCACAGACCTTTTCATTCCCTAAATGTTAAATATGCTTCAAAAGAAGAGAGAAAACCAACACAATACCTTGCTCACTGCATTAAGATAACTGGATTTGCAACCAATCAAAAATAAATATTAAAAAGCATATAGTTTTATATGCACGTTACAACAAAAAGTCTTTCAATGGATGAAAATATTTGTCAGTGGTCAGAATGATTCTAGTCCTTTCCATTCTCTGTGGTGTCTTAGCTATAATGACAGTGAGGTACTGTAGTCTGAAAAAAAATGTAGTCAGATTTTCAATTATGATTAGAGTAGATCTTCGAAAGAGGTCTCTGAAGAAGGTCCAAGGTTCTCTAAAGGGTAAAAAGAGTGAGTAAATTCTGTCTTAAAACAATATAGTCCTTCCTCTCTTTTCTTGATACTGACTTTCAGAGGTACTGCAGTTTTTTGAAGCCAAATCTTAGAAAAATTTGCAGGTTCAAAAATGGAATTCTCTTGAGAGTTTCATTAAGTTTTAACCAGATACAAGCCTATGTCATTTTATAAAAGCAGAATAATTTAGATTTAAAGCAATAGCACAAGCAGAGCAAATATGTGACTTGGTAATCACATTGACTCCCTTGGTGTGGAAAAATATATATAAATTCTTTACAGGCTATTTTATTTATTCATTCATTTAATTTTGGATCTCAATTTTTAAAAAGCCAAGAAGCCTTTGACATACACACACACATATGTGTGTGTGTGTGTGTGTGTGTGTGTATATATATATATTTTATATCACATATATACATACATACATATATATGATAGGTAAAAATATGAAATCTGCAAACTCAGGTACATAAGAAATGGATAAGAAATGTAATTTTCCTTTTTTTTATTTGAACTAAATTCTTTCTTGAGAACCTATTCTACTGAGTGGTACTATGAAGAACAAGAAACCAAACTAGAGAAATAATACACAAATTGCTACTTTATATACTATCTCTACCACATTATAAGGATATAATACCAATTCATTAGAATGCAGATTACAGTTTATCCCAGGATAGGGAATTTAAGATTGTTTTAGTCAGCTTTTGCATCTCTATGACCAAAATACCTGACAAGAACAACTTGGAGAAGAAAAAGTTTATTTTGGGTCATGGTATCAGAGGTTGCTATCTATAGACTGCTGATTCCATTGCTCTGGGCAGAACAACATGGGAGAAGGGTGTGACAGAATAAGGCTGCACCCCTTCTGGCAACCAGAAACCAAAGAGAAAAGAAGGGGAAGGGAAGAAGGGGCCACAGGGAAGATATATACTGACATATACTTCCAGGGCATACCCCCAGTGACCCACCTCCTCTAGCCTATAGTTACCATCCAGTTAGTCCATTCAAACTAGGTTAGACTGATTAGGTCACAGCTCTCACAATCCAAGCATTTTACTTCCAGATATTCCTACATTAACACAAGAGATTTGGGAGGACACCTCATATCCAAACCATAGCAAAGATTTTACTGAATTTACAGATGAAGATAATAAGGGAAGAAATACTACTGGATTAAAAAGGACTTAGACTTCCAAAAGCATTAATTTAAATGACTGGCCCATTATTGTCCTTCTGTTCTAGTAGCAAAAGATTCCTAAAGACAGTGCTTGTGTTCTGTATTTATTGGACTCAGTCATCTGTTGGCATTAGCAAACATTTGCCCAAAAGTTCTTAATTCAAGATGTAGAATAGAAATACATGAACTGCAGTGAGTGAAACATTTTTACATTTTTGTAAGACTTATATGAAAGAACACAATTTTCTATTCTTTTGCTTCTCTTGTTCTGTTTCTCACTCCTACCCACAGTGAGAGAGAGAGAGAGAGAGAGAGAGAGAGAGAGAGAGAGAGAGAGAGAGAGAGAGAGAGAGAGAACGAATACAAAAAAAAAAAAAAAGAGTTCTAGCTGGGTGTGGTGTAATTCCAACAGCTCTGGAGGCTGAGTCAGGAGGATCACAAGTTCAAAGCCAGCCTCAGCAACTTAGTGAGGCCCTAGGTAATTCAGTGAGACCCTGTTTCTAAATAAAATATTTTTAAAAGAGCTGTGTATGTGGTTCAGTGTTTAAGTGCCTCTGGGTTCAATCCCCAGTAGCAAAAAAAAAAAAAAAAAAGAGTTCTAGAAAGTTGGAAATGTCAACTAGAAATAGATACATTCATTCACAGGAGTTTTGATAAGATGAAAAACAGATTTGGGTGGTTTTTAATCAATTTGCTAAATTTACAGTAGACTTTTCTGGGAATTAGCATCTTGTTGAAATTTTTAAGTTATAGTTAAATTCAAAATGGTCTACTGGACTTATTTTGAATCATGTTTAATTGTTTCACATGTTTTTCAGAAATCAGATTGTAAATTAAAAATATAAAGAAAGTCATAAATATCACTTATGAATAGAGAATTGATCATAATTATGCAACCAATTAGAAGATATAAATATACAAATCAATCATGTGTAAAATAGTAGGTACTGCAGAATGTTAAAACTGTGTAGGCAAGTGCTTGACAAATAATTAGCCAAAACGATAGTCTAGAACAAATAGTGGTTTAGCAGCCTTGTTGGACACTCTAGAACTGAAGATGCATGATCTTTAGTGCCTTTGCTAATCATCATAGATACTTACATTTTAAAATTTACAATAATTCAGTACTCAGTAATTTTTAATAAAACTACATTGAACTTACTAACGGGGTTATGTCCATGTGTGTCTTTTGAGTGAGAGAAAAAGACAGAGACAGAGTCAGGGAGAGAAAGAGAGAGAACACTCATACAACGGCACATTTGGATAGCACCATCAGGGAGATACGAAAAACCACCTTGTACCTACAGTGAAAATTGTCCATTCCTCAACCTAGCCTCTCAATTGACCATGATATTTCCTTCAAATATTAAGTATCCAACTATAATTCTGTTTCTGAAGCAAAAGAAATTACAAAAAAAAAAAAGAATCAAGAAGATAAGGAGAAGAGTTAATTACATTTACCAAGGGTCCCAATCCACTTAGATCCTTACCAGGGTGCTCAGCACGTTTTCACAGAAGCATTTACATTTGGCACTTTTAAAATTGGCATGAAATGAGTTTTATAGATGCTAGAGGAATCATTATGAGGTCACAAAGAAGTATTATTATATCATAACTGAAGCTGGGAGAAGAGAAAGTGAATTCATATCCCAGGGGGAGGGAAGCTCATCTTTCTAGTCAACATTACCTGCATATCACATGTAGTGTGAAAAGGGGGGAGGACTAATGAAGTACTCAATGGGAAGATATAATGATCCAAAATTCTTCTTCAATGACTCTACTCATTCCTGTCATATCCCAGAGGAATGTGAATGTTTCTCTACTGCTATGCCATAATATGGTTAAGCTGGGAAGGGGTGGACCAATCTAAAACAATGATTCTTTTTTTATGCTGTACATGGTTTGTGTGTGTGTATGTGTGTGTGTGTGTGTGTGTGTGTGTGTGTGTGTGTGTTCACATGCATGTGTGAGTGTGAGCATGTTGCAGGCATACCCCAAGACCTCAAAGCCTACCCAGAAGTATGCTCAAGCTTCTTGCATGGCAAATGCAAAGAGATCAAGAATGAAAGCTACAGCCTGGGTCAGAAGTCACACAGTGTCACTTGTACTGCATTCTGTTGTTCAAACTAAGCCACAAAGCCAACCAAGATTAAATGGGTGATAAAATAGAGTGTACCTCATATGTGAGAAGCAGCACGGGATATGTGTCCATATCTAATCTATCACAGAATTTAAAGGAATGGAATAAAATGGCAAATCTAGCATATTCTTTGGTGGAATCATTTTTAATGTCCATTGTTTTATAATACTGTAAGTAAAGCTTGTTTCACATGTTTTTATGTCTCTGGTTACTTTATTCTTGAATCTCTTAAATGTTAATAGTAATGATATGTTGTATTCATTTAGTAAACATAGAATACCTGTTGGTGTCAGGAGCTATGATTTATCTATCACTCTCAGTTCTATCAGTAACCTTAGATGTAAATGGATTCTCCGCTGCTTTATTATAATCATCATTGAATCTATTTTGTAAGTGAATTGTTGACCCTTGATAGAAAAAAGATGATTCTACATGGTATTTATTCATCAAAAACACAAAAAGTGTCCTTCCCTATTAAATTCCTTCAGTTATCACCCATCCACTGCCCCCGAGATACACATTGTATCACATGAAATTGTATCTAGAATGGAAGGGGAAACAAGTGTGGGTATGAAACTGCATTCCAAGCATATAATACATATCCTCGTCCTGAGAAATCAAAGCTAGTAGAATATTAAATCAATAATAGACATAGTTAAATATATATTATGTCATGCAATATATTAACAGTTCTATAGAATGTCTCAAAGCAATGTGATTCAATTGTCATTACTATCAACTAAATAAGATTTATAAATGGATTGTTACCAGCTTATTTTTAGTTTGTTGAAGAGTGTTCCTCTACAGAGGCCAGAAATCAAATAGTACATAATCAGAGTGTTGCTGCATCTCCATTTTTCCATGCCAATTTTAGTTTTGATGTTATTTCCCTATGGAGGCTATCTGAAAGCTAAAACCCTACATAAAAATCACTTAGACCATGTCATTTTTACTGACTGGAAGTCCATTTTCCTATAAAATGTACCAAAAGATATTACTTTAACAGCTTTGGTTCAAGGGGTACCAGCCTGTTCAGACTACCTGAGCTTCAGCAGTGGCATGCTTTCAGGTGGGACTGTTAAGGTTGTCCAAATCACTGGGTTAACATTCTACTCATGTTTTCATCCTAGAAAGGCCATTTAAAGTCTATTTTTAGAAGAAGACTTAAGAAAAAGTTTTTAAAGAACTTGAAAATCCATTGAAAAATAGTTTAGCAATCTATCTATTAAATTCCCTGAGTTTTATTGCAGACCTTCTATATACCCAAGCATGGTGTGCCTGGCTGCCATGGGAATAGCAAAGACAAGTGTAAACCATCTCTGCACCTGAGGTTCTTAGGATCTGGTTGATGAAATAAGCATGAGACACATTTAACTATAAATAACTCACTCAGCAACCCAATGTACAAGAACTTCCACATTTTTTTTTTTTTTTTTGGACCAAGAATTGAACGAGGGGCACTTTAACATTGAGCTACATCCCCAACCCTTTTTCATTTTTTATTCTGAAACAGTTGCCTCCCTAAGTTGCTAAGGCTGGCCTCAGACTTGCAATTCTCCTTCCTCAGCCTCCTGAGCCACTGTTATTATAGGTATGCACCACCACATCCAGCCAGAGTGGAATATCTTCCCTTTCCTTCCTTTATGGTTTTGCTCATAGTTTTCACCCTATATGCCCGTCTGGGCTCATTCTAAGCACAAATTCCTTCATGAAGACTTTACTCCCAAGTAAGCACAACACTATGCGACACTCACCCCCAAATCCAATGTTATTTCTCCTTTTTCCTCTCCTATTGCACCTTAATTCTTCTTTGGGTGCGAGTTGTCTCTGTATCTTATTTCTAACACTGAATTTTAAGTCATAAAAATAGTAACATTATTTTATTCTATCTCATAGGTATTTGTGTTTCATAAGAGACAAAATAGAAGACAATTTCTTGTTTTAAAGAATTAAAAATGAATGTAAGAAAATATCATGGTCATCTGCCAAAATGTATAGTATAGATAACAATGTTTGAAAATAGGTAGCTTATTTTTCCTTTAAAATTCAATTTATATATATGTACGTATATATATATATATATATATGTATAGATATGTATGTATATATATGTACATATATATGTATGTATATACACACATAAATACATATATATTCCTATAAAATTAATTAATCCTTTTTCCAAAATGTAACAGCTAAACTAATATTTACTGTATGTTCAATGCTCCATATAATATAGTTTTCACATATGTAAAAGCACATTATTTAGTCAAAACTATCATATTGAATTTTTCCTGTAATTCCTAGGGGCTGTCAACTGCTCATTAAATCTTGATTTTCTGTCAGGAGGAATTAATAATCTTGCCTTTGAATGAATTTGGAAGCAATGAGGGATTGAGCAGAAACATTTGAATACCCTCTCGGTGGTAAATTGGTTATCCAATTTTCAACTTAGTCTTAATGGGAAAAAAGGAATAAATTGAATTCAGAAGCTGTTCTGTACTTTTTAATATTTCCTCTCCTTCTTAACTAAATTAAAATGGAAGGGTATAGTTCATTCTCAATGATGGGGGGAAATCTATTTTCATTCACTTAGAGTGAGACTTAATATTCAAATGAGACTTAATATATGCATGGACATCCCATAAGGCTGATTCTATAAGGCAATCCTCTGGAAATCAAAGAAAAATTCATTATGATAACACAGAAATTGGTCTGAATGAAGTTTAAATAGTGTGGTTTTTGACCTAACAACAAAGAATCCTTCTCTTCTCTCCTCCCAAATGAATTTTATTGTCAAATATTGGTAATACCAATTATTGATATGGCCCTCAGTCTCTAAAAGCAAAACTCTCCTATTATTGCCATAGAGATACTAACTTGCATCAAACTATAAAAACATAGGTCTTAATTTTTAGTTTCTGCTACACATGTCTGTACTATGACCTTGGATTTAAAGTCCATTAAAAGAATAAAATATTGAACGACATTGATAAATAGTCATAAAACCTTGTGGACTTTTTCCCCTCTCCACTCATTCTTTTTTTCTTGGCCAAGTAATATCAGGTACCATCCATCAGTGCGTTTAATCATCATAAGACTGCTAATAGAAGATGTCCATCCACTAGGCAGTACAGAATTACAATCATGTTCTCAGATAGACGGAAAGGGGTGGAGAGTATTTCTCTCTGTGCAGCATGACTATATGACCTCCTATGTGTCACTCACTTGCACTCTCATTTTCAAACACCAGGTATCACTTTGCTTGAAATTGCCTGGGCTTTTTTTTTTCCCTGCAAGTTAAGAAGTAGTAGTACAACACACAACTTCACTAAGCATTTTATATGGATGTGTTTCACTTGCATGGCAGTCATTATACTTCACATGAAGCAAAGATCCAACAGTAAGGACCCCAGTCAGAAAGAGCTGAAGGCCCATGTATGTCTCATCTTTTCTCCCTGTCTCCCCTACTTTTGCTAGGATTGGATGACATCACCACCAAGACTGATGGTAAAACTGTACAAGAAACTGTCTTCTATCTAGCTCAGATACAGTACTTATCTAACTCAAACCTGCTTTGGGTATGGAAGGTTTTGTCTGGTTATGTTGGATAGACTTTCTCTTATAGCTTTTGCCATCCTAAAGCAAGAAAAATCTAAATGTCAACAACAGAATAAAACGAGTATAATAAGAAGTAGAAAGAAGTAAGGAGTGAAGGACAAATGCTAGATACTCACCTGTGGATAATTGGCCGTTGTCAACAGATCTCTAATCTTTTCCTTAAAAATATGTTAAAACACAACAAGCATGCCTCTTTCTTTAGGTAGATGATGTTTGGATTTCCACCAAAGCCTATGCTTTTAAAAAATATTTTTTATTTGTTGATGGACCATTATTTTATTTCCTTATTTATATGTGGTGATGGGGATCAAATGCAGTGCCTCACACATACAAGGCAAGCACTCTACTGCGGAGCTACAACTTCAGCCCCCAAAGCCTATGATTTGGATTTTAAAATCAACCTTCAGATTAGATGCTGATAACCTTTGCTTTTTGAGGTGACTAGTGCCAGTACCTCCTTTGAAGGTTTCTCCTGACTCATTTTGATTTATAGCATCCCAATCTTTGCTTCCACACAACACTTATTTGTGTACCAATTTGGAGCATATGCAGTCACTTCATCTATTTCTCAAAGAATTTTCACAGGATTAGTATCATTATCCCCATTTATACATGAATAAATTGAGACCCAGAGAAGTTAAATATGTTGCCTAAGGTCATATAGCTGGTAAATGATAGTGAGTTGACCTGAGATCTGCCTAATTCTGAATCCTTTGTTCTTTGTGTTGCTCCATGTCATTTTCCTGTTATGGGATCTTTTATACATTTGTCCTCCACAAATAAATTACAGTGAGTTTGGCATCAATCCTTTTGAGTTGGTCTTGGCTGAAGATCACTGATGGAAATACTCAAGTGATGACTGGGAAAGGTCCAATTTCAAAGCTATGCTTTAATACCTGTCAGCCTGAGGATACTAAAGTACTTTGTGCATCCATAGCCAAACTCCCTACTCATTCATTCATTCCTATTGTGTGTGTGTGTGTTTGTGTGTGTGTGTGTTTGTGTGTGTGTGTGTGTGTGTGTGTGTGTATCGTTAAATAGACAAATGCAGGGGGCTACTGTATTCTAAATAACATTTTTATGGATGCACAATTTTGGGTGGATGCACAATTTTAAGGTTATTTTTAATCTAAGGAATATGTTCTTCTCCTCATTCCTGATTTCATGGCCCACCCCAAACAGTAAAACTCACTCTCTTTTGACTCTCCTCTGCCCCTTTGTTGTGAGTTCTAATTTTGTGCCTCCTTTTAAAATATGCTTTAAAGATCAGGGATGGCCTTTGGCTAGAATAGCATGTTAGGAGGGTTCTATAAGCCATGTTGCTTTTTTTAATCATGAAAGGGCACCAGCACTCAGTGACATGGCCCAGTTTTCTAATCTAATTTAATTGAACATACAATGGTGGACATTGGGGATTAAATACAACTCCACTTCTATCCAAAGTTCACATTGCCTTTAGAGCAAAGTGTAATATTTTGTTCATTTCCTGTGAATGGTTTTATATATGTGCCATGTAGAATTTTGTTTATATTCTCTGTGCAAGGTGATAGCCTTAAAAGAAAAATTATCTGTAAAATGACTAATATGGCTTGATCTTTGGTGATATGGCTTGATTTAATTAATGGACCAGGATTATTCTAAGCCTGTACATTCTTTCAGAAAGTTTTCTTTTGTCACAACAAGAACTGGAGACCTTTCCCAACAAAATACCAACTCACCTGCAATTGAAATGAAGTAAACTCCTATGTCTGTCACATTTTTTTAGTTTTTTTAGGTGGACACAATATCTTTATTTTATTTTTATGTGGTGCTGAGGATTGAACCCAGTGCCTTGTGCATGCCAGGCGAGCATGCTTCACTTGAGCCACATCCCCAGCCCCATGTCACTTTTAAAAGGTAATCTGTCTCAATTTTGCTGAGTTATTTGTACATTAAAGTCCATATCAAGAACCTGCCAAGTTATGAAGTGAATAGATAGAGATTTTTTCCAGGTATTGACAAAATATACTAAATTTTAAAAGAAAAATAAAAGAAACTGACTTTTAAAATACTTCTAATTTATTATATTTTGTGATTATTAACACTTTTTTTCAGTTACTTTGTTTTTTTTCATCTGTTACCAGGGACAGGGGGCTACTGTATTCTAAATAACATTTTTTATATAATAGTAAATTTCTCAAAATCCATAGGTTAACATTGATAAAATACTATGTATCAAATATCAGCAATGATAAAATACTATGTAATCTATAGACTTTTTTTTCAAATTTCATCAATTCCCCTACCAGTATTTTTTTTTCTTTTTGTTATGCTGAGGATCAAACCCAGTGCTTATATGGGCTAGGCAAGTATTCTAAAACTGAGCCATAACCACAGCCTGGACCTTTATTTATTTATATGTGGTGCTGAGAATCAAACCCAGTGCCTCACACATACTAGGCAAGTGTTCTGCCACTGAGCCACAAGCCCAGCTTCCCCACCCCACCAGTATTCTTTATAACAGAAAGAAAAAAAGAAATCCCAGACCATGGGTTGTGTATAGTTAGTATTTCCTTTAACTCCCTTTAATTTGGACTGGTTTCCCTGCAAAATGTGCATGCCCTGAATATAATCACGAGGAAACATCAAACAAATCCACATTGTACAAAACAATGCTTTGCATGCTTCAGAAATATTAGTTTTTAAGCTGTGGTACATCTCCAAGTAAGTACATATGCATATTTTCATTTTTTATCATGCCTGAGTATAGTTTTAAATAAAGCCTCTTTTTTGAAAGTCAAAGTGCAAAACTTAACCTAAATTTTTATTTAAACATAGAATGGCCATTTTGAAGCAACAATATTATACCAAATATGTGTTACGTATAAGTTGGGGAAATCTAGTTTTCATATACAGACTTTAGACAAATCAGTTGCACATTCTGAGTTGAGCTGTGCCGTCCTCCCATGAGCTCTTGGACTAAGAACATTTCGCTGTTTGTCAAGTACTTTTGTTTCTTTCATCCAGCCTCATGACCATCTTCCACTGTCGTGCACATGTCAAAAACATTTAATTCTGAACCTACAAGTCTAACTGAAAAATCTGTCATGGAAAGTTGTTAAGAACCTTCTTCTCAGAAGAGGTCAACAAAGGGTATTATGAAGATTCATCTGCCCCCAAAGATCTCCCAAATATTCTTCCTCTACCACTATTAATTGTGTTTAGTTTAACAGGATCTTACTATAAAATACAAATGATGATAGCTAATACTTCAGCAGTATTTCCACCTCCATGATCACTATTCCACTCTGGCTACTTTCTGGATTGTGAAGGAATGTAATATTTTATTGAGGCGCTAGGCCAATGAATTAATTAATGTAGAGCAAGGGATCTTTGGCAAAATGACCTGTTTGGTTCCCAACATTAGGGAATTTTAAGTAGAATGAGAGCCTCATCCATATATCACCCAAGAGAGAGCAGAGTGGCATGTACAAAAAGGGTAGAAATTAAACTACTTTGCAATTTTGTCTGGTAACACCAACTTAGACAGCCCAAGACTAGTTTTAGACTTGTCACAGATGCAAATGATGATAAACAATATAAGTAATTCTTCCTGGTTGTTGTCTATTTGAATTTTAAAGCTGAAATTTGCATATTTATGATTATTAAAATTAGCAAAAAATTATTTTTTTTCCTTTTTCCTATCCTCCAGGTTGGCATTATGCAGGTAAAAGTCAACAAATGTAGTCCAGAAAATTATTGAAATGTTCCATAGTTGTTTCTGTCATAATAATTTGTGAAAGTCTCAGTGACTTAGCTGGCTATCAGGGAAGAGTCTTAAGAGTCAGAAGACAAATTCAAGTCTGTAACTGTACAACATTGATCTGAACACTGGGTTCTCTGGGCCTCAGCATTCTTCCCTTGTATGAAATCAGGTTGTTGAAATAGAGGGTTCTTGTGTTATCTCCCACACTGTAAACTCAGTGATTTTGAATATATAAATTTATAGAAATTTATGAAGTCACCTAAGGGGAAAATATTCATTCATTTCCTTTTTTCAAATGCTGAAAATAAAAAAAAATGTGTTCATCTCAAGAGCTGAAGATCAAACTCTGGGCCTCATCATGCTAGGGAAGCATTCTACCACTGAGCTATATTGCCAGCCCTTATATTCATTTCTTGATGAAATATTTATTGAGTTCCTATTATGTACCATATTCCATAGAATGAAAAATGTAGATGTCTTAATCCTACTAGATTGTTTATATCTATTTAGAGAAACATTTAGTTGAAAAATCAAGAAGTATACATTGGAAAAGTAGACAAATTAATAAATTTTGTAAGCAATTAATACATAGCCAGTTAAAATGCTAGAGTTCTAAATGAATAGAATCGTGCCATTCCTCAGTGCCTGAGGAATTATTTTGTGTTATGGAACCATCCCCTCAAAATTCGGCACTTAACCCACTTTACTCTTCATTCATTATTCATTTCTTTTTTAGTGTACACAATTTCTTTCCTTTAAAACAAACTGAAAAGAAAATCTCAAGATGGCTAGAGTGAGTTTGTGTGTTTGTTTCAATGATAGTACAATTTCACATGGAAAAGCAATATATATGCTCCTATCTGAACAACATGAAAAAAGAAGGATTTTGAAGGTATAAAAATAGTTGCTAGGAATGCTTTAACAAATATCACTGACTAGATGCTTTAAATAACAGAAGTTGATTTTCTCACTATTCTAGAGGTTAGAAGTCCAAGAGTGTCATTATGTTTGGTTTCTTAAAGCCTCTCCTTGGGTGGCAGATTATGACCTTCTCACTGTGGTCTCACGTGGTTATCCCTCTATGTATATTTTCTGTACTTTAATCTTTTATTTACCTCTATCTGTATTTTTTGTATTTTAATCTTATTTTCCTTCCTTCCTTTCTTCCTTCCTTCCTTCCTTCCTTCCTTCCTTCCTTCCTTCCTTCCTTTCTTTTTTTGTAGTCCTGGGGATCTAACCCAGGGTCTTGCTCATAAGCAAATGCTCTACCACTGAGCTCCATCCCAAGCCCTTCCTCTTCTTCTGTAGACACCAGTCAAATTGGATTAGGTCCCACCCTAATAATCATATTTTAACTTACTTAACCACTCTAAAGGTCCAATGTCCAAATACAGTTACATTTTGAGGTACTATGGGTTAGTGCTTCAGCACATGAGTTTGAAGGGAGACACAATTTAGCCTACAACCCTATGTTTATAATAAGGAACAAGAATTACTTTCATTCTATATTGTTTTGTGCACTGAATATACTTTTAAGTTTGATTATACGATTTGCCTTATGCATGCATCAGCTTATCACAATGTGCCAAGTATGTGAAATGTATTGCTTCAAAATACATCTTAATTAAGATAATTAAATATTCATAACATTATCATAGCATTTCATTTTTTCCTTGCTAAACATAATAAAGAATTGGGGACTGGGGATGTGGCTCAAGCGGTAGCGCGCTCGCCTGGCATGCGTGCGACCCGGGTTCGATCCTCAGCACCACATACCAACAAAGATGTTGTGTCCGCCGAGAACTAAAAAATAAATATTAAAAATTCTCTCTCTCTCTCTCTCCTCTCTCTCTCTCTCTCTCTTAAAAAAAAAGAATTGGATGTTGTTCACATACCACAGATCAGCCAATATTCTAGACATTTTACCATGCATTGTGTTGAGAAGGGTTTTTTGTTGTAGTTGTTGTTGTTTTGGGTGTTGTTGTTGTTGTTTTGGCATCATAGCAATGACAAGTTTCATTGCCTTTAACTTCTAAGACTCCCTTAGTTACAAAAACAATGGACTTTTTACTAGGGATCTTGTATATGTAGCAACTGTTTAAACCTGCAATAGAAATGTTAAGTAATAGAAATGTTAAGTATTCAAGTCCAATGTGGCCTGGTGATGAAACACAAAATTGCAGCTTTTGACGTTTCACCAAACTCTTGATTCTGTTCTGTGGCTGATTTTTAAAAGGCTCTATGTAATAAGTAGGTTTTAAAAAGGGGAAAGTATAAAGGCAAACAAGTAAGGATAGGGCCCATATTAGTCAACTTTGCATTAATACAACAAAATACCTGAGTTAATTGACTTATGAAGAGAAGAAGTTTGTTGGGCATGGTGGCACACTCCTGTAACACCAACAGCTTGGGAGGCTGAGGCAGGAGGATCATGAGTTTGAAGCCAGGCTCAGCAAAAAAAGAGGCACTAAGCACCTCAGTGAGACCCTGTCTCTAAATAAAATACAAAATAGGGCTGGAGAATGTGGCTTAGTGGCCAAGTGCCTCTGAGTTCAATCCCTGGTACCGGGGGAGGGGGCACAGGGAAGTTCAAAATTTGGAAGTTCAAATCCAAATCAGAAGCATTGTTTTGGCCCCTGGTAAGGATGGTATATGGAACGGGTAGGAGCATGTATCAGAGCAAGTACTCACATCTTGAGAACAAAAAGAAGAGACTGGGCTTCCACAATTCCCTTGGAGAACATGCCTCCGATTACTTAAGACGCTCTTGCTGGGCCCCCATCACTTAAATGGTTTACCACCTCCCAGCAGCACCACCCTTAAGACCAAGACTTTACCATACAGACCTTTGGAGAGGGCACTCTAATCCAAATCATAGTAAGGCCTAACTCAAATGATGTGCAATAGATCACGTGACTATGGTGTCAGACAGTATGGGTTTGTACTTTGACTCTTCCCACTTACTATCTTACTGTTCTTCTTTGTACCTCCGTTTTCTACTCCATAAGATGAAGTTAATAGTGATACCTATATTACAGACTTAATGTGATGACTAATGAAATAATTCATGTAAAGCGTTCAGCACAGTGTCTGTTGTAATTTCCCAACAATTTCCAATTGTGTATTAGTTTATTTGTAGATATATGTATGCATACCTTATATGTGTGTATATAGGCATGCATTCATATACATGATATGTATGCATATTTGTGTTTGTTTTCATATTATCCATCCTCCCATTGATACACTACTACAGCTAGTCCTGCTCTCATGATGGATGAAATAGCAGAGACCTAGTCAGCTCGAGAAACCAGTCTCAAATGGTATATCTTCCCATAAGCAGACATGTAGGATCTATAGCAGCATGTCTAGTGATTGCCTCACAGATACTATTTCTAACCTACAAGGAATTGTTGCACAGAAATCCAAATCCCTCCCTTCATCTACTTTCAGTACTTGAGCAATCTCTTGATACATATAAAGCTTTGTAAATATCAGTAAATTTTTCTTTGGTCTACATATGGCCTTTATGTTTAAGTTATTTTTAAGCTCTCAGAGGACAAAGACTACATGCATTCCACCTACAGTTTTAGCAGTATCTGCTATAAGTTTTCTTGCACCTTAGATGCTGAATAAATCATGAAGGCTGATGGAATCCTGAAATGAAGCCACAAAACAAGAAACTGGGTCCACATTAGTCTAGAAGCTAAATCACTTCTAGAAATCACTGAATGGGATAAAATAGTGGTCAGTATATGAACTACAGAGAAGGAACTATCCAGATTTGAACCTAGCTTTGCAATTTAATATATTTCTGACTTAGACAAATTATTTGACATCCCTGTGCCTCATTTTTCTTATCTATAAAATGGATATAATCAGTTATCTGTATCCTAGGGTTATGAAGATTAAGCAAACTTAGATCTTAGTTCCTGGCACAAAGTTAAGTGATTGCACTTTATCTAAGTGTGTACTTCATAAATAAGTGCAAATAATATATAGAGTCACAACAGAGGCTCATAAAGTATTCCTCACAGGTCTTCCAGACAAGAGTCACTATAAACCTAATAGAGACTCCCCATAAGGTAGCTGTAGGTCTCTCAGTGTTAGTGTTGGGGATTTGTCAACAGACAGGGTATTATAAATTGGTTTTCAGCTGAGCCTTTCCTGAAGCTGTTTTACAAAACAGACTGGTGGGACATTTGGTATGTGTTTCTTTGATGCTTTACAATCTGTGTTTCTGGTGTCTGCTTCATTAATGTATGTCTCTTTCTAGATTTAAACTATGTCATTACTCAGCTGTGTCTGTTTTGACTTAAACTCATCACTGGAAGAGAAGAAGAATATGAATCTCATTGAATTCTATTGCTTCTTGATGGTGGTAACTTTAGTGCCCACAAAGAAATAGTTCGTTGCCCGCTGGTGGCAAACCAAATCTGCATTCTTCAAGAAAGAAGCTATATGGCAACCTTTATGAAATGCAATCTTCTTTTACCTTCTGTTTGGCATTTTATTTCACTCTACAGTTTTTAAGTAAGGGATATAGGAAGAAAGAGTGAGCTGCATAGTTGAAAGCTGAAATATTTTCACAGAGACATCATAATAAGGAATATGATGGACTATAGTTGTAAATGGGTAAGTGGGAGAAAAGCTTAAGAAAATTAGAAACACAGATGAAGAGGACTCCAAATAAGAAACTAGGAAATCAATGTCAGCATAGGAAAAAAGATAGTAAGGTGGAAAAGGAATTTTTAATGAAAAAAAATGAATAAAAGATATTTGATATTGATTTTAAATAAAACTGTATGTCAAAGCCCTTTGTAAACAACAAGATTTTATATGATTGTAGGGGATGATATTTTTTTTTTTTTTTTTAGCAAAGGCTATGTTAACGAAATGGCTAGAGAAGCAACATCTTACCTATTTTTAAATTTAGGTCTACTGTGTCCATCACTCTGATTTTTGTTGTAAACTTACTCTAAAATAGTTCTTATAAGCAATAGCAGAAATAGCAGAGTGTGCTATTCTTCAAGAAAGAAGCTATATATGGCAACCTTTAAGAAATACGATCTTCTTTTACCTTCAAATTGGCATTTTATTTCACTCTTACAGTTTTTAAGTAAGGGAGATAGGAAGTTATTCTACCATTCTACCATAGATGGGAGAACATTGTATGAGAATTCCAGTATTATATGACCTTTTTTATTTTTCAATAATAATAATATTTATAATAATAAGTATTATTATTGTTATTGTTATTATTATTTTGCAGTACTGAGGAGTGATCCAGTGGTGCTGTGTCACTAAGCTAAATACCCAGACCTTTTTATTTTTATTTTCAGACAGGGTCTCACTAAATTGCCCAGGCTAACCTTAAACTTGGAATCCTCCTGGCTCAGCCTCTTGAGTAGCTGGGATTGCAGGTTTGTATGCTAGGCAATGTGGTCCATTTTAGAACACAATACTCCAGCTAAAACTTCAAAAGGAATTTCCCAGAATATGAGAGGAATTTCAATTAGACATTCATGATCCTAAATCTTTCAGCTGTGTCTTTGTAGGCTTCTCTCTATTCCCACTGGGGATTAGGCTTAGAGAGAAGCAGTTGACCATAGATTTTCTGACTTTCCCCTTCCAGCTAGAATCATCTTGGAATTAAACAGATATAGAAGTTATAAAGTACTCTGAATTATGCCAAGTGAAAAACTTAGTAGGCATAGACATTTTGGAGAATTTACTAGACATAAAGGATCTCCTCTGTTATATCATTCATCATCTATTTATGTATATATTAGATAGAAGTGTATTAGGTACTATACTACTTTACTAAAACTGTCATAATAAATGATCACAAATGGAGAGATTCAAAATAGAAATTTATCCTCTCACAGTTCTAGAGGCTGAAAATTTGAAATCAAGGTGTCAGCAGGGTTGGTTTCTTCTGGGAGCTGTAAGACAGAAACTGTTTCATGTATTCCTTCCTATCTTCTATTGTTTCTGCAGTCTTTGGAATTCCTTGGTTTGCAGATACATCACTCCAGTCTCTGCCTCTACTGTTACATGGCCTCCTTTCCTTTGTGTGTCTGTGTCTCTGTGTGTCCAAACCTCTGTCCCCTAATAAGGACAACAGTCATTGGATTTAGGGTTCACCCTAATCCAGTAATTAATTAATTGATTGATTAATTAATTAATTAATTTTATTACATCTGCAAAAGACTTATTTCTAATATGGCTACATTTATAGGTACCAGGAATCAGAAGTTAATATTATCTTTTAGGGTGACACAATTGAACCCACAACTTGTTTCCTTATACCAGACACATTCCTAGATGTGAGGGGTAGAAAGATTAAGAACATGAAGTTCTTATATTCAAAAACACTATTCAAATTGAACAGACTTCAATATATGCTTATAGTATCATAAATAAAATACTCTAATATATCTCAATAAAATGTCACAGGAATAGAGAAAACGGTGACTGACATTGTCTAAGGTAATCACAAAAGCTTCACTCTAGTGATTTCTTCCAGTTGTGAGGTGTGTTCGTTATCATGACTATGACCAGAATAATTGACAAGAACATCTTAGAGGAGAAAAAGTTTACTTGGGGATGATAGTTTCAGAGGTCTCAGTCCATGATCAGCAGAATTCATTACTCTGGGCCCAAAATGAGGCAACACATCAGGGGGGAAGAGCATAATAGAAGAAATCTGCTCAGCTCATAGTTGGTTCAGAGAGAGAGAGAGAGAGAGAGAGAGAGAGAGAGAGAGAGAGAAGCTAGGAACGAGATATAATCCCAAAAGGCATGTCCCCAGTGACTCCTTCCTCCAACCACACCTCACCTGTCCACACTTACCACCCAGTAAACCATTCAAATTATTAATTCATCAAATTGATTAATCCATCGATGAGGTTACAATTCTCATAACCTAATCATGTCCCCTCTCAACATTGCTCTATTGGATATCATGTTTTCTATACATGAGCTTTCAGGGGGACACATTGTGTCCAAATAATAACATGAGGTAAAATATGTTGGAGTTCATGGATGAATCCATGATTGTGAGTGTGCAAAGGCCATTCTAGAGAAAAGTAACAATGTTTATGAGAACATGTATTATGAAAAGACATTGTCTCTCTCAAGAAAGGCAAGGAGTTTATGTAACTAGATTCAACTTAATAACAGGTGTAGCAGAACACATAGGTGGAATATCTAGGAGAGAATAAATAGCAGGTGGAATATGATAGAGGACCTTGTATTTTATGTCAAAGAGTTGGGGCTTGGGGCTAAGTTTGTGGCTCCATAGTAGAGTGCTTTTCTAGCACATGCCAAGGCTGTGGGTTTGATCCTCAGCACCACAGAAATATAAATAAATAAAATAAAGGTATTCTGTCTGACTACACCTAAAAAATAAATATTAAAAAAAAGATTTTGGGGTTTATAATATGTAATATAATGTCTCTATCAATACCCTCTTGTATGTTTTTAATCCTTTATATAACAATGCATTTAAGTCATATAAAATGAAGTAAAACAGTAGTTAATAATTAAAGTTGCAAATCTGGAAAGGCCATTTTGATTTTGTGAAAATTATTTGAATTACTGACTATTTTAAGGGAATGACTTTTTATTTATCTGTAGTATGCATGAGAGCACAAACCAAGGTAACAAGATTCAGTCATTCAAACCATTGCCGGATAGAGGTCCTTAAGGAGCCAGTGTTAATGAACAAATATGGCTAAATTGTAATTAGCATATCAATTGTTTATATGTAAATTGATGCTTATAAAATACTTGAGGGGATATGAAAAGTTTGTTCTCTTAAGCATTTTAAATATTCTCTGTATAGTCTTATTTATACTATTAATCTTAGATTATCTTTGGGGAAGGGCTTTGCTAAACAAAGGGAAACATCAACACTAGTCCCTAGGCAACTATAATGAATTCTAAATTAGTCACTTTTTAAAATTTATTCAATGAGTATGTGTTACTTAACACCTGTGAAACAGATCCTGTCTTAAGGAGCAGGGATCCAAAGGTACTATAGAGCATATCCTTGTCCTCATAAAAGTCATAGTCTAGTTGGGGATTCCAAGGAGAAAACAAATTAAAAAACTCCATTAAAATGTGTTTAGTTAGATGATGGTATATTCAGGGATGTTGGGTGAACATAGTGTAAGGAAGACCCAACTCTTTGGTGGGGAAGGAAAGAAGCCTGCCAAGGGAGACTTTATATTTAAGTTGAACTTTGAAGGATAAAAACTGATTGTCTTAAGGAAGAAAGAAGCTGGACAGTGTAAACAGTACCTTGACATTGGAAATAGCTCTTTTAAAAGTGGTTTGAGCTGGAAACAGGGTGCACACCTGTATTGTAGCAACTCTAGAGGCTGAGGCAGGAAGATCACAACTTCAATGCCAATCTCAACAACTTAGCAAAACCCTGTCTCAAAAAATTAGAAGATGGATATGTGACTCAGCAATAGAGCACCCCTGTGTTTAATCCCTAGCACCAAAAATAAATAAATATTAAATTAAAAGTGGGAGAAATGATGAGTATTCCAAGGGCCCAGAAATACAAGCAAGTATAAGTGTGTGACTTAAGGTTAAAATGGGAAGGGACATGGTAGAAGATGAAACTGGGGAGTTGGGCAACAGCTAAGAAGGGTTCTGACACAAAGGAGTTAGGTAGGATCCATTGACATATTTTAAGCAGAAAGGGGCCATGGTCAAATTTGGGTTTAAAAAGTGATTTCTAGTAACAATTTGAAGGAAGAGATTAGAGCAGTGGTTTCCAAGCACTGCTTTTGTAATGCAGAAAAATCTTTTCCAAAGAAAACCTTTTATCAAAACAAGAAAGAGAAAAGACAAGAGTGATATTTCATTAGAATAAATGCATATGTTCAAGTGTATAACATTTATATAATATGAGGTTAATGAAAACAGGCTGCTTGTAACTCAAAAGTGAGGTTATATTTGGGGTTATAGATCAGACCTCCTATGTTACATTAGACTTAGCATCAAAATTATATGTAAACTTATTACTATACCGCATTGAGACAATTGTGATTTTGCAGTGATAAGTTGTTGTAAATAACAACAGTTTATACAGTTCCCCTTGCCATGTCAGGGAGCTCATCTCTTAAATTGATGTAGAAAAACAACAATGGACTAATAGTGGAAAAAAATCCCTAACAAGAATCACCACAACTCATGTTCTTAACCATAAATATAGACATCTAAAATCTTAAAAATGTTAAAAGCATCCATACCATAGTATTATATTTCTACCTTATGTAATCACTTTTTGGGAATACATACATGGTAGATGTGGTAAATATTTATTGAATTGAACTGATCAAAAAAAAAGTAAAGGGCTGGGGTTGTGGCTCCATGGTAGACTGCTTGCCTCAGCACCACATAAAAATAAAGGCCCATCAACACTAAAAAAAAAATAAATAATAAAAAGAGCAATGTAAAACAGTTAAGGTTTAAAGTCAAAAGTAGCTCTATTCTACAGCAAGACAGATATTCATGAGCATTTGTCCTCCAGTCCAACTGGTAACCCTGATTTATATAATCTTGACCTACAAGAAAATTGTGATAGATATCACTTCATAGAAAAGGATATCATACTTTAAGAAGAAACTTAAATCTGTGTGGGATTAGAGAGGGAATATTCCTCTCTAGTTCCATTACAAACTCGTGTTCAGAAGGGTTGCAAACAAATCTTACCTACTTCTCCAGACCTAGATTAGATTTCATCTTCTCTGTGACACCTTATCTCCGAACTTCCTGAGGGTCACCCATATGCCAATAATAGCACTAACATGCCACAGATACATTAAAAGAGAGTTCCTATAGTCTTTCATCTAAATTCCTAGTGTCTGCTTCCACTCATTTGCTATTTAATCACCTTTCTGTCTCTATGTTTGAGACTCAAAGGTTTATGAGAAAAAGTATCTGTAACTTTAATTAACATACTTCTATTGACCACAGGGTGTGTGTAGGCCTTATGTTAAAGGTTAAGAGATTAAAAAAGAAAAAAAAAAAGATTAGAACATGAGTCCTAAAGTAGCTTGTACTCCAACCTGTGTAAACCTCAGAGGCTACTACTATATGATCATGAATAGCCAGCTTCCTGTGAAGGTGAATACTTTAATACACTGACCAGACTAAAAATGAAATTTAAATGTATATTCTCTTTTCCAAATGTGCCATTTTAGATTTAACTTTCTTCTTCAGACCTTAACAGTGCTCGTTGAGAAAACCTTAGGCCCAAGTCCAATTATACCTTGTATCCTAGAATGGACCATTACAACAACAAAAATTGTATTATGCTAACCATTACAAAGTTCTTCATATTATGAATGCACACAACTGATTTTCACTGATTTTATTTTGGGTTATAGATCAGACCTCTTATGTTACATTAGACTTAGCATCAATGCCACATATATTGCCACATATATCAATATTCCCTATAATTATTTGAAGCATCTGATCAGGAATATCTTTAATTTTCTGTTCCTGGGAGTATTTTGTTGTTATTAGGCTGTTTTTTCCTCCGTCTTTAGTGCTCATCATTGTATACCTGTCATATTTTATAATGTGTGTCATCTGATGTCATATCATTGACTTAGATGAATTCCTTTCCCAGATTTTTGTACAGTTCTGATGCATGCATCTGTTTTTCTTTAAAAGAAAAAAAAGTCAACAATTGAATTTCCATTGATAGACATACCCATAGGAGCACTCTTAATGGATGCACAGAGATAATTTTTCTTCTCTGAAAGTCTGAATTATCTTCCCCTCTAGTGCCTTTTAAATGCAACTCAACAACAGTAGTCTAGTGACTGTTGGACAATGACTGCTTCTAGGCTGTGTTTTCAATTGTTGGCTTTTTAAAGTAATTACTTTTCAAAAAGGAATGAGGATGGTTAAAAATTTCTATTTTGACACTTCTTGAAATGTGTTAGTTGACTTTATCTGTCTTATGTTACCTTACACCTGTTCAGCATCACTAATCAGAATGCTAAAAGACTTTTTATTTTCCTAGGCATTAAACTTAGGCTGCTTTGACCTTTGAGGACCAAGCAAGCCTTTACCCAGCACCCTGTTGTATCCTTAGTACTAAATTCATGAATCATTATCCATCTTGAGCATCTGCCTTGCTTTAGAGGTACTCTGACATTTGCTAAGACTTCCCATTGGACCTTGCAGACATTTCCAGATCATGACAGTGTCAGTTGATATCTTGGTTTTAAACATCATCAGAGTGACTTGTGATGAAGAACCTGACTAAAAAGAAAATGGTAAAATAAAAGCAACAAGGCTATTTCCTTTAGGTTTATTGTTAAGATGACATGGACATTTTTTTACTATGCATGTAGTCATAAACATATTTATTTTTCAAAACACCATAGTATACAATAGAGAGCCAAGAATAGAAAAAATAGAAACTAGCCTATTTGAAAGAGGGTCTATCTTTAGTTAGGCCTTGTAGTTAGTAAAACCAATTATAGAAAAACTTTTTTGCAAAAAAGAAAAACTTTATAGTTACCTCGTAAGCTATTGTTCATAAACTAACATAATTTTACAAGATAGTGTTTGATCCTCACAAGAAATAAGAGAACATATTAAGATAGGATTACTCTTCATTTTGCAGATGAGGAGACTGAGGATCAGAAAGGCCAGGTGACATTCAGTTTCCTGGATTAAATGAGGCTAAAATGGAATTTGAGTTTAAGGCTCCTATGTCCAAATTTACTGCTCTTTCTAATTTATTATGCTGCTTCTAATTATAACATGGTGGCTCAGCCTGACATTTAGGATTTTAATTGAGAAACTGTGTTCAAGGTAGAACTTAAAGCTAAGGAAGAAGCCAGGTGCAGTAGTATATACCTATAATCCCAGCAACTCAGGAGGCTGAGGCAGGGGGATTGTAAGTTCAAAGCCAGCCTCAGCAATTTAACAAGGTCCTAAGCAACTTAGCAAGACCCTTCTCAAAATAAATAAATAAATAGGGCTAGGGATGTTGTTAAGTGGCTAAGCACCCCCGGGTCCAACCCCCAAGTACCAAAAAACAAATAAGTAGAGATTAAGGCACCTCTTTAGTTGTGCAATTTGTGTTTGTGTAGGCTGTAAATGAGAGGAATGACAAGGTTATTCTTGGTTGTTCTAAACACATACCACTTTGGGTCCAAATTCACAGACACACCCCTGCAATAAGTATAGATGAATTATACAAATTAACTTTGTATTCAGCAAAACAAAACAACCCCCCTATAGAATTATATTTCCTTCATGTAGTAAAATAGCTGCAATAGAACTTAACAATTGTATCATTATTTCTGTTAAAAAGGCCACAGGAAAATTCTAATTCTAATTGATTTTTTAAATTCATAAGCAGCCCTCACAGAATTGAGGCATATCTGAGAAGGGTAGAAGTCTAAAATAATTTATCTTACAATCTGAAAAGGCAGTATTATAAAAATTAATAAGGCTTCCCAGAGTAGGAAATAAAAATTTTAAAAATGAAGTAATGATAAACATTAAGCTCTTTAAATATGTAAGAGGCATATAGAATTACAAAGCATTCTAAGGGGGGGGATGACCAATTGGAAGGATTGAGGACAATGGAAGTAGATGCATTTTAAGGTATTTGGCAGATTAATCCTTCAGTTTTATGCCTTCAGAGATGGGCAAGGCCAGTAGCATGTCTAATTCCAGGCTTATATTGTGATCTACTTTTTATTATCCCTAGGAGGAAGGGTGCATGTTTTTAAAAAAGAAAAAAAAAAACAACTTATCACTGTGTGGAGCACACCCTCTCTTTTTTTAATTGAAGGATAATTTTACACTTAAATTTCTCCTCCAGTTTCAAACATTATCACATTAATTACTTCAAGGAAGTAGTTTATCCTTTCAGAAAGTTAAAGAAAATGAAGTAAGTTTCCAGTTAACACTCAGCTATTCTGAGTTCACTGAAAGTGAAATGCCAAGCTGCCAGGGACCCACTGCAGGAAGCTCTTGTGAGGCTCCTGAGGGGGGTGAGAAGTGGCAGAATAGCTTCAGTGTAGATGCAGTAATGCATTTAGGGAAAAATTAAAATAAAGGGGCCACCCTGCATTCACATGCTGGCAGACTCTGACTTCTCAGTTTCATTCTTGAAAGGAATCTAGGAGTGACTGGTAATCATTTCATGAAAAAATTAGTTCAGGAAGGTGCTGTAGCCACAGTGTTCAACATTCTGCTGGTCAGCATTAGGAAAGAGATTGGCATTCAAACAATAGACAGTTTACCTCCTTAGAACAAATTAGGATCCTCCAGAATGAGCTGGAGAAAATATTGCCAGTAATTCTGGTTACTGCTCCTTTTGAAAAAGAGGCTGCTGTTATATCAGGCTAGAGAAGGTAATTTCTAATAAACTAGGAACTGGTGAAGATTCCCTGTTACAAAGGCTAAAACAATTAGGGCTCTTCTTTTGTAAAACATAATGGTCAAGTGAGGTTATGTTCAGGGCCCATGAAATCACAAAAGGCTTGAATAGGATGGATGCAAACCTGTTTATCAAACTTAAGCACATTGGAAATAAGGTGTAGCTTGGTCCATTTCAGCTACTATGGCAAAATACTTTGGATTGAATAATTTATAAACAATAGTAATTTATTGTTCACAGTTCTAGAAGCTGGGAAGTCCATGGTTAAGGCACATGTTTGGTGAGGACTTGTTCTGATTCCAAGATGGCACCTCTTGTTGCACTTTCACATGATGGAAGGGATAAACACTAGTATCTTCTCATGACAGGAGTAGAAAGCCTGGGCATTACACTGAAGATTCTTTTGTAAGGGCAGTAATCCCATTCATAAGGATTGAGCCCTCATAACTTCCCCTCAAAGGCCCTACCTCTTAATACCACCACAATGGGAATTAAGTTTCAATATTAATTTTGAAAGGACAGAAATATTCAAACCATAGTAAGGAATATCCCTGAACCATCATTGATGTCAATGACTGGGAAAGGGGAGTACTATACATGAGTTAGGGAATAACTTACCCCAGAAGTAATAACTAGCATGTTTTTAAAAGCAAAATGATTCAAGTCAATTCATGCCCAGTAGACACAAGGATTTTGTCAGAGAACAAAGGAAGAGGAACCATTCCTTTCTACAAAGCAACCTTAGTGACTCCCATCAGAAATAGAATTTTGAGGCTAAATAGATCATGAGTATGATATTCTTCATGTTTTCAATTTAAAGGTGTATTAAAAATTTGCTAAAAGAGTGAATATCGAAGTTGATGGCACATTTATGGATTACAGAGATTCTTGTTCTTGTCCTATATTTGAGTTCACCTTTGTTTTACACCAAGTACAAGCCTGTCAAATTCAGATCTAGAAAACCAGTCTCAGTGATTGTGGAGGCCATATGCTGTGGTGGTTCAGGTTATGGACTTTGAAACCCCACAGATGTTCACTACTTACTAACTGCATGATCTTGGGCAAGCTCTTTAATTTCTTGGAGGTTTCTCATTTGTAAAATGGTTTCATAATACCTATCCATTAGGATTATTTGAAGAATTATTTACATGATACATGCAAGTCATTTCACATGGTATATGGCATCTAGTAAATGATTAAGGAATAGCAGATCTTACTATTGTGAGCTAAGTGATCCTGTACTCAAAAGGTTGTAGCAATATAATGGGTAGGAGAGCCCCATTTTGCTAATAAAGTTTTTTAAAAGGGTTTTGGCCATTTGGAGTATAGATAAATCTTTAGAAATGTATAAGAAACAGTAAAATGAATAATTATGATATTTAGTTATACAGATCCATTAAAATGGCTTATGGTATAGAATATTAGTTTCATAGCCATATTTTGTGTTTTCTCTCTACTATTCGTTTGGTAAAAATAATTTGATTCAAAACTCTTCATATTTATCTCTGACATCAGTGTTTCTGGAGCAAATTTTCAAATCATCTTCTGGAACATTCATGTTCATTTAAGTTGTTAGATAAAGATACAGCACTTTCTGTATGATAACATTGTTGTACTTTTTATCCCAAGCCATAAATATCAATTTATATAACAAGTTGTTGGTTTTTTTTCATTTGTTCTTATGTGTAAATTTGTGATCCTTAACTATTTACTGCACTGCAATTTTAAGTGATCTTTCAAAGGTTTGTTTGCTGTGATATCCAATAGTTGCTACTCTGAGGTCATATCCTGTAAACAGTTGTTAAATCTGTGTTAATTTTCATTATCTCATGCCCCCCCACAATTTTATGTTTACCTCCATAGGCATCTAATATTCTTATGAATTGAATGTGTCCCAGACTAATGTGTGTTTTCCAAAGAGTATTTAAATATTAAAAATAATTTGGAAAACATCCCTTATAATTAAAGACATTGTAAAGACTTGAATATAAGACAGCTTTCTTTTCTCCTGAGAGATAACTGGGTAAGGAGCTACAGTAGAGTATACTTTTTATTTGGGAAGATAGTAATAGAAATTTTCTTGAAATGTTTATCTAGTTATATAAATTTAAAATTATTCAAATTTCTTATTTTTGTTCAATATATGTATATACACATAATATGTATATATTCATATATATTCATATATATATGAATATATATATATAGTGTTGGAATGATGCAAACATGCAGGAAACAAAGTTCCTGCCATTATAAGGGTTTTTAGACTTTGGTGAATATTTAGTTTAAAAATGAACTGAATACCTGCCATGTATAAAGTAATTACAGGGAGAAATATATGACTTATAGCCTATCCTCAACAGTTTATGAGAAATTGCCAGGAAATATAGTTATGTTCATATTTGATATAATGTGTCTGAGGATCCTGTTAGTATAAAAATAGGTAAAGAAAAAAGATGTGTGGGAAAAGGGTAAAGAGAGAATATTTACATGTTTAAACCATTACATATTAAATCATCATATGGAAAAACATATAAAGAAATAAAGAAATGCAAATTAAAGTAAGATAGCAACATATGTGTATTGTAATGTCTGAACATAAAGTGAGGTGTTGGAGAAGCTGTAGGGAAACAGATATTCTTTGATGGTGCTTCCATTGCTTGACAATTCATGGAAATATATGCACAAAACAATGTTAAGTGAAAGAATTAGATCACAATAGAGTATATAAACACCAATTATATCTATAATAATGCGTGTATGTTGACATGTATTGGAAGAGGATTTAAGGAATGTAAGTAGTTTAATGTTCATTTGCATTTTCTTTCTGGAACAGTTATTTAAGTGCATACTAATTTGAAAAGAATGGAATGAAAAATGATTCCTCATCACACCCCTAAAACACATACATATACACTCATCTTTGCAAATAGATTGTGGTTGAATATGATGTTCATTGTTTGTGATGTTTCAATATTATCTATAAATCAAAGACTTAATTGAAGTTGTAGCTCTGTTCTTTATCTACCATAAGTCTGATGAAGTATTTTTGATCACTGTTTATTATAGTAATGAGAAAAGAGGAAATCTTTTCCTCATAAATCCTGACAATCTACATTTTAAATCCTTTCACAATATGAATTCTTTGCCCCCACTAAATAAATTCAGAAAGTATAAGCTTGCTATTACTGCCTTATTCTCCCTCCCTTCCTCTCTATACTAAGTAGTTCTTTTTTTACCTTTCCCTGTCAGTTAGTTGTGTTTGAGGGGCCTACAGACACATTTCACAAGGAAGTTCACTTAGTGGGAGAAAAAAGAGAGGTGACGAGAGAACTCTTTGCCACCAAAGGCTGATACATTGATATGTGTTTATTAGACACAGGCAGCTAAAACAACTGAATACCTACTATGGGTTACACAGTGTTGCCTGGCACTCTATAGGGGGAACTTAGTAATCCTCCAAGGTATGAAACATTATTCCTATTCTTGCTTGACAAAACTGTCATTTTAATAGGCAGTTTTTTTTCAGTGCCCAGGAAAGTGGTCTTTACTTTCTGCTGTGATGCCTTTGAAGTGGTCAGTTCCCAATGAAAAGAAGCTTCTCTCTGTGTTATGGGCTATAGTATAATTTAAAACATATAAAATAGTTCTTTAGAAAGCAGGATATTTTTAAGAAAGATCTTTTTAAAAAATAAGTGTGCTGCTTTTCCTCATTAAAAAATGTATATTGTTGCTATAAAATTTCTTTATAAGGGCATTTGGAAAATTTGATACAAAGCAATTTAAAATTATATAAGCAATTTAAGTGGAATCTAAACATGAAGCAAAACTATCTACTACTTTAATGATATCAATTAAATAAACTTATGAGCTGATGAAACATTTCAATTTTTATTTAGAGAGGAGCATGATATTGGCATGCTGACCAATAACAACAGGAAATTCATGTACTATTACAAAGAAATTTTTTAGAGAATCATACATAGCAGACTATTAGGACTGCAGATTGAACCCTCATGGGGTGATGGGAACAAAAAGGATTATTAACCAGTAGAAAGTTTTCTGACTTGTCACATAACAGTATTAAAATCACATGAAAATGACTGCAATAGTAGCTTCTATGACTGGTGGGATATTATGGAGATTGGAATTGCATACCAGATGATAACCAGTATTTTAAGGTAGAGGCAGGAGGAACTGCTGGTATGAATCATGTAGAAAGATTACATGGAAGACTGTCTTTTTTAACAGAAAGAAAGGGGAGGAAAGGAAAATATTTTAGAAATAGGATAGGAAATGTGGCTATAATATAATGAGACTCATTTATATAAACCATATATACATAAAGATCCATCTCCTTTTGCTGTAGCCACAGTTTGTTTGTGGCACACAGGAGTAAGAAAGCTGAATAGGAAGTAATTGTTCAAGAATTACAGAGTTGAAATAAGTAAAAGGGCAGCATTTTATAGTAATTTAAAATGGGTACCAAATAGTAAGTGGCATGAAGAATGCTTGCAAAAAAGGTATTGCTTTCTAGTCAAGTCTAAACACCTCTGTTGATGATGTACAGCTCATTCAAATTCCAGCAAATAATTGGAAACAGAGATTTTATGAAACAGAGCTCTCATTTAACTTGTTCACCTGACAGTTGGCTTTGAATTATATTTTATTACCAATCAACCTAAATTAAAAATACTGAGCTCACTGCAAAACCCTGCAGACAGTGTCTTGAATACTAAAACACATGCTGTATGTAAATAATGTTAAGGTAAGGACAAAGACTGACAAAAGCAATGACAGTGAACATTAATGTGACACCAGTAGCTTTAAGTTCTTTCCTTCAAAAATGTGAAACATAATGAAATTACTAGAACGGGCAATACAGTCAGCTTTTCTGACTTGTGTTTACTAAAAGAGCTTTTAATTATTCAATCACAACCATGTCTAATAACTTCTAATAAAGGCATGGTGCCAAACATCAAATATATATACATTCCTACATATACCTAAGTGTGTGTGTGTATGTATCCATAATCACCCATACATTCCAAGATGGACATGTCACCGAGATGCTAGCCCATATAATTACATTTTTTTCTTCAGGTCTTTGTATAAGTGTGTATAAGGACTTTATGGACATTGCATGATGTAAATGTTTTAGATCATAGAACCCAGGTAACTTTTGCTTACCAAAGAACTAAATTGCTGAATATCATAGTATTATAAAATTGCAGGAGTCTCAAACTCACTCTGTAATTACTTCTCTAGAGTACTTATTATATGGGATCATGAGATGATTATGGTCTGTCATGTTATTGCTTTCTTTCTTTATAAATATTTTATCAAAGTTTAATCATATAATTATCCAATAAATGAATGATAGAACCATTATGGTTATATGGTTCATTTCCTTACATCCATTTCCCTTATTTAAGCTTCTCAGTTTTATCTCTTGTGTACAATATTTGTTAACAAGTTGATTCTCTTTTCTGGAAGTTAGTGTCATTATCTATAAAGGGTTGGACTCTAATTAAATAATCCATAAATTCCCTGAAAGGAATTTGAATGTTCCATTGATTATCCCCAAATTATTAATACAAATTCATGAGGTTCTTTTTAAAAATATATGTATATTTCAAAAATACTTTATTGACATGCATGAATTGAGAACTGATATACTATCAAAACTCCTGTCTGCTTTGCTTATGTTGAGGGATGGATGCATTGAGAAACATCAAGTTCAAGGAAAGAGAAACTATGGGGCTAATCAGTCTTAGGTTTATGATGAAATAGTGATTAGCTTTCCCTCTCTTGGTAAAGAATACACTAAGAAAAAAAGTGCATAATGTAATGTTGCATCATAAAATTAGCCTTAAAAATGCCATACAATCATGCTATGTGAAATAAGCCAATCCTAAAGAACTAAAGGTTGGGTGTTTTCTCTGATATGTGAATGCTAATCCACATATTTTCTCTGATATGTGGATGCTAAGGGGATGGATAATAGAATTTCAGTGGATTACACAAAGGAGAATGATGGGAAGGGAGGAGGGTGAGAACAGGAAAGACAGTAGAATGAATGGGTCATAACTTTTCCTAAGTTAATATATGAAGATACCACAGTGAAACTCTACATCATGTACAACCACAACAATGGGATCCTAATTAGAATAAATTATACTCCATGTATGTACAACGTGTCAAAATATACTGTCACATGTAACTAAAAGGAACCAATAAAAAGTTCTGTAGTGCTGGAGATGCTTAGGGAAGGTAATCACTCGATGCAGAATATTAGCACACCTCTTCTTGAATGTGCTTTAAAGCCAGGGTACAAAAGAAGAGTGGAGCTATTTCTCACAGTGCAACAGAAAGGCAATTTATGTGTTCACTTATGTATTATTTATTTATTTTTCTGAGCTGTTTCTCTTTAAAGAAAATGCTCAGACTGGACCTATAGAAGGTGTACTTACCATTGGCCTTTAATGATACAGACATCATCATTGCTACCAAAGTTAGATAATAATCAGGTTTATATGAAGTTAGTTTATGTGTATCAAGATGTAAAGACAGACTTGATCCCTCTCCTTCCTGTATATAACCAGTTTATAATCTGAATGTGACAAAAATCTGTGAATTAGTTGTATTTTTTTCAATTCTTGTAACCATACAACATTTTATAAGACATACTTTGATTCTAAATAATCGTTAGTATAAATTTAAGTCAAAGTTGTTGGGCACAGAGATAGGTAACAGGCAATAATGAGATCACCCAGCTAAGTTCAGGTCTGAGTATTTTCTTTAAGGTTGTATGATGAAGGTAATGATGGGCAGAAAGAATGACAAGACCCTCAAGAAAGAACCAGTCTCAAAATTTGCTTTTTAAAGTTTCTCATAACATATTCAATTCCATCTAAATATTGCAAGCAGCTGAATTGCAAATGTTAACCTAAACATGAATAAAAAATGTTGATATTTTATTTAACCTAAAAATAGTAATTATGGATAGGCTGCTTTTGTTATTATCATATTAAAATATATCATTTTACATTGGGAATACAGGAAAAATTGTCACTGTTATTATGTAATAATAAAATTTGTTTTGAGTGCATTAAAAATACAATAGATGATTATTGCAGTATAAGGGGGAAAGTTGTTTCCCTTTGACAGTCTACCAGTAGATGTAGCCTAGGACGATAAGTATGGTGGCTGCTTTATATAAAACAGTAGAAGGACACAAACTTAGAGAAATTTTTCCCAGCTGCTGTTATTAAAGAAATTCTTTTATAGAAGAGAGACTGCTTTAAAAAAAATTCTTTCCATTTTTGCTCCCATCTCTGAATCCATCGCTTTCATCTGGCATGCAAAGCGTCTGTGTATGGCAGCCTGTAACTTCTGTTATTTAAACTGCCAACTGTTAAAATGGATTGAGTTGAACCAGAGGAGAATAGCCCCACTGAGGCAAATGCATTTTTACACCTTTCTTTAATAAAATATTGTAAGGAATAGCTAGAAAGTTTCCTCTCACACTATCATCTAAAATTGTTAGACTGTAACTGTGTGAAAGAATCATTATTGACTCCTGTCAGACAGTCTTGGAGAGAAGGTGAAGAGACTCCTCTCCTGATTTTTTTGCCCGCTTTGTCAAATCAGGTACTTTGAGCAGAAGTACGAAGTGAAGGCCAATGTCAGGCAGTGCCTTGAAGCAGGAACTTGTGCTAGTCTCCTGTGACTTTCTTCCTTATTTATTTATTTTTAAGGAGTCAGATTGGATTGTAAAATGATGAGAATATGACTGGACAGAAACACGTTTATTGCAGGCTCAGCAGCCGCTACATATCATTAGTGAAAAGATGCAAAGGTATGAGGGAGACAATTTTGATGTCAGTTTCATTCTTTTTGAGAACAAATACATTCAGTGATGAGAGAGAAACTGGCATCTATGGAAATTTAGGGATCTGTAATACTTGAATGCCTACTTTTTTTCCCTATAGGTAAACATATAACATTTTAGTAGTCATTAATATAGAGATAATAAACAGTGTTGAAGTTGCTTTTAAGAACACCGATTTTGAAGCAACTATGATTATCAGAATCATTAAATTTCAGTTTCAAACTGATCTGTTTCTCACCTAGCTACATACAGTTGCTGTTATTACCACTTTTTCTGCAGTTAATGCCCAAATACAATATTTCAAAGGTAAGAATACTTTTTTGTAGGAATATAATTTGACCTTAACTTAACTTTCCACCTATAAAAAAGATCATATTCCTTACACATCGCCTCTAAAGTTAGTCCTGCTTTCTGACTTTTCTTTATTATTCTTGCCTAAGAATATCTGTAATTGTCTTGCTCTGCAAAGCATTTTATTTACCCTTCTGAATATTAGCTATTTTAAGGATCTGAATGTATTATGACAAGGAACGCAAGATTTAACTTTAACCCCTCCCTTTCCCCACCAACAGCCAAATTAATGTTTTATCTTTGAGTATTCCAGAAAAAAGTGAAACTGCTACAGTATAACTAGTACCAACAGAAATCTATACAGAAGAGCTATTTCAAGGGGTGTGGTGTCTCTGTGCCCAACATGGATCATGGCCCTGCCCTACTTCCAAGCTTCTAACCTGTCCTCATAACCATTTCTTCTGTATTGTGATTTTTTTTAAAAGTGAAGCACTTTTAGATGTCCCATATGGTTTGAAACAAATCAGAAATTCATGTCCTAAATGTTTCGTTAGTCAGAATAATTAAGTTGATCAGTTCGGGGAACAGTGGAAGTAAAATAATGGGGTCATTGAACCAGTCAAGCTCTAATGGGAACCTAAGCTCATTCAGATATCAAATCTAATAATTGTTCTACACCTGTATGCACAGTCCCATTGAGCAAATTCACATTAAAGGTTTAGTGGAACTGTTTCAATGCTGTGGTCCAAAGGGACTTGCTACTGTTTTCACAAGAAAGCACTGAATATTTTTTGGCAGTATGCTTTTTTTTGTTGTTGTTGTTGGTTTTTGGGTATGTGTGATGTGTTAACTAGGCTTTATGTTTGTATGTTGGTGCCCTATCCTATCCAGGGAGGAAGGAAAAGGAGATATGTATTTCTTTTTTTTTTAAGAGAGAGAGAGAATTTTAATATTTATTTTAGTTTTCAGTGGACACAACATCTTTGTTTGTATGTGGTGCTGAGGATCGAACCCGGGCCGCACGCATGCCAGGCCAGTGCGCTACCACTTGAGCCACATCCCCAGCCCTGAGATATGTATTTCTTGAAATGTTTTTCTTACCATTTAAAAATAATAAAGAATCTTTCAAGTATTTACCACCTGGAGGCAATTTGAGATGACTGAACTCACTGAATTGTTGGGTGGAAGGAGGAAGGGTTTGTTTTCCTATGCAACCTACTAGAAATAAGGGCTTCTTAACCCCTTCTCACCATAAAATGGTATCAACTACAATTTGGGTTATTGAAGTAGAAAGTAGCAATTAGACATTCTGTAGTAATGCAATGTTTCATTTCTCCTATGTCACTATATGGCTGTAACAGCAAATTGACTGCCTTTGATTCTCCTACAAGCTATCTAAGGAGAGCTGACAGACCTAAAAAAATGTAAAGATCTAAAGAGTGGAAAGATGAATTTAATTCTGCCCTATAATGACCGTTGAACTAACTGCTCTCCAATAGAACTCTCTTACCAGAGGCTTCAAAGCACACAGGAAAACGAAAAGATGAGCAATATATTTTGAGCAACTATGAAAGACAGATATGGCTAGCTCTCTTTATCAGAAAAAGGCAATCAAAGCTGAATTCACTTACTTAAAAAATAGTTTCTATGCACATACAAGCTTACTTATTCAAATGAATATTGTGCTCTGTTATGTTTGCTTTCTTTGGGGCTAAACAAAAGAATGTGTTCATTTAAAAATCATTTACAAAGTGCCTGTTACATTCTAGGCACCAAGAAAATAGGTAAAAATGGCAGTTCCTCCCTTTCCAGAGCTCACAGTAAAGAGGGGGAAGACATACTGCAGAGAGACAATCATGGTAAAAAGCTCAAGCTGAATCTTAACCCAAGTATGAGTTTCTTGAATAGGAAAAGAAAAAAAGAAGAGAGGCATAATCCAAAACAAGGAGCAGCATTATTGGAGGCAATAGGAGAGCACGATATCCAAGGAAGAGCCAACTGTTCACCATTGCTGGAATTATAGATATAAGAGGCTGGGAAAACAAGTAGTCATGCTAGGCTTTGTTAGATAAGGCATTTTTTTTTTAAGAGAGAGAGAGAATTTTTTTAATATTTATTTTTTATTATTCGGCAGACACAACATCTTTATTTGTATGTGGTGCTGAGGATCGAACCCGGGCCGCACGCATGCCAGGCGAGCACGCTACCGCTTGAGCCACATCCCCAGCCCAAGGCATTTGTTTTATTTTTTTTCCTCATGGGTGATGAGCCATTCCAGGCTTTGACGTATAGTAGCATGATCAGGTGTACCTTGTAGCATGACTTTTTCCTAAGGTGCAGCTGGTGAGGCCAGAGGCAAAAGGATTCAATAGGAATCTACTATAAGAACCAAGGCAATAGAAGGCCTGCCCTAGGGTAGTGGCAGAGGAGTTGCTGATAAAGAAGAAATAGATACAAGAATGATTCAGGCTGGACACAGTGGCACACACCTATAATCCCAGTGGCTTGGGAGGCTGAGACAGGAGGGTTGCGAGTTCAAAGCCAGCCTCAGCAAAGGCAAGACACTAAGCAACTTGGTGAGACCCTGTCTCTAAATAAAATACAAAATAGGGCTGGGGATGTGGCTCAGTGGTTGAGTGCCCTGAGTTCAATCCTCAGTACCCCCTCCCAAGGGGGAAAAAAGAATGATTCAGAAGTTAAAATTAATTGAACTTGTTGAGTTACTGGATATGAAGGCTAAGATAAAAGGAAGGAGTATAGTATGATTGGTTGATTGGTTGATTGATTTTATGAATAGATGTGTGATGGCTCTATTTGTTTTCTGGTGCTGCTATAACAAAAAACAACAAATTGAATGGCTTAAGCAACAGAAGTATATTGTCTCCTAGTTCTGGAGCCTAAACACCTGGGATCAAGGTGTTGGCCTGGCTGTGCTTCCTCTGAAGGTGACAGTAAAGGGTCTAGTCCAGCCTTGCCCCTAGGTCCTGGTGGTTTTCTGACAGTATTTGGCATTCTTTGGCTGGTAGAAACATCAGTGGGATTCTGCCTTTGTGTTCACATGGCATTCTTTCTTATTGTGTGTTGGATTCCAAATTTTTTGTTGTTATAGGACATCAGTCATAAGGAATTAGAGTCTACTCTAATAACTTCATCTTAATAACTTCTATATATACTCTGCCTTCAAATGAGGTCACCTCACTCTTTTATATGAGGACCTAAATACTCTAACATATGAATTTGGAGGGACACAAATCAACCCATAACATGGTGCCAGTTATCAAAACAAAGAAACACAAAAAGGAGGGAATAGAGTGGAAAGAAAGGAAGTCAGTTTAGTTTGAATCTTGAGTGTGGTGTAGCTTTTGAATAATAAAGAGAAATATTAGGAGGTGATTGAAGCTATAGGTCCACTAGCATACAGAAGGTTGAAGTTGTTGAAATTTTGCAAATAGATGAGTATACCCATGGAAAGTTAGGTCATGCAAAGTATAGAGAATAATATGGAAAAGGCCAAAGAGTAGAACATGAAATTAACTCACCACATTGGGACAGGAAAAGAATAGTTGCTTAGAAACAGAAGGATCAGATGTAAAGGTAGTTTGAAAATGAAGAAATAATACTAAGAGAGTTTCATGGAAGGAATCATTGTCAATACCATTGTGCTACAGACAGGTGAAGGAAAATGCAGATGAATGTACTAAAATTCTAATGCTTGAAGTAGTATTGATTTAGAATAAGCCTATTCATAGAGTCATCATGGAACATACCCTGTATTCAATAGAATTTTACTCTGTATCAATAGGGAAAAGAAAAGATGATTTATATGGTATAAAATTTTATGCTTACAGAAATTGTATTTTTATAATCTGTAAGAAAGTATTCACTATTGGAGTATATTTCCAAAGGTAGTCAAATAATCCTGACAGAGAATCTTCTAGAAATAATGTGTGCAAATTCTGCCTTGGTCTTGAAATTTTGATATTTATGGTTATTGTGACTAGTGTTCAGAATAGGATAAAATAGAGCATCTCAGAATGAGATTATAATGTGGCTGGTCAGAAGAGCATCTTCTAAGGAAGGATCTTTCACTTCAAGTCAATGTCTGATTTTATGTAGTCAACACTGGAGCTCTCAGGGCTGCTAAATGTCAGTTTATGTACAATTTAACGATGTAACCATACATATTATTATCCTTTTCCCTCAATTCCCTTAAAAACACAAAGCCATCTCTGGAACCTGTTCACAATTACATCCGTAGTAAAAGAATATATTGAAAAGGTAGAGTTTGTAAACTATTTATTTCCCCATACAAATATGTGTGTATAGGAATGAATGGCATGTTTTTACATCTATAAACCCTCATAAAAGTTTTATTCAGAAAAAGAATCATTGTGTATTTATTTCATGACTGTGTAGTATTGAGAAAACTAATACAGAGGTAGATGAGATGGCATTCTCTGCCATTCTAGTACTGTCCTCTTGGAAAGATGAGACTGAAGTTATAGTGAATTGGTATGAAGCTGGCTATAATTAACAGTTGAATTGTACAAGCTAAGTTTGTGCTATTGGAGTCCAGATGAGAGAGAGAGACATGTAAAGGCTAGAAGGATTGGGGAAGTGGGATTTGAGTTGGGCTTAGAAGGATGGATAGTCTTTAATAGAGGGAAAGAAAAAAGAAGAGTGGGCACATAAGCAAAAATCTAAAATATGTGTGTGTTGTGGAACAGTTATGAAGTGAACCTAGCTAGATTCAAGGATGGGTAGTAGAGAATAAGAGAAAATCTGATAGATGAAATAGGATTTATGGAAAAACAAACAACAATAACCAAAAAAACCCCAGAAAATGTGTATTCCATAGATTTCCCCTTTACTTTTTTAGCTGCCACAAATTTTAGAGCCAAATTTATTACACATATATTCTAATCTCCCTGAGCTACTTCCTTAGCATGAATCTGTTCACTTTTATCTTCATATGTCTTATCTTGCAGTGAATTTTAATCTACGAGCCCTCTGAAGTCATTTTGAAAGTTAACTTGTTAAATTTTTCATTGCCACTTTGTCTTTTTTTTTTATTTTAAATCACCAATAGCCTTTTGAGCTAAGGGAGTAAGGTCTCTTTCAGAAGCCTACTCGGAAAGGCAGGGTGACAGATCCCTTGAAGGGAAGAAGGCGTGAGTCTAGTGACTAGTCTAGCCAGTGCACTACTTCTCAAATTTTATGAATAATAAAAGGGATCTGTGGATCCATTTTAGTGGGAACTTCACTCTTTGGAATCCACAGTAATTGAATTAAAACTATTTCTAATATATTGTGACTTATATTTCAATAAATATAAAAACAGGCATAAACTCCATATGCTTTCATGATTTTAATAAACTATAAAACAGAACAACAAAATTAACATTCATTTAGTATGCCCACCAATGCTATATTTAATAGTAGAAAGATTTGACTTCAGATCCAGTTATACATTTTTGCCTCATTGATATTAATACAGAGAATCCCTGCTATATAACTAAGCCAGACAAAATGGCACCCATAACTTTGAGGGTTTGTGACAGAACTCAGGGTCATCAGACTCCACACTGAATGAAAACTCTGGCAGTGAGCAAACCTCAAATTCCAGTTTTCATTGGTCTCAACTGAGTAAGTTTGTAAAGATGTCTTGCTCACATGAAGATAAGGCTAGGATTGAAATCTGCATAACATGAGTATAACCCATTTATATTATTGGAATCTGGAATACAAAGGTTGTTTTGTGTATATTTGCCACTCAGTTTACAATTGATAAACAGCTGCAAGGGAACCCAGAGCAATTACATTCTCATAATACATTGGCACACATCATGAAGATGGTACTGGCTGCCATGTCACAGTTTCTCTGTCACATGTGCAACTCACCTGTGCTGTTATGTAAGATAGTTTCACACCCTGTGATGACTCAATTGCAAAAAAAATTGTCTATTCAAATTATTGTGGAACCTTAATTAGTACAATACACCATAAAGTTACTTGGCTGTCAACACAAAAACAAACGAATGTACATGTAGACCTTGACATATATTAATGATCAATGCACTAGTTACTTAGAAAGTGATGATATAGAATATGCCTGTCAACAGTTTTTACTGCCCCACAAAAATGAAAACACAAAACTTTAAGTATATCTTACTTTAAGAAATAAGCGCATGGTGAGCTTCATTGGATTTTTTTCATGTGAAATTTACCACAACATTAGGAATTACATAAAATAATTAATGGGTTCTTTTAGAACAGAAACTTTCTCTGGACACTTTAAGAAATAAAATGAGCTTCACTTCTTTCTGTGTGTCTGTTCATCCTTTTCTATTTCTCTATAACTGGCTTATTACCCAATTGAACAGTGCCTTTTTATCATGAATTATATAATTTGTTAGTTACCGGCCAACCTATGAATTGGCTGCCCCTGGGGAGGGGGGCAGATATCCATCATGGTATAATCAGTGGCCACTGATAGGTGGGAGGAGAACCTATTTAGTACTGCTACCTACGTAAACAAATAAATGACAACAACAAAAACATTTGAGCAGGATGGTTTTAGTGAGAAGTGGGTTGGGACTGTCAGGCACAATGCCCTGAGGTAACTGTTATGTCTCTAAAAATATCATCTCTTTCAGGGTCACAGGAAATGCAAGTGTAAGTTATATTCATTGCCTCCACTTATTCCTCAACCTTCTACAGTCTGGCTTCTGCTCCCCTTATTTCACTGAAATTGCTCTCATTAAGGTCTCTAATGACCTCCATATTTCTAAATCTGATGGTTTTCTGTCTTTATTTTACTGCATCTTTCTACAATATGTGATATTATTGCTTATGCCACTTTTCAAAATATCTGCTCCCTTGGATTCCATAACATGCACTCTCATGGCTCTTTTTGTATGTCTCTGAATACTTGCTGTTTCCTTTGTGGACTCCTGGTGCTATGCTCAACTTTTAAATATCAGTATTTCCCAGGATTTGATTATCAGCTCACTGCTCTTCTCACTCTCCATATTTTCCTAAGTCATGTTTTCAATTACAAAATATGTGATGAGTCTCCCAAATCACTTTTATTCTTTCCAGGCCACTCCCCTGACCATCAGCCTTTTAATATTTAACAGCCTGTTGATTGGCTCCACCTGAATGTGTTAAAGGCAAATGTTCATTTTCTGTGCTCTTGAAGAGTGTACCCTAATGATAGCACTTACTGTCTTATTATCTTTGTATGCTACCCCAATTTGAATGACAGCATCTTGATTCATCCTAGTATTAAAGGATGTAATCTAGGTCATCAAGCATACTGAGAACTATAGAGCAGAGTACTAAGGTGGCCAAGACATATCTTCATCAGACTATTAAACCAAAAGACCACAATCACTACATAGTACCTGCCTTGAAAGAAAAGACTGACTCATTATCTCTGTATCCCTCTTGTAGTATACTACGCACGTAGTTAGTGTTCAAGAAATAAATCATAGGCCTGTTTTTGGACAGAGAGAACTATGCCCAACGTGGGAATAGACTCTGCTTATGATGGCAAGACTCTCCCCTCTTTCCACCGAACAGGCTACTCAGGAAACCAAATTAATGGTCAGCAGGTTGCCTGGTAAATCTGCTGTACTAAGGAAGAAAAAAAACAAACAAACAAGTGACTGGTTTTACTAGATGCATCATTCAAGCCAGACCAGAATCTCTAGAAATAATCTCTTTCTACCCTAAGGGACAAATCTGTCCAGACAACTGGAATCCTAGAGTGAAGAAGTAATATAAAGCAGTCTGGCAACATTGCTATATCCACTGGATGACAATAAGAAAAATAAATTATAAAAGATTTTCATTGCTTCTCAAAGGCATAAAAAATACCCCAGCCCATGATGACTTGGGAAATAAATATAGTCAAAATCTTGATAAATTCCGATTTCCTGACTAATCTTAATTAAGTCTTTGTTTTTCTAGACTAATCTGAAAGAGATTTTTTAAACATTTGTTTGCATCTTATCTCATTGTCCCAGAAGTAACTAAAAAAATGTCATAACGCCATGAGGTGGTCTAGAACTTAAAAAGTGTAATAAGATCTTGATGCTAGAATCTTTGGAATTTGATTCTTATATAAATTATGTAATAAAATATAAATATCTTATGTAAGTTTTATATAATTATTTAAATGCTATAATTATTATATAATATAAATGTTAAAAATATAAACTTTTATTCTGTATTAGGTTACATTCTAGCCCATTTACATTATTTAATTCTTGGGACAACCCCATTAGATAGGGCTTTAATATTATTTCATGTTCACAAAGGGGAATTTAAATTTAGGAAAACAATGCTAATAGGTGGCAGAACAATGAACAATATGTACCCTTATGGCTACTACAAACTTTGACCTATGCCTAACACTAAGTAGTGGATATTCATTATAAGCAGAGACAGTTTTTTGCTTGAAGTTTATTGACTGATGTGTTTGTATGTGTGCATGCATACTTTAAACCTATTAAAAGATTAATATGGGCCAGGTACTAAATTATGTTATTTAGTCCTATTAATACCCTATAGTGTAAGTACTATTATTAAAATCTCCATTTTGCAAATGAGGAAATTGGTGTTTAGAAAGCTTCATTTTGCAAATAAATAAATGTGAGACTGGCCTAATGAGTTAGAAAAAAAAATGTGTCTAGTAGTGTACCTTAATAAGTTCAAAGACTACATATATCAATTGGCTTTACTTTGTCATAAATTGCACCAGTATAAATGGTGGTAAGAGAAAGAAGAATGCTTAGTGCCATAATTCTCCCCACCATTCCCACACACCACCACCTGCACTATATAGGGAAAAGTATGCCTTGTGGAAAATAGATCAGTATCATTTACTATCAAAGGATAGTTGGTTCATTCCTCTTTTATTTTGTTATTTTTAGGCGATGTGTTGCAAAGCAGTTTTAAAATCTGATGTGATTTTATCAATGAAGTAAAGCTTTCTCTCAAAAGATGATGTAATGACATACTTCCATATCTTTTTGGATTTTTACTCATATTTGTGAAATGAGTGAATCTTTTGAAGACAGTCACTTTTTATGACTTGAACTTTTAGAATTTAGAATCTAACAATATGTGAGATATCTTCATAAATGATAATAGCATGGTAAGACACATTTACTTATGTTCTAATACCTGTCTTTACCATCAGAGAACATTCTGTAGCCCTTACTGAAGCAGGGCAAAGAAATGGCACCTGTTTTCTGTTCTTTTTGTTCCTTTCCATTACGATGTACTTAGTGATTGTATAATCAACCAGGAATTAATTCAGAGATTATTGACTGCTCTTTTTAAAAAATTGAAAACAGTATGTGGGGCTGGGGATGTGGCTCAAGCGGTAGCGCGCTTGCCTGGCATGCGTGCGGCCCGGGTTCGATCCTCAGCAGCACATACCAACAAAGATGTTGTGTCCGCCGAGAACTAGAAAATAAATATTAAAAATTCTCTCTCCTCCCTCCCTCTCTCTCTCTCTCTCTCTCTCTCTCTCTCTCTCTCTCTCTCTCTCTCTCTCTCTCCTCACTCTCTCTTTAAAAAAAAGATAAAAAAAAAACAGTATGTGCTTTATAGCTGAGGACTGAGAACTTAAGACCCTGTCTAGATTTCTCCCCTAACTTGGCAAATTTATTGTGCTTAAATGCCCCAAATTCAGATGTTCAGGGAAAAGTAAAAACAATTGTAATTTCTCCATTAAGACAAGAGCCAGTTTTTAGGGTGTATATCCTTTCAAGCTTTTCAAAATTATATTTTAAGTTATAATTTTAAAAAATAAGAATATGATATACTCTTTTATAACTTGCATTTCTCACTTTATAATGTGGATCTCTTTCTATCCAGACACACAGATCCATATAACAATTTATATGGACTGCATAGTATCCCAGTTTATGTAGGTTCCATATTGCATCTAATCCCATAATGATATATAAGCTGTTTGTGATTTCGCTTGTACAAAAATGCTGCAAAGAACATTGGAAGAATGGCTATTCACATTTATACATTTTTCTGATGTTGTGGGGACTGGCTTTGTTCCAGTAGACTTAACAATCTGGAATGATTCTTTGAGACTTCTTACATGAGAAGTAAGTTACTAGTTTCAGCCATTTTTATTCGGCTGTAGCCTGGGCCTGGCACTCAGGTTTTGTATGGGTTGCATTAGACACTAAAATTACAAAGGAACTTCTGTCAGTTATGAATATGAAATTGAGAAGCCATGTTTTAACTCTGTCCTAATTGCTCACTTTTAAAACAACTGATGACTGGCTCCTACCTTAAGGGAGAGTTTAGATTTTAAAACAATGGCACTGGCAGCTGCTAAAGTGTCTGGAATATTAACCACACAGGTTGCCTTTGTCCATACAACTGGTTAAGTAATTAAGCACAGACTAGCATGGGGAACACTACTAATGGGAAGCACCTGTTTATAGACTCTTGCATTGTAAGTGTGGGTTAAGTATCTTCTCTCCTCAAAAATCATAGGCACTGGCATATTTCAATGATCTGGTACATAGAGAGATGGAGGCATCATGCAGGGGAAGGACTGCCATCTCTGCCTTACTACTGAAGCCATTGAGTTTACTCCCTCTCCCCCCACCCTTCCTGGGGCTACTTAAGTTAGAGAGTTGGGCTGTCTGCTCTAAAACTTCCTTCATCAACAAAAAATATAGGAAAGCAGCCCCAAGAAATGGGTTGCACATGTTAAAAACAAAAAGTAGATATGTAGTCACTGAGCGATTCAGAAACAAAAGCAGATGACAAGTAAGTGTATTCTAGGTCAGCATATCAGCAAAAAGGCTCAAGAAGATCACAAACAACTGCCACAGAAAGTGACAGAGGTCTGTCCATCATATGATTGAAGTTAGAGAAATGGCTGATGCCTAGTATTCTTAGTCATAAGGATTTGTGCCACACATGGAGTAGGAAGGCACAGAGATGACAGGTGGTGGTAATGAATTGACTCTCTAGCCCCAATGCCATTTGACAGCTAGTTTATTCTGCACCCACCTAAATGGCTGCTCATGCTCTTACCCTGCCAAGCACTCTTGGCCCAGGTCATTGTAATATATGCCTTGATAAGCTCTTGTACTGTCATTCTTGATAGGGCCATCTAGACTTCAAAAACAGATCCTCACCAGATGATTTCAGGGAGCCCCTCTTTCTGCTGGGATTTATTTATTTGTTTGTTTCTTGGAGCAGAGCTGCTGTCCTCCATATAAATGCTTCAAGACTGTTTATAAAAATATAATTGAAATTAAAATCACCTGCATATGGAAACATCCACCTATATCTTAGTCCTTGCAACTACAAATCTGGCCAGTGCATTTCCTTTCATTAAATTATTTTCTTCTTAGGGAAAAAGTAAAAGATGTACAGGCTTTCTGATTCATGCTTATTCATTCATTGTTTTTCATGCCTCCCCAAAAAGAAAAATTTGGTAATTGAATGGTCAACAATATAAGGAACTAAAACTCACTTTTTCCTACTAAGCAAAAACTGACAGCTAAATTTTTCTTCTTATTGAAGTGCCAACTATCCTTTTTTTTGGGGGGGGGGTGGTACCAGATGCTTAACTACTGAGCAACATCTCCAGCCCTTTTTAATATTTTATTTAGAGACAAGGTCTTGCTGAACTGCTTAGGGCCTCAATAAGTTGCTGAGACTGACTTTGAACTCACAATCCTCTTGCCTAAGCCTCTCGAGCACTGGGGTTACAGGCATGTGCCACAGTGGCTGGCTCCACCTGTCTTTTTAATTTTTTTTTTCAGTTGTAGTTTGACCCAAAACCTTTATTTCTTTATTTTTATGTGGTGCTAAGGATTGAACCCAGTGCCTCACATGTGCAAGACAGGCACTCTGCCACTGAGCCACAACCCCAGCCCCTCCACCTATCTTTTAAAGCCTAATCATGATGTAGTTTTCCATTACCCTGATTTCCTGCATTTAATTTCCTGCACATGGTTCTCTACTATGAACCTCCATTGTACTTAGAATCTAATAAATGCTACAAAAGACACATAGTTATATTTCATGTAATAATTTTTGGTACATTTATCCTTTCCACTTTAATAATATATGAGTGCCTGTTATATTCCCTGCAGATAGATAGTTTATGCCAAAACAATTTGTGATGGATGGATGATGGAAGTGTTTCTTTGTATTAATGGCAAAATATATTCCCTCCATGTAAGCAGCCTAGCTGAAGGTGAACTCAAGGATCAGTTCCTGATTCATTACTAATGACTGGATGATTACTTAATCAACAGTTTCTAAGAAACTGCTATGTATCAGCCACTATGATAGACATCTTGAACAGTGCTGTTACAGTTTGTGTCGTTTCTGCTGGTTTGCTCTTCAACATCAGTTTCATTTATATAATTTCCTTGGGAGCTTTTCCCACTATTTTCTAACACTCTTCATATTTTTATTTGTCACAATTTTCTGTATTTTCCAGGTATGCAGGTGTCCTCATCAGACTTTCAAACTCAGAGAAAGTTTTGTCTTAGGGCCCAGTTGTACTCTCTAGTAAGGAAACAAACAATGCATGACTTATGTACAAAACCAAGGACATTAAAAAAAAGATCTATTCACTAGCTTTGACATTGAGTCTAAAGATAATCAATTTTAAGGTCTATGGGAATTTAAATTCTGAACAATATACTGATTTTATTTTTTCTGTACCATATTTTTTCTAAAATACTTGGAAATACTCAAGTTATCAATTATGCAAATGCTAGTCATTTAAAATCCCAAGAGGTTGGTTGGACACATTATAAAAATATATGTTTTTGATAGATAAAAGTAAGTATTGCATATTTTCTCCATTCATAGCTTAATATGGATTAAGTTTTTAAAGCCTTGAAGTAATATTATTGTACTATGTGATTTTACTTTTATCACATATTTCCATCTTCCTAAAGTTACTATAATTGAGTTTGTTTGATAATATACCTTTATATTACTACGAGTCTTGATAGTTTGCAAAATATGAGGTTCATAATAGAGATAGAGAGTAGAGTTACTACCTGGCAGAAAGGATAAGAAGAAAGTGAAATATAGAAAAGTGATTTAATCTCTCTACTGCAGTTTTGTAAAATATAATTTGTTTTTCCCCTAGCACAGCAGAGTTTCATGCTGATAACAAGCTACTGAATTAATAAATCCATTGCAACTATTGAGACTTTTCCTTTAATAACATAACGGATGCTGAGCATTAAGGAAAGGCATTCTTTGTACAGATGTTACTCCAAGCAGATCTACTACATCCCTAAGCATAGGGAAAATACCACCATCATACCCTCAGCAATATCAATGTGAAAATAATTTGTGCATCTCAATTAGAATACTGTATTTTCCACACAAAAGCATGCTGTTTCCTGGAACACATTTGCTTATTTTCCAATTGGAAAGACATTTAGGGGTCTATTTTGTTATCATTACATGTGCTTAACTCCAATTACAGTTAATGGGAGTTGTGTGTCTATAGTCACAGTAGCCTCTGAACTATTTTAACATTATTGCTTTCCATTACCATCATCGTTAAAATAACTTTCCTCTCTTCTGCCAACCTGAACTACCACAGTAATCTGGGTTTCTGTTTTCTTTGCATGGATTTATTTGCATGTAATGAAGGATATAGATTACACAACATGGCCTGTTTCAAGTTTTAAAAACATTACAATGTCATGGAGATTAGAATAGGGCTAGAAGTATTTAATTGTTAACTGAAGGTAATTGATTGGCTCTCAGCCATGCATTTTTGCACAGCACCCTGTGTATACAATTCCATAGGAATGAAACAGTTCAATGTGGATTAATACCTATGGTGCCTAGTAGAGACTCAAAATGTAAACTTATTATAAAATCTATGAGAAAATAAGGTTTACAAATTAGAAGCACTAGAATCTATCATCAGCTAACGAAATTATACACTTAATTTCAGTTGTTTGAATCTTTGACAAGGCAAAAACAAAGAGAGTAAATGTATTATAAAATGTCTAGGTGAGTGGGTGTAATGGCTCTTGCTTGTAATCCTAACTACTTGGGAGGCTAAGGCAGGATGATCACAAGTGCAAGGCTACCCTGACAAATTTAGTGAGACCCTGTCCCAAAATTAAAAAAAAAAAAAAAGTGTGTGGGGGTGGATGGAACTGGAGACATTGCTCAATGGTAGAGTGTCTCAGATTTCAGTTCCCAGTGCTGGAAAAAAATGTCTAAGTGTAATTGGGGATACTCTAGGTTAGTGCTGGAATCTGCTGTATTTCTAAAAGAAAATGGCTAGTGTCAGAAAAGTTGATCAAAAAATAGGTATGAAGACTTGTTCAGTTTTCAAGAAATTGAGAAACACTCTGAAAACATCATTAGGGATCTTAGCATCACTTAACTCATTGGCTTTCAGAGGCAACTGCCTATTTTTTGCTAGGAGGAGCCTAGGATCCATTGTGCTTGTTTTTCATGTTGTACTGGTTTTTAATTGTTTTGTGATTATAATGTGATGTAGAACACCAAAGTGTACCCCCAAAATATTTGTTTTAAGTGAAAATATAGGTGATAGAGGTTTATTTACACCAGATATTAAAACATATTATAAGGCTCAAATGATGAGATAAGAAGGTATTGGCACAGAATTGCAGAATAATATCAATGTCAACAGAACAGAAACCCTATTATAGATAATTTAATATATGATAAAAAGATATTATGAATCAGTATAGGAATTCATGATGATTCAACAAATGATGCATGTCCTCTTTGTGAGGAAAAATAAGAAATAAAACAATGTGGAGACTTATTTGATAAGGCACTATAAGACAAAATAAAACAGAGAAAAAATAAAACACAGATCATCTAAATCATTAAATATAAAAAATCAAACCTTAAGGGACAAGAAAAGATGTGATTGAGTGTTTATCAATGTCTATGGCTAGAGACTTTCTAAGCTTATAAAGAAAGGGAAAAAATCACAATGTAAATAATGGATAGATTTAGTAACATAAAAATGGTAAAAATGAAACCATATGTTCCTTAAAGCTTACAACACAAAATAGGTGATCAACAAACTAAGGAAAATGTTTCTAATATTTTAATTGATTACTGTCATTAATTAATGTTCAAAGCCAAAACAAAATTAACAGGCAAAGGAAATGGTCAGCATATAAAGGACGAATAAGTGGACAATAACATGAAAAAAATCTGCCTCTCTAGTATTTGAAGAAATGCCAAAATCATGAATCATGTTGTTTTTACTTTTGAAATCAGCACATATTAAAAAGAATAATACTCAATGAGATTAGACAAATTTATATACTGACAATTGGATTTAAATTAGTAAAACTACTCTAGAGTACAATTTGCACCTAATTGTTCACACCACAACAATGCCATCTACATATACGGCACATGTATAGATATAACTGTGAAGATATTCATTAGTATGCTATTTATTCCAGCAAGGTATTGGAAGCAACTTAAATGCCCTGAAGTAGATAAATGGTTAACCAAATTGTGGTCTATTTATGTAAAAAAAAAAAAAGAGTATATGGCCATTAGAGATCATATTTGTGGGCTGGGGATGTGGCTCAAGTGGTAACGCGCTCACCTGGCATGCCTGGGGCGCTGGGTTTGATCCTCAGCACCACATAAAAATAAATTAAAGATGTTGTATCCACCGAAAACTAAAAAATAAATATTAAAAATTATCTCTCTTTTAAAAAAAGAGATCATATTTGTAATATCATAATCTAGAAGTTTAATGACATATAAAATTTCTGTGCTAAAATATTTAATGAAAAAGTAGAATGCCAATTTGTATGAATAGTTTGAGTTCAAGCTGTTTTAAAGACCATATTCTAGTAACAGTGAGGAGAAAGAATCTGGTCAAGTGATAAAGAAAGGTCCTCTATCAAGAGATTAGGCCCAAGCCTAATTTGGTTACCATAGGCCACTCATTTCTAGTGAGGTGAGAAACTTTATCCAATTTAGGATCCCTAAAATCACAGAGAAAACCATAAACAGTTTTGAACATAGGGAGGAGGAATGTAAGTTCACATGATGATTTCAATATAACTGTCTAAAATAAGTTATTTTTCTCTCACTACTGTTTTTGGAAACAAATAGCTACTTTAGTGGACATTTCTGGAAGCAATAGCTTTCCTTGGTTTCCTTAGCCTAAGCTGCATAGACCCAGACCTTCATTTGCTATGTTTGCTGGAAACAGTGCCTACATTGAAGGTTTCTTTTACTTCGTTTTCTAGACAACTAATTTGCATTAAGATGGGGTATTTTGAAATAGTGAGGTATGTACTGGGCATACACTTGGTTTAATGTTATCCTGCTGTGAGGGATTAATGTGTTTGGTTAGGGCAACATTGATACAACTGTTTTTGAAGCAGAAGGGAAATAGTCTCTCCTTAGACAACAAGAGACAGACACCTAACTTTGAGGGGAATGAATAATGAATGTGGTTCTTTTTTATTGGAATTTTTCAGTCCCAACTTGATCTCATGCAGTGTGCAAGACACAACCTTGTACTTTGGCATACACTCCTTTTGTTATAGGATTAATGACACACTTCCAGGTTACATACTGTAGGTTTGAGTCTTCTAGACTATCTCATGTTATGTAATGTGCAGGCCTTATCTGGGCTGTGCTTATTCCTCAGTTCACTTGACAAAGTCTTTAGGAAGAAGGAAATTAATGATATAGATTTAGGGATGGATCTGAAACTTAGTGACATTCAGTTATTTCATGGATGATGTGCTTTGTACATAGTTGCTGAATAAATGATTGCATGAGTGAATTCTAGAGCAATACAATAATGGGATTAATCCATTCACTTCACAACTCAGTTGGGAAGATTTTTGAGATGAATGCCAAATCAATTTATGCTCAGGAAAGTCATAAAGCATAAAGCTTCTTCTCTTATGACAGCAGGGAAAGCCTTGGCATCAGTTTGTGCTGGTTAACCTGATATTCATAAGGTGCTGAACCATAGTTAAGATGAACCATGTATTTTATATTCCCTTTGGATGAAAGATTTGAATACTGTTTTTGGCCATCTTTGCTCCATAGGATGCACATTTTCATATACCTATATCCTTCTTTTCAACTTCATTCTTTGATCAGATCAGTCTCCATAGTATCAGAATCTGTTCACCTTCACCTGGGGCATTTCAGAGACAAGTCTTTGATGACCAAAGAGAATCTGTTAGGGTGTACTTACCGAACTATGGTGGAGTTTTCCTCTATCTCATTGCAGTGTCCTCAACAAGTACATACAAACAAGTTCCATGCACCCCCATCTCTTTCCCTTTGATTTCCAAAATTATAAGAGGCAGATTGGGAGGAGATGCCACTACTTGTTAACTCCCCACCCAGTATCATTTCAGGTAAATACATGTGTTTTAACCCACTCACTTTTTGGATGAAAGGCCTCTATTTTTGTCATTGAAAGTACAGTAGCATCAATAGTGTTATAAGATGAAGACTAGCTAGAAAAGTGAATTTGGCTTATACTGGAGTTTATGGAGCTCTCAAATTATATCACATGGGCAGCTACCTCCTACACCTGTTTCCAAACGAGAAATGCTATCACTCTCACAATCATTCTTTGTCACCTCTGACAACAATAATGTCTAACATATGTTCTTTTCTAATTATTATGATGACTACTTATGAGGGCCCTTAGTATTTAATACCATAAATGTAGAAGTCATATTTCAAACAGTTCATTCAGTGATATTTCAGTCTCTCACTCAAGACGATTCCAAGCATGAAAAGTTATCGTCGTTAGATTGCTAGTTACCATTAGAATGTGGACAGATGGGGGAAAAGAAAGTGTATGTATATCTAAAAGCAACAAAGTATGTGTACACTTCATGATAGCCTCTAAATTCTACATATGTCTTGATTTTATACAAGTCTAAAGTATAAATATATATTTTGCAACTAAATTAATTTTAACATAAACACAGAATTAGAAATACATCAAAAGATCTAGATAGCAATTTCTGACATTGTTTCCCCCAGAGAAAAAGGTTGTGGGTTAACATTTTGAAAATGTAAGTGGTGACCTTTACAGAATTGCTTCTTCATATAATTATCTCATTAACATAGGGACCTATTAGGTACCCAAAATGAGGGAGGAGAAAATCTAAAATAATTTTTCATGTATACCAAAATCTGGATGTTTCAGTAATCTTTTTGGTGTGACTGAAAGATGTGTCTAGAACAATAGTAGAGGAGGAAAACTTTATCTGGGGACTGGTGGTTTTAGAGGTCTCAGTCCACAGATAGCTGGCTCTGTTCCTCAGGGCTCAAAGTGAGGCAGAACAACATGGCAGAAGGGTATGGCAGAGGGAAGCAGCTCATATGATGTTCAGAAAGCAGAGAAAGGCTCCACTCACCAGATACCAAATGTATACCCCAAAGGCCATGCCCCAGGGACCCACCTCCTCTAGCTATACCCTACCTGCCTTCAGTTTCCACTCAGTAAATCCCATCAGGGGCTTAATGTATACATTATGTTAGGACTCTCATAACTCAATCATTTCTCCTCTAAAACTTGCATTGTCTCACACATGAGCTTTTGGGGACACCACATATCCAACCATAACACTGGATTGGGGTACTGAACCAAAGTTTAGCCTATCTTCCAAAAGCTTCAGTGTCCTTTCTTCAGTGTGCTTTGACTCCAAAGTTCATTTTCTCACACCAAATGCTACTGATAATTTGCAAGTCGATGTGAATTCTCACATCCTATCATATAATGCTGTGGGGCTAAGTTTTTAGAGGTGGTACTCATGTTGGATCCATTGAGTGGTAAGCAATGGAATGGATATTTATGGCACCAAGGCACAAGCGTTTTCTCGAGCTGGCACAAAACTGTAGGCATGCTAGATCTGATGGCTTTAACACTGAACTCTTAAATGCTAGCGATGCAGTGGGAACCATTGTATTGTTATCTCATTTTGAAGTATTTTCTAAGAAGCCCCAAAACAATGTGTATGCAAACCAGTGACTTCTAAGCAATAAATCCTTTATCCAGGAATGGTATCTTCACATGTTTAGCTGAATTGTGAAACATATCACAAACTAAATAATAGATTTTTTTCAATGATATCGTCAAAAGGATATCCCAATAATCCATCATTCAGATATATCTCTGAGTGGAGAAAATGACTTTTGTTTTCTCACCTCTCAGAGATGTAGTTGCATTAAGAAGCTCTGGGTAGGCTTTAAGCTTATGGATAGTTGGCTCAATGCATTCACAAGGAGTATTAATGAGGTGAGGATCACGGGGGCCAGTTAGGTTTGCTCTGGGTATTGATCAAAAACTCCAGGAATCAGTCAAGAGGTGCTAGCACAGATGAGAAAGGCACTATGGCCAACCCTCAGCACTTTTCAGTCCTTCCTTCCCGTGTAACAGGCAGGATATGTTGGTTGGGTATCACCATCTCAGGGAAGAAATGAGTAGCAGCTTGGGAGACCCCAACATGTACTTCTGGACAAAGCTGACCTGACATTTAGGCATTAACTTTGCATTATAATCCCCCATCACACCATTGATTTGCTGTGTAACCTTCATCACTAAAGCAGAGATAATAGGATAGAATGAAATGGGCTTACCTCCCGGGGATGTTGTGTGAATTAGCAAATTAACGAGTGTAAAGTGTTAGCATTTATGTAAGTGCTGGTGCTTATCATTATTTCTAGGGGCCCAGTCTCATTCTAAATGGAGAATCTAAGTATATTATGCTTTTGTCAAAAAGGGATTTTCACCCACATCAATTGCATTTAAGCTGAGCATAAAACAGAGGTGATAATAACATAGCAGTGATCATCACAAAGCAGAGCTGTAAACCTTTTTTTCTATTAAAACGAAAACTATTCTCAGCAACTTTCAATGGTTTTAAACTTTGCTTTCCAAGCTTTGTGCCAACGGTCATCTTTACAGTGATTATTCTTCCTGTGATGGGTAGGAGGAATGGGACCTATTCTAGGTCCCATTCATTATTCATTCCCATAATGACTATATAATGTATTGAATTTGTTTACATCATACAATCAGGCCAACTCGGTAGCTGGTTTGATTGCCACATATTATAATCATTGTGAAAAATAAAAACTCTTTTCTGCTCTGCCCACGCTGGTGTCCTCTAGAGGTAGCCAACATACAAATTGAAAACTCATAGGGAATTGAAGTGCTTTCCAACAAAAGGCACTGTACATAGATCCTTTCAATTTAACATTTTTACCAAGGAATTTTGTTGTCGCCTGCTATTTCCAAGGGGACTGTGCTTGAGAGAATTCTTCCATTTCTTTTATCACTCTGACTTTGCTTACCAAGAAAAGTAATTTATTGCTGATTGTAGAACTCTTGAACTCAGCCTGGCAGCTGCAGCACGAACTCCTCAGATCTGGGCTCCTTGTTGCCTATTTACATATTCATTTGAAGTGATTTTTCAGTACTGTTTGAAAACCTCTCTCAACCTGGTATCATGTAATAGCCGAGATCTAAGGCTCACCATGTTTTTGGTTCTTTTTTTCTTTGTCTTACAGATAACAGACGGGCACCTTTGGAAAGGTCACGCTCTCGCCACAATGGAGCTATCTCATCTAAGTGATTCCTGATGCCAAAGAATATGAAAAATATTTAAGTAAACAAAATCATTTGTTTTCAGAAGAATAAAACATGCATTCAAGGGTCAGAGTGGATATAAGTGTATTTCTGCAAAGGTCAAGCTAAACTGGATGAATTGATGTGCATTTGTAGAACTATCACTAGACTCCTCCCACAATACCTATCTGAACAGTTCACAGGACTAGAAATATTTGTTCCACTTTAGCGTAAAAATGTGTGTTCTTTGTTGTTGTGTGACCTGACTCTGAAGAGGGAATTGTAAAAAATTGAAGAGTTTTGAGACTTTCAAATATTCAAATATTTAAAATCCTAAATTTCTAGGTCACTCCCACTAAAAGAAAAAGAAGAAGAAAAAAAGAATAGAACTATTCACTGTCTGCTTCCAATTTAATAGATAGCAAAGGAAAAGGCCAAGACAAAATGTGCATGCTAATGATTTGGAAAGGTGCTAATATTGCACACAGTGTAAGAGAAGCCATTTTGAAAACTCAAAAAAGTACAGCTCCATGTCAGTCAAGTTATTTAGAATCTTATCTCAAGTGAAAGCTGATGGATTCATCTGCTTTGGCTGAAATTAAATTTATCATTAGTCTAGCGTTTCAGCATGATATTGCAAGCACATATCATTGCTAAAAATAAACGAAAGTTTAACAGAATCAGTTAGGGAAAATGACTTCAACTTTATTTAAAGAGGTATTTTCTAATTATGCATAGATGTCTACTTTATACAAATACTTTATATGACTATTTTTTGAGAAAAACTCCACATTTTAATGTTTGTGCTAGGGATGTACCTGAAAGTTCTATTATCTTTATTTAGATTTTAAAGGCAAATATTGATTCATATTTGTGGTTTATTTCTTCTCTCTATTGCTTCTTTCTCCCTTGACCCCCTTGAAGGCAGGGAATGGAGTTCTAGAAGACCTGGGAGGAAAGGGATTTCTTTCTATAAAAGGCAGCAGAAAACTGTGTGAAAGGTCAACTGTTCTATCTTCTTTTCTACTCCCCTTTCCAATTCTGTTTTGGTGGTCTGAAGAAGAAAAAAAGAAATTCTATATATGTATATGTATATACATGTGTGTATATATTTGTATCTCTTGCTGCAGTAATTGCACATCCCAGTAAATAAGTGAACTTCTCAGTCATCATCATACTTACCTTATATTAACAAATTTAAATGATGCTGCCACAACAATTCTGGGGGAAAAAAGGTCTATGTTTTTCTCAAATAGATGAAAGTTAAAGTTATACTTAACTTATCTGTTATTTTATGATATGCATTGAAATAATTGGTGTAACTTCTCTGGAGTGCAATTTGAAGACCAATTCATGCAGATGATTGTGATGACTGTAAAAGAATTATTATATGTATATTTCTTATGTAGAAAGTCCTATTTCTATTCCTCCACTGCACATGATAGAGAAAGAACAAATGACTGGCTTGGCAAGTCACCATCTGAGATAAGTGACCAGTAGCTCACAGAATTCTTTATATAGATGTATAATAATTTACATGGTTGCCTTGTCCTCCAGTGCATTCTGGCTTGAGTATTATACTTCAAAATTCTCTGAAAGCTGCTATAATAGAGAAATCAAAGTCACAACATCTGAGTTTTTTCCACTTTTTCCTGACTGAAAACACACATGTGCACACATAAACATGTTTGAGGACACATCTGTTTTCACACACTATTTTTAACAACAACAAAAGTTTAGGTCCTACTAATTTAGGTAAATAACTAATGTGTGCATTTTTGACTTTGCAAAGATTTTTTTTTCTGAAATGTTCGTAGTATCGCTTCTTTGAGTCTTTTGACTATAGAAAAATTATTTTTAAGTGTCAACCTTGACTAAATTTTGGAGACATTTGCCATGCCATATTATCAAACTTGTCAAGGTAGAAATAGTGATGTGTATTGCCTTTTCCAGATGCAAACTTGCCTTATTTTCTAGTTTGTGAACAAGAATGAATGAAGTGCTATTCTTGATAAGTTATATATTTGTATTTACAGCAATCCACATGCTTTTCACAAACATTAAAACATTCAGGGTCCAATAATTAAGTTAAAAGATTTACTTATCAGGTTTATAATGGTCCTGCTCTAGCCACTTGCATTTTTGTTTTAGATTGAAAAGTACATAGTGACATTTTAGTATAAAACCAAATTATAGTAAAATCTTTTGTTTCTTACTACCACATAGGAGAAGACCAATTATGCAGATTTTTTTTCAGAATCTTAAAAAAAATAGAAAACACACAAAATGTTAACTAATTATATTTGTTTCCTTTGGCTGCTATAATAAATAACCACAAATTTGGTGGCTTAACACAACAGAAATTGATTCTCTCATTGTTCTGAAATCTAGGGGTTCACAGGGTCATGCTCCCTCCAGAGATTCTAGAGAATCCTTTCTTGTCTCTTCCAGCTTCTGATGGCTATTGACGTTCCTTGGCTCATGGCCACATTTCCACTCATCTTTGCAGCACCTTTTGTCTGTGTACCTAATCTCCCTCTGCCAGGATAATCTCTTCATCTCAAGAACTTTAAGTTAATTACATCTCTAAAACCCCTTTTCCAAATAAGGGAACATCTAGAGGTTCTGCCCTCTGTCCCCAACCCCAAATTGATGTCTTTCTCATGTATAAAATATATTCACCCTATCCCAACATTCCTAAGTCTCAGCTGATTACAGTTTCAACTCTAAATAATTACAAATGTTCCTATTCCAGAAGGAGATAATGGAAAAGGGAGTCAGTCACCTGTCTTAATCATTTTCAAAAAGTAAATTCCCTTTAGGATTCAAGGCCTAGCAACAGTCCTCTCTGTCTCAGTGCCCCACCCTTTGGGTCTGAAGTTCTCCCCTCTTGGACCATGGACTGGACCTCTGCCTCTGTGCCCATGGGTCACAATTCTGACTCTCCCCTCATTATTGGCCCTCTAACTTTGCACTTGCAGCTTTTCCCTTGGTGCCATCCTCCTTTTATCTTGAAAATTGGCACATGTTTGTAGCTGAATAGTTTATATTGTCCTATTTTTCTGCCTGTAGAATATTGGTAGTCTGACAGCCTTCTCTAATTTTGTCCTGTCTCTGCCCCTTGCAGGCCAAGCAAAGACGTTTCTGCTGATATAGCATTCTCAAAAACTTGGTAGAGCTCCCATATATATCTTGTTGATTCACACAATTAGAAAAGAGGGCCCTTTTACATATCTTTCCTGGATAACTTTCTCTCTATTCCTGGTTTCTGCTGAGATGGTTGAGTAAATCCATGACTCAATGCCTGATCTCTTTAGCACTAGGCAAAGAATATCCAGCCACATCCTTAGCCTTGGCCCTATCTCCAGAGTACACTTTCCTAATACTGAATCTCCTAACTTTAGCCTCTTTTACATTCTGAATAGGCTTGGAATTTCTTAACTCATCAAGTACTGGTTCTTTTCCCACTTAACAGTCCTTTCCTCCATTTATCTTTCCTATTTTACTCTAGGCAGAGAAGAAACAATGCCATACCTCCAACTCTCCTCAACCAAATATCCTAGTTTGTCACATGTTCCCCTTGCCACACAACTGTAGGTGGCAATTCATATAGGCTTTTTGCCAATATAGAACGAGCATTGCCTTGCTTACAATATCCAATAAAATGATCTTCATTTCATTGCAGGCCCTCACCAAAAATGCCTTTTAACACTCATATGTCCATCAATGGTCCAGTCTATGCTTTTTCTACCACATGCATCAAAATTCTTCCAGTCTATGCCCATTATTCAATTTCAAAGCCACTTTCATATTTTAAGATATTTGTTACAGCAATAGCCCATTTGCCTGTACTGATACCTGTATTAGATTTTTGTGGCTGCTATAACAAATTACCCCAAACATAGTGGTTTAAAATAGTATTCTCTTCCTGTTTTAGAGGCCAGTGTCCAAAATTGAGTTATGTTCACTGTGTTTCATTTGGAAGCTCTAGGGAGAAATCTGTTCCTTGCATCTTCTCATTTTTTTGTGTCTGTTATCATTCCTTGGCTACATCTCTTTCTGCTCTTTCTCCACATCATCTTCCCTTTAGTGCATCTAATCTACCTCTGCCTCTCTTGTATTAGGACATTTATAATGGAATTTGGGGCCATTCAGATTACCCATGATAATCTTATCTCTAAATCCTTAATTTAATCATATCATCCAAATTTAATTACATTTTCCAAACAAGCTAATTCACAGATTATAGGTATTAGGATATGAACATATCCTCCTTTTTTGGAGAGGGCACCATTCAGCCACTACATTAGTCATTTACACTTTTAAAAATATATCTTTGGTGCTTGAGACAAATTTAAGGTTCTCTCTAAAAGCTTTTATCTGTACAGGCTACTGCATGCTTTGTTAAGTGGACAAAGTGGTTATTCTAAACTTTGGTTGATACTTTAGCTAATATGGCCAATTAGCTTGAAAAAAAATGGATCTCAAGTCTGTGCTTGACTGTATCTCTTCTGCCCCTTCTTTAAGAAGTCTTTGACCAAATGTCTTTTATGATTCATAATGCAGACACAAAACTACCTCTGATACAGAAGAGTTCCTTACACGCTTATTTTAGATATTGTGAATCCCTCAGCTGATGGGAGAGGTGAAAGCAAAGACAACATTAAATGAGTATTGAGGGAGATTGTGTCCATACCAAGCCACCTTGAAGAACCATTTCAGTAGCAGTAAACTGTGCATTTGTGCTCTCATTTTGCCTCAGAATAAATGTCTGTATCTATGCAGGACCAAGAATGACTTGCAATCTTTATGTAATGCCTACTTTACTTATTCAATAAAGTTAAGATAAACATTAAATGTTGTGTTGCCTATGATAATTTAATTAAGGCTGAATGAAAAGGCATGAGCTATTGAGTGTCAAGAAAGATGTAAGAACATTCTGTGAGAAGCTATGACTGAACAGAAGTCCAAGAGTTGTTTTTATAAGTGCCTGAATGGTGGAGATCACAGGATCATATTCAAAGACTCACATACACTTGCAGGGATCATAAGGTTTCCTTTTAGTATTCTTTAGAGATGTTTGTACATCCAAAAAGTCTAGAAAAGTCAGAAGGGTGATTTACATGCTCCAGAGAAGCTGTTTCTATAGTTTTTTTTTTTTTTTTTTTTTTGTCAAGTATGGCACTAAAGCAAATGGGCTTCAAATACTCAGAGGGGTAAATATCTGGAGAAATTAATTGAGGATTATGGGTTATTATTCTCTGGAGGACTTTGAAAATAATCTTTCATCATGGGTGGGCTGGCTTGAAGAAGAAGGGTGTAACAACCAGGTCTATAAATGACATGATCCAAAACCTGGCAACCCATTGGAATGATTTGTTCCAGCAATCAAATACATGAGCTTTTTCTCCTCACTGAAACCCAAACAGGCAATTCTTTAATAGAGAGTATGAAAACCATGATATATCCATAACTAGGGGAGTTGGAGCTTGATGCCAAGAGTTCAAGGGAAAAATGGAAATATGAAAATTGATATATATGCAATGCATGTAATATGCTATATAGTTTTGATTATAATAAAAAGAAAGCTATAGACAAAGACCTCATTTAGAGACTGAATTTCCTTAGATGTCTAGAGTTCCAATAGCCACAAATAAAACATTATTACAGTGAGTGTACATTGCAGAGGAAACAACTTGCAAATACACAAATTATGCAAATCATAGCTTTGTTCCTACTTCTTAGAAATTAACCAGAGTTTGAACTGTAGCCATGATGATACTATATCTTGGCTAATACAGGTTTGGGTAATATTTTCATCTGTATCTTGGCAAATTGAGGTCCAGTCAATATTTTTACCTTTTAATGTTTATGAACTATCATTAATTATAATAATAAATAACATGAAACCTTCAACTTCTCTGCCTTACTAAAGCCTCTCCCACTCTCATCTCCCAGCGTGACTATTCTAATCACTAAGTGTCTATTCAGTCGAAACTACTGTTTTCGGAGGCCTGTGGGATTTCTAAAAAAAAAAAAAAAATCACCATTAGTTTCAGAGAGGTAGAGTGGGACACAAGTATCAATGTTGACTTTTTGGAGGAAATGGCATAAGAACTGAAATTGAAAAGGTAAGTAGATTTGGATATTTGATAATTGTATTCAGCCAGTCCATATTTACTATGTGCTTACTTGTGCCACATACAGTGCTACACTGTGAGAATATAACACTGAACCTGATAGATGTGGTCCCTGTCCTCATGGAACTTCAATGTTTCTTAGGAGGAAAGCCATAAAGAGAGGTATAAACATGGAACTTCTTGGTGCATATACAGGGAAAGTTGAACAATTTTTTTAACTAAAGCATAAGATCCCTTCTAGGTTCATGTATGATTGAACAAACATCACGTACAACCAGAGAATTAAATGTTGCTCCATTTGTGTATGATGAGTTAAAATACATTCTGCTGTCATGTACAACTAAATAGAACAAATAAAAAATAATTTAAAATAATTAAAAAGTGTAAGATCCATGAAAAGCAGCGGTGGTTGCATGATTAGCACTTGATTCTGTAACAGGGAAAATGAAGGATTTTGTGCAAAGAAATTATATGAAGCACTTAAGGAGGCCCTGTGTATGACATATAGAGAAAGAAGAGGACACAGAAGGCCAATTTGGGGGAAAACCAGTGCAATAATACTTTTGAGAAACAAGGTTTACATTACGGTAGCATCAAAGGGACAGATCCCGGTGGAATCTAAAGAACTGGCAACCAATTGGATGTTGAGGGCCTGGGGAAAGGAGTCAAATCTGACAACAAGGTTTCAGACCCGAATGACTGATGAGCTACCTTAATAGAACAATTGAATACAAGATGACCTTATCATTTCCAAGGTGCCATAGACATGCACAGCTGCAATTCTGACACTTGGTATGATCCTATTATCTATACAGTTTGAATGGCTCATACAAGTAGCAGCAAATCATGGAGACATAGAGCAGACAAGAGAACATGATTTCTGCTCAAGAATTTATTCAGTATTATTATAGTGATTATGGTAATGAGAATAAGGGTAAGTTCTCTAGGTTGCTTTCGTTCTCTGTCCTTCTCTTTTTTTCCCTTTCTTTTTAATAATGCTGAAAGCCACGCAAGGGAGGAAGAATGGCTGTTCAAAGAAAGAAAAACTCTGACAAAGACTGAGTGGACATTAAAATGTCCCTACTCAGTTTTGGTCTCATACTGACAGGAAAGAAAGGCATTTAGATGATGAAGTATAATTCATGGGAATAGCTTTAATTAGTTGATAGCTAGGTCTTTTTAAGTGACTGGTTAATATTTTAAGCTGTACATTTAAGAGGTCCTTGAATAATTATTACTCTAAAAGAACAGCAAATTCTCCCATTTTTCCATTTTCCTGGAAATCTCTCAGATTTCTAAACTATGCCCAAGTCTTTTTAGGCTAAATACCTTTCTACTCAAAAAACCATAAGGCTTCTCTTCCCATCAAACGTTGGATCATGCGACAGTGAATAGCTTGATTTTAGGTAATATTTTGTTCTGGAATGGAACCTGTTTCTCAATTTGTTCTACCTTCCTCACCCCCCAATATCTTGTGTTATTTTCCTACAAAACCCCAAGTAGCATAAGAAATAAATTTAAAACACTTTGAAAACCTATAGCATATAATAACACAGTGGTCTAGACTTTTGACAAAAATCAAGTAATGAAGTATTTTACCTGGATGACCAAACTGATAGCACTTGTAGTGGCACTTGGAGGGAGGAAGAGAAGGGAAATTAAAGGAGTCATGTACCAAGTTCTCCTAGCAGAATTCAGTAAAATGATAAAAATGAGAGCACCTTACAGATGTCCATGACTTTTTGACTCCAGAGCATCTGTGATAAAAAGCCGACTTACTGTGTGACCTTATATTGTATACTCTGTGTTTCTGAAAAGGACTTTGAATTTTCAGGTCCATTATTCCATTATCTCATTTCCTCTCAGTCGACAAACTTCCTCAAGTTTCCACTATCCTATCAAATAACAACCTTCCTGTGAATCTCTCCTTCAAGGCCACCAATAGCCACCTAAATGCCAAATCTCATGAATTATCCTGATTACTCTTCCCCATATCATCTACCAAGTTCATTGAGCCCTCAATTCCCTACCTCTCAGGAAACTATACAGTCACCTTTCTTAGTGGTTGTCTTCACATGATTGTATTTGTATTCTCCACTCCCACTCATGGTCATCTTAGTTCCGTCCATGGCTTTGACAATTTCTTTCATGCAGATAACTCTCAGTTCCCTCCATTACCCCAGAACCACCTTTCCACTGAAAACAATAGTGAACACACTAAATATTCCTGTTTTCTGTCAGCTTTTTTGTCACTGTGACCAACAAGAGAGAGAAGAACAATGTAAACAAGGAAACCTTTATTTTGGCCCATGGTTTCAGAAGTCTCAGTCCATAAATAGTCTTTTCCATAACTCTAGGACCAAGGTGAGGCAGCACATCATGGTGGAAGGGCATGGTAGAGGAGTGCTGCTCAGGAGATGGCAATAAGGAAGCAGAGAGAGCTCCACTCACCAGGGATAAAATGTAAGCCCCAAAGGTATGCTCCCAGTGACCCACCCTTCTAGCCACTCCCTACCTGTGTACAGTTACCATCCAATTAATCCATATCAGTGCATCAATCCAGTGATTATGCTAAGGCTATCATTATCTGATTATCTCACCTCAGAATCTTTTTGTGTTGTCTCACACATGAGCTTTTGGCACACACCTCATACCTAAACCATAACAACTCCATATCTTACCAATCAAATAGGTTCTTTCCAGCAAACTTACTTTTTTTTCTATCCAGATTATTTGTCTTATCATTAATAGTAGCCCTTTCCTAATTTCCAAGTCTGGAAACTACTGATGGAAGTTAGTCTCCCTGTTTTAGTCTTACCTCTTCAACCCATCCTTCACACTGTTACAGACTTCACCCTAAGCTGTCTTTCTCTTCCCTTTTCAAAAATCGTTGTTTCCCTTAACAAAACTACTGTGGCCATCAAATGTCTCAGGAGCAGACTCAAACATAACTTTCAAGCCTCTCTTACTCCATCGGTCCAGCCATGCTGCACTGGGTTTATCATGCGTGCATAGCAATGATAAACATATGATTGCTTCCTTGAATGCCCACATACCTTCATGCCATGATACACACATGCAGTTCACTGGACTGATATGGCCTCACAGCCCAACCTCACTTTTTTTTCCTCCTATTAATCCTTCAAGGACCAACACTGCCTTTTGAAGCCTTACTTAATTTTCCTTCCCCCATTAAATAATAAATTGTGCTACTATGCTCCCACAGCAATTTGCTCATACCTCTATTATGGTCTTTATTTCATTCTGCCTTCTACCAGAGTTAGTTTTCTGTGTCCTTGACTAAATTGTAAGTTCCTTGATGGTCATAACTGTCTCATTCATCTCTGGGCCTTTACACAAAGCAATTGCTCAATGAATTAATGTGTAGTGTCAACTCTCAGGGAATTAAACAAATGAAAAGGAATGTTTGGTACAGGTAATGGAAAATCATAGCTAATTTCCACATTCAGGTGAGAACATAGCCTTCATCACTATATTGGGAACTGAGGACTTGCCTAAGGTCGATGATGTGGACAAGCTCCCCAAACTGTGGATGGCTGGAAGTTGACTGTAGAGGAGTACATTCAGTGGCTGATGACTGATTGAAGACGAGGAAGTTCTTTCCTCCAAGGTCAAGTTTTTTTTTTTAAAGAGAGAGTGAAAGAGGAGAGACAGAGATAATTTTTTGATATTTATTATTTTTTTTTTAGTTCTCGGCGGACACAACATCTTTGTTGGTATGTGGTGCTGAGGATCGAACCCGGGCCGCACGCATGCCAGGCGAGCGCGCTACCGCTTGAGCCACATCCCCAGCCCAAGGTCAAGTTTTTAACAAGTGTCTGCAGTGTACACTGAGGGATTTGGCTGTATTCCAATTATGCTAATATGTTTTATATATGGGCCTCCAGCATCCAGGATCCACCTCCCTAAACAATTTAATAAGTGTAAATATCAAGGCAGAGTTGTAAATGTGGAACTTATTTGTAATGTACCAACCTTGTTATTATCAAATGTTATGGGGTATATAAGTCATGGCAATTATGCTGCCTGCTTTTTATTACATTTATTTTACTTCTTAAAAGTGCACTATATCCCCATAAGCTTGCCCTATTCTGCTCTGCCTGACAAACCTCACCTGGCTGTGTGTTCTGGAGTCACAGAAGGCAAGAACTTTAGGGTCACAGGATTAATGGGCATCCTGTAAGAAAGGGACCTCCTGGTTCATTGACTCTACCCACTGATGCTATACCTCTACTTTAGGCCTCACTGAATGTGTCACCAATTCAAGGGTGAGACCTTGTGGGTTTTTCCATGAACGACATTTCATTATCTAACTCAGAATTGTTCCTTCCCCTTTCCTCCTGCCAGTGAGTGTGCGAATGTGTGTGTGGCCCTGTCACAGAGAAGTTGGCCATTTTGCAAAAAGTCTTCAACCCCTTGATTGCCAGCTTGGCACAATATACTCTAGAGCCACATCTTAAGTGGTCTAATTGGCAGGTGAAAGTGAGGGAAAGAACACCTGATTTTTCTGATTTGGACCAAAAACATGTCAATTATACCCAGCTCTTTTTTTTTTTAAGAGAGAGTGAGAGAGGGAGAGAGAGAGGAGAGAGAGAGAATTTTAATATTTATTTTTCAGTTATCGGCGGACACAACATCTTTGTTGGTATGTGGTGCTGAGGATTGAACCCGGGCCGCACGCATGCCAGGTGATCGCGCTACCGCTTGAGCCACATCACCAGCCCCTATACCCAGCTCTTAATTCCTATTTCATAGTCCCTTTCTCCTCCCTGCTTCTCACTAAACTGCATCAACCACTGAGAAGAGGAAAGGCAGGTGAATCTCTTATTCCATATAACTAAACACTATAGCAATGGTCTTCTTTCAGTCAAGTCTTTCTAGTCCAGCGTAAGCTTCACCAGGCTTTCGGGAATCATGCAGGAAACCTTCCAGACCACAGAATTCTATTGGAAGTAGATGTTTTTAAGGATTTTGAAAAGTGTACTGCTTTTGAAGTTTCCTTCTCAGAGAATGTCCGAAAAGAAAAAACTAGTAGTTCATCCTTATACTCAGGATGTACTTTAAGAGTCTCATGTCCTCTATTGGCAGTACCCTCCTCCCTTTTTTAGTTTAGGATCCAACAACAATGTTAGCAAATAAACTATTCACCTGTTCATCATTCATTCCACAAATATTTCACTAAGCATCTACTGTAAGGAATATACAAAATAATCTCCAGAATGAGAACAGTTTGTGTATTAAAATGCCATATAAACACTAATCATTATTAAAATTATCTTACTGAATAACACCTCTAGGAAGATCCCCAAATCTGTCTTTCATACCCTCAGTCACATTTTGGTCAACCACCTCAAGCTCACCATGTCAGGAATAAAAATTAGCTGGGCACAGTGGTGCACACCTGTAATCCCAGCAGCTCTGGAGGCTGAGGCAGGAGGATTGTGAGTTCAAAGCCAGCCTCAGCAACCTAGTAAGGCCGTAAGCAACTCAGTGAGACCCTATCTCTAAATAAAATATTTTAGAAAAAGGGCTGGGGATGTGGTTAAGTGGTTAAGCATCCCTGGGTACAATCCCTGGTATCAAAAAAAAAAAAAGGATCAAAATTATTTTTTCTTGGGGTTGGGGATGTAGCTCAGTGGGAGAGTGCCTGCCTCACATGTGTCAGGCACTGGGTTTGATCCTCAGTACCACATAAAAATAAATAAAGATATCGTGTTCATCTACAACTAAAACATTTTTTCATTATTTTTTTCTTCATCTACCTCCTTCTTCAAGACTCCTTTGAGTTTATCACTAGCACTGACATTCTTCTAATCACCAGGGGTGGAAATTTTCTAGCTCTCTCTGGCATCCATGCCCCCACTCCACTTTGTCAATTTTCTACTCAGCATAATTTACATATATCTCTTTCTAATTTCAAAGCCACCATCCAAGACCAGAACCTAGGACCTCACTCCTTGATTACTATAATAACTGTTCTTCCTGCCTATACTTCTATTCATTTCCAAAGCAACCTTCTGATCATCTGATTCCCATACCCAGAGCCCTGCAGTAGCTTACAGTGAATACAAAGCTAAAGTCCAAGCTCCAGCTGAAGAGCCAACCTCCTACACAATTTGGCCCACTTTTCCAAACTTTCCTCTCAGTCTTAGTAATATACCTTCTATTACACCCATACAAACTTAAGTCACCATTCTCTGAAAATTCTCTGTGTTCTAGATTGGCACTGATCAGGAGAAATATGATGCAAGCAATTTATGTGATTTTCAATGATCTAGAAGGTACATTAGAAGAAGGAGGAAGAAGCCAGACACAGTGGCACATGCCTGTAATCCCAGTGGCTGGGGAGGCTGAGACAAGAGGATCAAGAGTTCAAAGTCAGCCTCAGCAATGCCGAGATGCTAAGCAACTCAGTGAGACCCTAAATAAAATATAAAGTAGGGCTGAGGATGTGGCTCAGTGGGTGAGTGCCCCTGAGTTTAATCCCCAGTACCCCCCCCCAAGAAAAGAGACAGGGGGGGATGGGGAGGAGGAAGAAAGGAGGAAGAGGAGAAATGGAAGAAGAGGGGGAAGAAAATTTTATTTATGCAAAATACTATTCTGATAACATATAATCAATATAAAAATTACTGATGACAAGTACATTCTTTTTTCATACTACATCTTCAAGAATCCATAAGTATTTTATACTTATAGGAAACCTCAATTTGTACTCACTGACCATATTTCCAGGGCTCAATAGCCACATGTGGCTATCAGTTACAATACTTGATGGCAGATATCTATGCCCTACCTGTACCTCTTATTCAATCTCTGTACTGCCCTGGACATGACTCCTATTCAAACTGTCACCTGTAGAAATGCTCCCATTCAAAATCCTAGGTTCATAGCCCACATGCTTTAAGGAGTCTCTCAAATAAAATTCATTTTTCCCTTCACCCATTCTACTGTATCCACTATTTTTGTATATATTTCTAAATGTTTCTGATAGTACATTTATTTGTTTATCTCAGAGGCAATCAATGGCTATGTGTGCACATTCCCACCCATAGCCATGCTAATTTCCTTCCCTAGAGGCAACCAATATTATGAGACTTTGTGTATCCTTGCAGATTTTATATACAAATTAAAATACTGATTTCTTCTTCCCATACCTTTAAAACAAACATACTCTTTTGTACCTTACATCTTAGCCCTGAACAGTCTACCTTAGAGAGCATTTCATATGGAACACATGTAAAATGCTCCATCGAACTTTCTACTACGTATTAAAGATCATCCTATTTATGTCCATCTCCCTGAAGAGGCTTTTAATTCTTAGAGGGTATAGATTTTGACTTCTTTTCTATATGCTTACATAGCTCTGTACTTTGGACTCTCGTGCTATACATAATGCTCAATAAATGTTTGTTAAATTAAATTGCGCAAACTGTTACCAGATTAATCTTCCTGAAATGCTCTTTTGCATATGGCAACCCACCCACATGAAAACATCATTAACTTCTAATTGCCCACAGCATACATTTCACATTCAAGGACCTTCACCATCAGGTCCAACTTTCCTTTCCAGACTAATTTTATTCCTTAGAAATACACCCTTTGCTTTAACCAATAGGTCTCCTCACTGGAACTTTGCCAGAGGTTGGTATGTATAGTTCTCTCTGTCTCTCTCCTCTCATATTCCAATGTCTTCCCAAGTAAAGTATAAACCCCTGAAACAGAGTTGATATCCAATGCCTTTATTTATCCCAGGACAGTACCTGCAATTTGGTAATGCTTACTGCATACTTGATGGGCTTTGTAAGTATCTTTCTCCAGGCTTGTTCCATCCTTTACCTTCCCTTGGACCTGGCCTACTCCAGGCAAAATCATAATTGCCTAGATTCTACATTTCCTTCTACCAGACACAGAAGACCATTTTTTTCTCTAATTCATTTTTTATTTTTAAACCATCCTTTCCTCATTCAAGGGATTTTCAAGCCAGAGAAGTTGTAGGCAGAGGCAGTGACTGGGGTCAAAGCTCAAAATAAGCATAGTTTCTGCGAGGGAGTTTTTGTTCCCATTTTAACATTTTGTCTAGAATTCCATTTATTTGAATGTAAAATCACTGACTTTTCATATGTCTCAAACAATGGATGCTACTTTGAGATTCACATCAAAAGCCAATATGGCTCTAACATGGTTGACTAACACTTTAATAAAGCCCAATAGTACTTAAAGAGTATCAGCTCAAAGATGGGAAGTGTTACAATAGCTACCACTTAGCACCATGTGGCAGGTGCTGTTCAAAAGCTTTACACTCTTCATTTCATTTATTCTTCACAACCATCCTGAGATAGGTTCTATTATTCATATTTTACAAATGAATCAGCTGAGGCTTTGCAGGGGTGATAAGGTAATATGATCAAGGTGTCTATTAATAAGTGGTGGAAGTGAAACTTGAACGCAGATAATATGGTACCAGAACACATACTCACCATTAGGCACATTTTAGCTCCTACCTTGAGAAAGTTGCTGCCTTTCTGGTGTGTGTCACTTGAAATCTATTATATTTGAACCCTGCTGGAGCATGGGTGTCAACAGCCTTATCTCTGCATCCCTTTTGTTTTCTTTGTCCTTGTTCTGATTTTCCATTGAATCTCTTGTATTTCCTCTGCTACTAGCCAAGAAAGCCTTTGTATCTAGATTGTGTCTAGAGCATTCCTTGCTACTTGAAGTATACCCCGTGAACCAGCAACATCAGTATCACAAGGAAACTGGTTTGAAATGAAGCATCTCTGTCACCACTCCAGACCACTGCATCAGAATCTGCATTTTAAAAGATGCTCACGTGATTTGTATGTACATTAAAGCTGGAGATGTGCTGCTCTCCATCTTCTGGAGTGTTCCCTTAGTGATTCCTAGCTGGAGTCTTCTGGACACAGAAGTCAAAAATCTATGGCTTGAAATGGAGGGAATCATTTAAGTTACTCCCTTTTCTCTGGCTTTGAGCAACTTCACTCAGAGACCATGTATATCTTGCTGTCTTTCAAATAAAAAATATCTGGCTGAAATGAAGACAGCCACATGTTAGCCATAATTCCTTCCCCAAACTTCATTCATGCTCTCCTGGTGTCTCACACTGCCACAACATACACCTTTATTTTATATAAAGGAGGTATTTTAAATTCAAAGCATTGGAACCTTTGAGAATAGATACTCCTCTAAAAATCAAGTTTATTTACAAAGCTCCCTTTATTTGGTGGTGACAATAGGATAAATGAATTGCCTTTGAAGGTATATAGAGAAATGATTAAGTTAATTTACAATAATTGCTTTAATCATGACATATTGAATTGTAGTGTCTAAAGTGAGTTCTCTCTGACTGAGGTAAAGAAAAAATATATCATCATGCCATCTGAATCACAGTAGAGATTCTGCCCTATGTGTCAGCTTTTCATCACATTATCCATGTGATATACAGGGAGAGATCTGGAAGTGGCTTCTCAACCCACCCACAATGTCTGACTGCCACTGCTTTAAGATAGAAAGCCCATTTCAGAAGCAAAGCCATTAGCAGCTATTAATTCCTTATCTCTAATAAATTGTCCAGACCAGAACTTAATTGGAGAAGGCGCTCAGGAATAGGACACTGGATAAGAAAGGATGAAATAGAGAGTAGTCCTGCCAGCTGCCATTTCCAAAGATACCTATGATTTTGTTCCCACACTTCTTCAAGAAGCACCTGGAGTAGGAACATGGTGTTTAAGGTGATATTTCTTCTTGATACTGGTACCTCTGCCTACCCCATTCCTGCCTTGTGGTTGCCCGCTTCTCTCCTAGAGGGGATTTCCTAGGTCAAACCTGGCTTTGATTTTTTTTTTTTTAGAGAGAGAGAGAAAGAGAATTTTTAAATATTTAATTTTCAGTTTTTGGTGGACAGAACATCTTTATTTTATTTTTATGTGGTGCTGAGGATCGAACCCAGCGCCCCGCGCATGCCAGGCGAGCGCGTTACCACTTGAGCTACATTCCCAGCCCCTGGCTTTGCTTTTTGAGTGATTCAGATCTGAGTCCACTGATCAAGAGGAAGGGCCCCTATTCACTGGTGCACTCCTTTCAAGTCAGAAGCATGGAATTGCATTGAAAGCAACTGAGAACTTTCTAAGACATTTGGCTGACAGTTATCCTATTGTTTTATTTGATAAGAACTATACTCTTCATCTTTGGCCCTCCGTGAGCTCGGCTCCACCCATGATTTCAATCTCAAAGTTTCCTGGAGGGCTCTGGCCAGATGTGACCAGTAGCTTATTTTGATCTGGTATCTGGTATGTGGCCTCAAATAACAGAGAAAAGAATGACTGTGGGTATGTGACATTTATGTGTCAGCCTCCAGATTTTTGCAAGAAGCAGTGAAAGTTAAAAAAGAAAAAGAAAAAAGAACCATTGCTTTTGAATTGGAAAGAAAGTACTTGGCAGCTAAAAATATGGCAATGAAGCCCACTTTCAACAGTAGAGGACATTGTGTGTTGGGCTCTCTTGGTGTCAAGACTTTAAAGAGAGTCATTATCAGCAAGAAGCAGATGTGGATCATTATTATTAATATTTCCATACACTAACTTCCTTCTGAGGAGCTTAGCCTGTTCTACATTGATTATCTCACATATCCTTGAGGGCTTTTGATTACTGTGGGGAGCTTGGGGAATAGAGGGAGTTGACACACAAGTGTGTACCCTTTAAGAATTCACAAAACACTTTTATATCTAGCATCTTGTTTGAGCCTCACAACACGTCTATGAGGTCTTCAGAGGTTATCATGCCCTGTTTGTGAAAGTACAGCACTTGAAAGCCAGGCCTTCTGGCTCCAGTGGCCTGCCTCTTTGCACTACATCCCAAATGCCTCAAGGGCAGCAGCTTTCAGAACTGTTGTTGCTGTAGATGGCATTCGTCGCAGATGGCATTGGCTGTTTTTTAACTTCCAAACATGTAGGAATAGCCATGTGTTTCAGAACAGGGCAGGTTGCAGGGTCTTCTTCCACAGCCTCATTCACTCTTTATTAAACTCTGACTCCATATTGAAGGTTTGTAACACTAAATACAGTGTGTTTATATCTGTCTCCTTCCCTCCCACCCCAGGTAGAATTCACGTCTCTATAGGTCTCATATGTTTTTATGCCTAGGTTCCAAATTGTTTCTTGGCTATTTAAAACATCTTACACACCCTGCCATTCTTTCCTGTCCCTCCTCTGCCCCCTTGCATAGACATTGGTATGTAAATGCATACACAATTGACAGACCTGACTCCCTACCAGAAGCAAAATTTTTACTAATCTTTATTTCCAGTGTTAAGCAACCAATATGCTTCTTTTTTTCCCTCTGCTTATATGAGGTGACATGGTATTGTTAGGCGCTTTCAAACTATTTCTTTTTTTACCCTGATTCTCTAATATATAGCCCCTTGAAAAACATTGCTGTATTATTACTTATCGAATTTTATTACATTTAGAACTGTTTTAATTTCTGTCCCCCTATACTCTAACCTCCTCAAGCGCAGGAATGTAGGCCTGGTTCATCTTTGGAATGTCAATTGCAAAGTAAAGTGCCCTGGATGTAATTTGTTGAACAAATGAATAAATAAGCAGTTCCAGAAGAGGACATATTCAATGCTACTACATCATTTTTCCCAGGTCTTGCTGATTTTAGCAAGAAGTACAAATTAGAACTGTTTAAATTCTTGAACACACAACTGTGAATAACATCAATGAAAATGACAAGAGGTCCTTCTCTAACCTCCCCCCATTCTGTCTATTATCCCATTGAATCTTTAGTGCTCAGGTTCTCTATGCCTGTGCTTGATTAATTATACACTTTCTTCTTTCATGTTGTATGTTTCAACTGACAGTAGTTGCCCAGAATTAAATGCATGACCTCTAAGAATCTAAGACTACTAACAAAGGGCTGGTTTCCCACTCTAATGGGCTGTCATGGTAATCCTCAATGGGGTTGATTCAGTAATTTAGAAGAAGCTGCCATGCTAAACTAAAGGTTCAGATCAGTGCCACTGGTCAGCCTACCACTTGCACCTGAACTTGAACTTACTTTCATGTTGTTTTCATACTTGTTTGCATTTCTATTTTGCGTATTAGACCCATGCATTACAGACTATCTGGATTTGAAAAAATCAAGTGTTTTGTTATGTTTTGCTTATTTTCAATTTCAATATACCAAAAAACATTTTCTTGGTAAATCCCATCTCTTTATTACAATTATCATGAGTGGAACATATTGACTGAGCTTGAGTTCTTGTGTATTAAGGTAATACCTATTTAATCCATACATACATAAGAATTAAAACACATTATTCCTTTCTGGTGGACATTAAAAAACTTTAGTTCAGACAACGTCAATCTATCACAACTTGTATAAAATACAGTAAAAATAAATTACTAGACAACCGTAAAGAAAAAGTCATAATAAAAGCCTCCGTTTTTCAATTAGTATCAACAGACATAAAAGCACTCTATCAAATTGCTCTAAGATTCCTGAATGCTCACTCTCAACAACTACAATTACCTCATCGTGGGCCATCATCAATCCACAAAAGCAAGATATAAGGAGTACTGCATGAGGTTATGTGCTTATCCAGGACTTAGCCAAACCTTATAAAGGTCTGGATTGGTTTTGGATCCCCAGGGCTTAGCCTCCATAATGCATAATGATCATGTATCCAAATGAATGCATGCACCCTTTTTTCAATGACTTTCAACCGTTGCTGGCATGAGTTAGAATGGATGTGAACAACCTAACACTGTAACTAAAGGTGCAATCTTTAGAGACAGATTTAGGTTAAAATTCTGGTTTAGACACTTATCAGCTGTGCAACCTTGAACTAGTTATTTGACCTCTCTGTGCTTCAGTTTTGTCTATAAAATGAGGCTAATTATACTACCTATCTCACAGTGGTATTGTGAGAATTAAATGATATGATGCATTTGAAATAGTTAACAGCAGGGCATGGTGGCACATACCTATAATCCCAGGAATTTGGGAGGCTGAGGTAAGAGGATGGGAAGTTCAGAGCCAGTCTCAGGAAATTATTGAGGTCTCAAACAACCTAGTGAGACCCCATCTCAAAATAAAACAATAAATTAAGAAGCATTGGGGATGTAGCTTGGTGGTAAAGCACTCCTGGCTTCTATCCCCAGTACCAAAATAAAATAAAGCAGAATAATAAAATAAACTATTTTGCAAGGCACATACTAAAAATTCTCATTAGGGGTGAGCTATCATTGCTATATGATTATCTTAGTCCATATGGGCTGCTTTAACAAAATTCCATAAACAAGGTGGCTTAGAAACAACAGAAATTTATTTCTCAAAGTTCTGGAGGTTGGGGATTGTAAGACCAAGGTACAGGCAGAGTTGGTGTCTGGCTAGGACCCACTTTCTGATTTATAGAGGGTAAGTTCTTGCCATTTCCTCACAAGGTGAAAGGGGTAAGATAGGTCTCTGGGGTCTTGTTTATAAGGGCTAATCCTCCTAGTCAACTTCCAAAGGCCCCTCCTCCTAATACCATCACTTTGAAATTAGGATTTCAACATATGAACTTTGGGGAGAGGAACACAAACATTCAGACCATGGTACTGATTATCAAGTCATGTTATGTCCCCTTCATTTCACAAGAGAGGGAAGTTGCAAATTTGTTGTTCTTGGGCCCCTTATCCCATAACTCTGGGATTATACAAATTGCTTTATTCAGTATATCTCAGGCTTGGCAGGACTGCTCTGGAAAGATTTTGTCCTTTTTCCTTTACTAAAGGTGATTACTCATTGCTCCCAATAATGATCCTGCAACCTATCAAATCAGTAAACTTACTGTTCTTTCCATATCCTCAGCTAATTCTTAACTCTTGGTATTTTCTCAAGAACACCCTCAACTTGGAATGCCCTCTCCAATCTTTTCTGTCTCAGTCATTTTCCTCATTCATAACTAATCTCCAAATTATTCTCCATAATGTGTGGTTCTCAAACTTTCATATTCACCAGAATCACCTAGGGAGACTATTAACAATGCTCCTTCCTCAACTCCACTCCAAATTCTGATCTAATAGGTCAAGGGCAGAGCCTAGGAATTTTATTTTTTTATAAGACCTTCTCTTAACCCCACCAACTTCTATGGGCTCTCTGAGGCATTAACTTTTTTGGATCAAAGATGGAGAAATATGGTTTTATAAGAAAACACTAGTTAGCATCTCTTGAATCAATTATTTTCCCCCAATTTCTTTAAATGCTAATACTTTTAATAAAGTAACACCTTATTAACTCAGCTCCATTAAATTGGAATTCTTGATAATGGAACAGAAACTAGGCTGCCAAAAAGGGAGGTGGGAGGCTGAAGATGAATCTCCCTTCAAGATGATGAGTAGAGCTAGCCATACATATTTAGATAGGTGCTAAGTAATTCTTTGCTGATTTATTCATAGACTAAAAGTTCCTTGATTAGTCCACTGGAAAGCTCATCTACCATTTTCTCTCACTTGGATTGTTGCCTTACCCTCCTATTTGGTATCCCTACTGCGACTGTTGCTTCCCAGTGGTTCATTCTCCACATAGATACCTATGTGATCTTTAAAAAATAAAATAAAATTCTGTTGTATTACCTGAGTCAATAAAACCTTTTAATGATTTTCTCTTGATCTTATGATAATAACCAAATGCTTTATCAAGGTATATTAGTTAGTTTTTCATCACTGTGTCTAAAATACCTGAGAAGAACAATTTAGACGAAGAAAGATTTATTTTGACTCATGGTTTCATAGGTTTCAGTCCATGATAGGCTGGCTCCATTGCTTTGGGCCCAAGATGAGGCAGAATATCATGGAGGAAGGCCAATGGCTTCCCAAAAGCCCCACCTCTGAACCTTTCTTGCTGTATTGGGGAGACCAAGCCTTCAACATTAATACTTTGAGGGACCTTCCAGATCCAAACCATAACACAGCATGTACAAATCTCTGCAGAATCTAGCCTTGCTGACCTTCCAGTCTCATTATTTTCACCCCCCTCCTTTCTCAGTTCTATGGCTAGAGCACAGTTCCTCTTACTCTAGAGCTGGTGTATATGCTGTTCTGTCAATTTGATCACCCCACCTTTTTTTTTTGGAAAGGTCACTCTACCATTGAGCTGCATCTTCAGCCCTTTTTATTTTTCATTTTGTGATAGGGTCTTGCTAAGTTGCCCAGGCTGGCCTTGAACTTGTGATCCTCTTGCCTCAGCGTTGCTGGGATTACAGGCATGGGCCTCTGCACCCAACTCTTCCATTGATTTAAAATGTTCATCTCTGCATTCCTTCCCCACCCCGCACCCCACCCAAATATATACTTCACCAGCCTCTACTCATCTTTTGAATCTTGGGTCAAATGCCTCTTCCACAGAGAATCCTTCCCAGCTTCCTACTCTGGATCGGCTTCTTTTGCTATATGCTTTCAGACAATCATGTTTCTTTCCCTCAGAATACTTTATCAGTTTGTGATTATACAATCATTACTATTATTTGGTTAAAATCCACCTCCTATTCTAGATAATAAGCTCCCTGAGGACACAAAGCATATATTTTTGTTTGTCACTATATCCTCAGCATCTAGCATAGTGACCAAAAGATCAAAGTGCTTGGAACAATTTATTCAGTGAATGGACAGAATGAATGTCTTCTATTCCATCCCAGGGCAAACCACATTGATCCAAATTTCTCCTTTACTTTTCTCCCAAATCTAACACTATTCTGACTATGTACAAGTAAATGTGTGTGACATGAGTGCAAACTCCCCTGGCAGGGACATCATGCTCAAGGGAATGACATTCAAAACCTGTCCATGTAATCTTTAGCTTTGAGCTAGTTCTGTGAGCCAGGGGATGAGAGAAGCACAATACTGATGACTCCTGCCCATTGGCTTCTGCACCCAATAGTTAGCTTGTTCCACCCAGGTATCAGATGGTAATGATGGAATCCTTGTTCAAGTCATTAAGTTACAGTTCAATGTTGTCAAATCTTGTTAGCAGCAAATGCCCTCTATGCTAAACATATAACACTTTTGCTTTAAGGTTACCCAACTTGCATTTTCTTATATGCATGTAATTACAGTTCTTGAAGTAATGCTGAGGAAAAACAGTACAAGAATGACGGGTGATGGTAATGGGGAATGGGTGGCTGGTTTCATTTGATGTGCCATTTCTTGGTACCAGAATGCTACATTTGGCCTGGCAGGGTGGGGGGGAACTGAAGACTTGGATTTTTAAAATCTCAGATTTAATCGATATGTTTTCTTTGCTCCCAACATAGGTAAACGCCACATAAATCCTGCGACTCTGGATGGATGGAGGCATAACATGCTAATGCTCTGTCAGTGAAAACCTTAACTATGGAGCAACTGGACAATTGAAATGATTTTCTAATTGGTCATAATTCTCCAAACATTCTAATATCACATGTTGTCCCTGCAGTCCATCTGGGGAGAGGCATGCCATAGGAAGACTGTAAAAGTGATTGGCCTCACAATTACTTTATTTGCTCAAATATTCTATTTGGATTTTTTTCCCAATTGTGGCTATTTTAACTGTCCCTTCAAATGATGCAATTAGTGATATTCTTCAACATCTGAGATGCTGTTGGCAGGACCTGTGGATTTGAGTAATTTGGGTAGCTTTCTACAGAGTTGGCAGAGCCATTTTAATATAATGATTCTTCAAATGAGTGTGCTTTAGTGTGTTATGATTTTTCCTTTTTAGTCACGACTGGCAAATGGAATAAAATCAAATGAAAGTAGGGTTAATCTTAAAATAGGTAAAGGAAATATCCCGTCCATGTGCTATGCTTTTCAGATAATCTTAATCCATCCTCTATTAATTTGCATGCATATCCATTAGTCTCTATGAGTGGGAAGCCTAATTTCTCTCCTTGGTGATACTCAAGTTTTTCTATATATATGGTTTTAAGTTTCTCAATAAAACCATCTGTTATGTAAAATAATCTCCCTGTTTGCTAAAAATTCATTCGGAAAATGTTTGGAAAGTGTCCACTAGATATAATTATTCTTTGCCTACTCCTTTTTCCTAAACTCCATTGAAAATATGCAAAAAGATATTGTTCAAATGAGGTCATCAGTGAGATCAGATGGTGAGTTACTATATGACCCCAGTACTTTGTCATGGCCAACTGAACTATGGATCAACACTAGGCCCAATTCAGTCTTTATGGGATGATCAGTGGCCTATGAGTTACTCTTGCATAAGAGTACTAACCAATCAGATCCTCACTCATAGAGAATTTCAATTTGAGGCTCAAAAAATCAGCTCATGGGGCTGGGGATGTGGCTCAAGCGGTAGCGCCCTCACCTGGCATGCGTGCGGCCTGGGTTCAATCCTCAGCACCACATAAAAATAAAATAAAGATGTTGTGTCCACTGAAAACTAAAAAATAAATATTAAAAATTCTCTCTCTCTCTCTCTCTCTCTCTCTTTAAAAAAATCAGCTAATTTGTCAGTAGTGGGAAAAGTAGAAGCAGAGACAGGATAGCAGAGCTAAACTACTAGCAGAGCAGGAGAAGATGGAAAACTAGGACACTCCTTGTGAAATCATAGCTTACATAAGAAAGATAGCATGAGAAACAAAGGTCAAGATTTTTTTGAATTGTATAGTTTGTTTTTTTACAATAAACTTTCACTAACTGAGATATGCTGAGCATATCATTATTCTTTGTAACTTGACTATATCTAAAACATGAATCAACATTTTAAACTTTTCTGAAGTCTAGTTTTCTATATAGATCAAATTAGAGGCTGAGCTAATATAAAAACCCAGGTCTCCTTATTCCTGGTGTAACAATGTTTGCAAGATCAACATACTATCTATTGGAAAAGCTTTAATCTTCAATTAGTTGAAAAGTCAATTCATAATTGAGATATTAGTTCTTCAGGCTTGCCGCTATCAGTTGCATCAACACTATAAAGCTGTCGTGTATAGGAAAGGTTGGTGAGGATTTAGTAAGATGATAGGAAAATTGCTAAGTGAATTGTATAAAATATTTGATTAGCAAAATGGCACACTTTGAAATGAAATAAAGAGTTAAATAAATGAAGAAAACTTCCTTGTGGTCATTTGAGGCCCTGGCAAGGAAAACTTGCACCCAAGACTGAACTTTCTTTTTTTAAAGACTTCTCCTTTCCTAGTTCATGGAATTTATTTTTATTTATTCATTTAGGTTATTATTTATTTTTCATGGTATTGGGGATTGAACCCAAGGACTCATGCATGCCAGGCAAGAGCTTAAGCCCTGAGCTATATCCCCAACCTGGCACTCAACTCTTAAAGCCTCAATCGGAAAACAATTTTCTGCAGTGTTTCAGAAGCAGCCTTTAAACATGTTTTGCATGCTTAGATTTCAGTAAATGTTCCTCTTCTAAAATGAATCTAACTTTCCTTCAGATCTGCCCAGATTTCTGCAATAATGCCACCATTTCCCATACTTCTTAGGTTAATACCCAAGGCTCCACTTTGTTTTTTTTAGATTTATTTTATTCTACATTGTTATATATGACAGCAGAATGCATTACAATTCATATACACATATTGAATACAAGTTTTCATATCTCTAGTTGTATACAAAGTATATTCACACCTTTCGTGTCTTCATACATGTACTTAGGGTAATTATGCCAAGACTCCACTTTCTAACAGTAATTATACCAAGACAAGGAAATGTTACTTAAGTTAACCAAAGAAATATTATGGTTCATGCTGATGTTTTAAGCTCTAAACCCTCTATCCCTGCAAAAATTTTGGTGTACTATGAAGTATCCAAACAAGTGAAACTTATTGTAAGACTTTCCAAATACCAGTAGGTTCAGATAACCCATGAAATCAAAGACACTTATTAAAAGAAACTTTGAACTTCTTTGAACCTCTGTAGCCACACCTATAAAAAGGAAATGATAAAACCTGCCATGCCAACATAACCCCTCTGAATACTAGAACATGAAAATTGGAAATGTCTCCGCCAACCTTATTCAACCTCCCTCCTTTACCCCATGGGTAAGGTATGAGCTTCCAATGGGATAATATAAATGCATTTAGAAGAATGCTACAAGGTATTAACATCATTGCTCTTTGTTTTCATTTGAATGATGCCATTGCTAACTGTTCCAAAAGAGCCTCTTGGCTGCTCACTTACTGGTTATCTCAAATGGAAAGACTTCTATTTATCACCTGCTCCTGCCAACACTTTCTGTCCTAAGCTTTAGCTCTATGCAGAATAACAGCCAGTATTTCTTTTTCATGTGTCTGCCTCCACCTTTGATGATTACATCTAAATTTATCCCCAGAAAATCTAACATACATCCCTAGCCAAGATGGCACTTCCTGATTTGTCCTATTCAAGTCTCATCCTCCTTGTAGAAAAACAGTAGGTCTTATCTGGAACAGCTTTGAGAGATAATCTTGTCTAAAGATTCCCTAATGCCAGTCTGCAAGCCAGCTGCATATGAATTATCTGGGAGATTTTTGACAAATGTAGATTTTTGGTTTTTAGTTTTCTAAAACTTTTCATTACAAAAAACATTTCAAACACAATAAATGAGACACTATAACAAAAAACTCCTAGATACTCATCACCCAGTTTCTACAATTAGCCACCCATGGTCAATCTTTTTCATTTTTATATTATCCAATCACCCCTCCCCCTGGGTTATTTTGAAGCAAATTTCATGAATAAATATTTCAAAATGCAAAACATGTATATTTTATTTTTTCAAATAAAAATTCCTGATACACCCGAGTCTCTCTCACTTTGTCATCAAGCCAGAGGGGCAGAGCAGAGCCGCCGCCTGCGCCCAGAACAGGCCCAGCGACCCGCTGGCGTGGTAGTCATGTCACCCCAATTGGAGTAGGGGCAGAGCAGAGCCGCCACCCGAGCCCGCAAGGTAGGCAGACCTGACACCAACCGGCGGAACAGGCCCAGCGGCCTGCCGGCGTGGTAGACACGACACCCCAATTGGAGTAGGGGCAGAGCAGAGCCTTTGCCCGCGCCCGGAACAGGCCCAGTGGCCCGCCGGCGTGGTAGTCACGTCACCCCAATTGGAGTAGGGGCAGAGCAGAGCCACCGCCCGCGCCCGGAACAGGCCCAGCAACCTGCCGGCGTAGTAGTCAAACACCCCAATTGGAGTAGGGGCAGAGCAGAGCCGCCACCCGCGCCCGGAACAGACCCAGCAACCCACCGGCGTGGTAGACACGTCACCCCAATTGGAGTAAGGGCAGAGCAGAGCCTCCGCCCGTGCCTGCAAGGTAGGCAGACCTGCGACCAACCGGCAGAACAGACCCAGCGGACCATCAGCGTGGTAGACAGATCACCCCAATTGGAGGAGGAGCACAGCCGCTGCCCGACCCTGCAAGGGAGACTTTTCAACTATACAAGAGTAATATAAATATATAGGGGGAAAATTCAATAACACAACAATTTCACCAAGCAGAAAGAAACGCGAGCAGTATGAAACAACAAGGAAAGAAAGGACCACAAGCAATGCAGGTTAACTCAACTTTAGAAGAGGTAATAGCTACAGCAGATGGAATGTCATATAAAGAATTCAGGATATACATGCTTCAGATGATCTGGAGTCTCAAGGAAGACATTAGACAGCAAAATCAGACAATGAAAGATCACTTCAACAATGAATTACATAAACAAATCCAAGAAGCACAAGATCAACTATACAGGGAGATAGAGGTTATAAAAAACAAACAAACAGAAATCCTAGAAATGCAGGAAGCAATAAACCAACTTAAAAACTCAATTGAGAATACTACCAGCAGAGTAGAACACTTAGAAGATAGAACATCAGACAATGAAGACAAAGTATTTCAACTTGAAAAGAAAATAGACACCTCAGCAAGCCTGCTAAGAAACCATGAGCAGACCATCCAAGAAATATGGGATAACATAAAGAGACCAAACTTAAGAGTCATTGGGATACAGGAAGGTATAGAGGTCCAAACCAAAGGAATGAGCAACTATTCAATGAAATAATACGAGAAAACTTCCCAGACTTGAAGAATAAGACAGAATCCCAAATCCTAGAAGCCTACAGGACGCCGAATGTGCAAAATCATAAGAGATCCACACCTAGAGACATAATAATGAAGATGCCCAACATACAGAATAAGGAGAGAATTTTAAAAGCTACAAGAGAAAGGAAGCAGATTACATTTAGGGGTAAACCAATCAGGATAACAGCTGATCTCTCAACACAGACTCTGAAAGCTAGAAGACCCTGGAATAACATATTTCAAACACTGAAAGAATATGGGTTCCAACCAAGAATCGTGTATCCAGCGAAATTAAGCTTCAGGATGGAAGATGAAATTAAAACCTTCCACGATAAACAAAAGTTAAAAGAATTTGCAGCTAGAAAACCATCTCTTCAAAACATCCTCGGCAAAACATTACAGGAAGAGGAAATGGAAAATAACAATGAAAACCAACAATGGGAGGTAGGACAGTAAAGGGGGGGAAATAATCAAAGAGGAAAAAAAACATGTTTAGTAACATAATAAACAAATATGGCTGGAAGAACAACCCATATCTCAATAATAACCCTAAATGTTAATAGCTTAAACTCACCAATTAAGAGACACAGGCTAGTAGAATGGATCACAAAACAAGACCCAACAATATGCTGCCTACAGGAGACGCATTTGATAGGAAAAGACATACATAGACTGAAGGTGAAAGGTTGGGAAAAATCATATCACTCATATGGACTTTGGAAACAAGCAGGAGTGTCCATACTCATATCAAATAAAATAGATTTCAAGCCAAAGTTAATCAAAAGGGATAAAGAGGGACACTACATACTGCTCAAGGGAACCATACACCAACAAGACATAACAATCATAAATATATATGCCCCAAACAATGGTGCAGCTATGTTCATCAAGCAAACTCTTCTCAAGTTCAAGAGTCTAATAGACCACCATACAATAATCATGGGAGACTTCAACACACCTCTCTCACCACTGGACAGATCTTCCAAACAAAAGTTGAATAAGGAAACTATAGAACTCAATAACACAATTAATAACCTAGACTTAATTGACAGGCGGTATAGCAATACCAGACTTCAAACTATACTACAGAGCAATAGTAACCAAAACAGCCTGGTACTGGTACCAAAACAGGCGGGTGGACCAATGGTACAGAATAGAGGACACAGAAACCAATCCACAAAACTACAACTATCTTATATTTGATAAAGGGGCTAAAAGCATGCAATGGAGGAAGGATAGCATCTTCAACAAATGGTGTTGGGAAAACTGGAAATCCATATGCAACAAAATGAAACTGAATCCCTTTCTCTCACCATGCACAAATGTTAACTCAAAATGGATCAAGGAGCTTGATATCAAATCAGAGACACAGCGTCTGATAGAAGAAAAAGTTGGCTATGATCTACATACTGTGGGGTCGGGCCCCAAATTCCTCAATAGGACACCCATAGCACAAGAGTTAATAACTAGAATCAACAAATGGGACTTACTCAAACTAAAAAGTTTTTTTCTCAGCAAAAGAAACAACAAGAGAGGTAAATAGGGAGCCTACATTCTGGGAACAAATCTTTACTCCTCACACTTCAGAGAGAGCCCTAATATCCAGAATATACAAAGAACTCAAAATATTAGACAATAAGATAACAAATAACCCAATCAACAAATGGGCCAAGGACCTGAACAGACACTTCTCAGAGGAGGACATACAATCAATCAACAAGTACATGAAAAAATGCTCCCCATCTCTAGCAGTCAGAGAAATGCAAATCAAAACCACCCTAAGATACCATCTCACTCCAGTAAGATTGGCAGCCATTATGAAGTGAAACAACAACAAGTGCTGGCGAGGATGTGGGGAAAAGGGTACACTTGTTCATTGTTGGTGGGACTGCAAATTAGTGCAGCCAATTTGGAAAGCAGTATGGAGATTTCTTGGAAAGCTGGGAATGCAACCACCATTTGACCCAGCTATTCCCCTTCTCGGTCTATTTCCTAAAGACCTAAAAAGAGCATGCTACAGGGACACTGCTACATCGATGTTCATAGCAGCACAATTCACAATAGCAAGACTGTGGAAGCAACCTAGATGCCCTTCAATAGACGAATGGATAAAAAAAATGTGGCATTTATACACAATGGAGTATTACTCTGCATAAAAAATGACAAAATCATAGAATTTGCAGGGAAATGGATGGCATTAGAGCAGATTATGCTAAGTGAAGCTAGACAATCCCTAAAAAACAAAGGCCAAATGTCTTCTTTGATATAAGGAGAGTAACTAAGAACAGAGTTGGGACGAAGAGCATGAGAAGAAGATTAACATTAAACAGGGATGAGAGGTGGGACGGAAAGGGAGACTGAAGGGAAACTGCATGGAAATGGAAGGAGACCCTCAGGGTTATACAAAATTACATACAAGATGAAGTGAGGGGAAAGGGAAAAATAATACAAGGGGGAGAAATGAATTACAGTAGAGGGGGTAGACAGAGAAGTGGGGAGGGGAGGGGAGGGGAGTGGGGATAGTAGAGGATAGGAAAGGCAGCAGAATACAACAGACACGAGTATGGCAATATGTAAATCAATGGAAGTGTAACTGATGTGATTCTGCAATCTGTATACGGGGTAAAAATGGGAGTTCATAACCCACTTGAATCAAAGTGTGGAATATGATATATCAAGAACTATGTAATTTTTTTAGGCACTTTTTTTTATATTTTTTTTATTGGTTGTTCACAAAATTACAAAGCTCTTGACATATCACATTTCATACATTAGATTGAAGTGGGTTATGAACCCCCAATTTTACCCCATATACAGATTGCAGAATCACATCGGTTACACATCCACATTTTTACATAATGCCCTATTAGTAATTGTTGTATTCTGCTACCTTTCCTATCCCCTACTATCCCCCCTCCCCTCCCCTCCCATCTTCTCTCTCTACCCCATCTACTATAATTCATTTCTCTCCTTGTTTATTTTCCCATTCCCCTCACAACCTCTTATATGTAATTTTGTATAGCAATGAGGGTCTCCCTTCATTTCCATGCAATTCCCCTTTTCTCTCCCTTTCCCTCCCATCTCATGTCTCTGTTTAATGTTAATCTTTTCTTCCTGCTCTTCCTCCCTGCTCTGTTCATAGTTGCTCTTATTATATCAAAGAAGACATTTGGTATTTGTTTTTTAGGGATTGGCTAGCTTCACTAAGCATAATCTGCTCTAGTGCCATCCATTTCCCTGCAAATTCTATGATTTTGTCATTTTTTATTGCTGCATAGTACTCCATTGTGTATAGATGCCACTTTTTTTTTCTTTTTTTTTTATTGGTTGTTCACAACATTACAAAGCTCTTGACATATCATATTTCATACATTAGATTGATGTGGGTTATGAACTCCCAATTTTTACCCCAAATGCAGATTGCAGAATCACATCGGTTACACATCCACAATTTTACATAATGCCCTAATAGTAATTGTTGTATTCTGCACCACATTTTTTTTTTTTATCCATTCGTCTATTGAAGGGCATCTGGGTTGGTTCCACAGTCTATCTATTGTGAATTGTGCTGCTAGGAACATCGATGTGGCAGTATCCCGGTAGCATGCTCTTTTAAGGTCTTCAGGGAATAGTCCGAGAAGGGCAATAGCAGGGTCAAATGGTGGTTCCATTCCGAGCTTTCCAAGAAATCTCCAAACTGCTTTCCAAATTGGCCACACCAATTTGCAGTCCCACCAGCAATGTACAAGAGTACCCTTTTCTCCACATCCTCGCCAGCACTTGTTGTTTGACTTCATAGTGGCTGCTAATCTTACTGGAGTGAGATGGTATCTTAGGGTGGTTTTGATTTGCATTTCTCTGACTGATAGAGATGGTGAGCATTTTTTCATGTACTTGTTGATTGATTGTATATCCTCCTCTGAGAGTGTCTGTTCAGGTCCTTGGCCCATTTGTTGATTGGGTTATTTGTTATCTTATTATCTAATTTTTTGAGTTCTTTGTATACTCTGGATATTAGGGCTCTATCTGAAGTGTGAGGAGTAAAAATTTGTTCCCAGGATGTAGGCTCCCTATTTACCTCTCTTATTGTTTCTCTTGCTTAGAAAAAACTTTTTAGTTTAAGTAAGTCCCATTTGTTGATTCTTGTTATTAAGTCTTGTGCTATGGGTGTCCTATTAAGGAATTTGGAGCCCGACCCCACAATATGTAGATTGGAGCCAACTTTTTCTTCTATCAGACGCAGAGTCTCTGATTTGATATCAAGCTCCTTGATCCATTTTGAGTTAACTTTTGTGCATGGCAAGAGAAAGGGATTCAGTTTCATTTTGTTGCATATGGATTTCCAGTTTTCCCAGCACCATTTGTTGAAGATGCTATCCTTCCTCCATTGCATGCTTTTAGCCCCTTTATCAAATATAAGATAGTTGTAACTTTGTGGATTAGTCTCTGTGTCCTCTATTCTATACCATTGGTCCACCCTCCTGTTTTGGTACCAGTACCATGCTGTTTTTGTCACTATTGCTCTGTAATATAGTTTGAAATCTGGTATCTCTATACCGCCTGATTCACACTTCCTGTTTAGAATTGCTTTTGCTATTCTGGGTCTTTTGTTTTTCCATATGAATTTCATGATTGCTTTATCTAATTCTACAAGAAATGCCGTTGGGATTTTGATTGGCATTGCATTAAACCTATAGAGAACTTTTGGTAATATCACCATTTTGATGATGTTAGTTCTGCCTATCCATGAACGGGGTATATTTTTCCATCTTCTAAGATCTTCTTCTATTTCTCTCTTTAGGGTCCTGTAGTTTTCATTGTATAAATCTTTCACCTCTTTTGTTAGGTTGATTCCCAAGTATTTTATTTTTTTTTGAGGATATTGTGAATGGAGTGTTTTTCCTCATTTCCGTTTCAGAAGTTTTGTCGCTGATATACAGGAATGCCTTTGATTTATGCATGTTGATTTTATATCCTGCCACTTTGCTGAATTCATTTATTAGCTCTAATAGTTTCTTTGTAGACCCTTTTGGGTCTGCTAGGTATAGAATCATGTCATCTGAAAATAGTGATAATTTAAGTTCTTCTTTTCCTATTTTTATGCCTTTAATTTCTTTCGTCTGTCTAATTGCTCTGGCCAGTGTTTCGAGAACTATATTGAATAGAAGTGGTGAGAGAGGGCATCCCTGTCTTGTTCCAGATTTTAGAGGGAATGCCTTTAACTTTTGTCCATTCAGAATGATGCTAGCCTGAGGCTTAGCATTGATAGCTTTTACAATGTCAAGGTAAGTTCCTGTTATCCCTAGTTTTTCTAATGTTTTGAACATAAAGGGATGCTGTACTTTGTCGAATGCTTTCTCTGCGTCTATCGAGATGATCATATGGTTCTTATCTTTAAGTCTATTGATGTGGTGAATAACATTTATTGATTTCCATATATTGAACCATCCTTGCATCCCAGGGATGAATCCTACTTGATCATGGTGCACAATTTTTTTGATGTGTTTTTGTATTCGGTTTGCCAGAATTTTATTGAGGATTTTTGCATCTAGGTTCATTAGAGATATTGGTCTGTAGTTTTCTTTCTTTGAGGTGTCTTTGTCTGGTTTCGGAATCAGGGTGATGTTGGCCTCATAGAATGAATTTGGAAGAGCTCCCTCTTTTTCTATTTCCTGAAATAACTTGGAAAGTATTGGTATTAATTCTTCTTTAAAGGTTTTGTAAAACTCTGCTGTATACCCATCCGGTCCTGGGCTTTTCTTGGTTGGTAGTCTTTTGATGGCTTCTTCAGTTTCATCCATTGATATTGGTCTGTTCAAATTGTGTGTATCCTCCTGACTCAGTCTGGGCAAATCATATGACTTAAGAAATTTATCGATGTCTTCACTATCTTCTATTTTATTGGAATATAGGTTTTCAAAATAATTTCTAATTGTCTTCTGTATTTCTGTAGCATCTGTTGTGATATTGCCTTTTTCATCCTGTATGTTAGTATTTTGAGTTCTCTCTCTTCTTCTCTTCGTTAGCATGGCTAAAGGTCTGTCGATCTTATTTATTTTTTCGAAGAACCAACTTTTAGTTTTGTTAATTTTTTCAATAGTTTCTTTTGTTTCAATTTCATTGATTTCCGCTCTGATTTTAATTATTTCTTGCCTTCTGCTACATTTGCTGTTGTTTTGCTCTTCCTTTTCTAGGGCTTTGAGAGGGAAAAATAATACAAGGGGGAGAAATGAATTACAGTAGAGGGGGTAGAGAGAGAAGAGGGGAGGGGAGGGGAGGGGAGGGGGGATAGTAGAGGATAGGAAAGGCAGCAGAATACGACAGACACGAGTATGGTAATATGTAAATCAATGGAAGTGTAACTGATGTGATTCTGCAATCTGTATACGGGGTAAAAATGGGAGTTCATAACCCACTTGAATCAAAGTGTGGAATATGATATATCAAGAACTATGTAATGTTTTGAACAACCAACAATAAAAAAATAAAATAAAATACTAACTAGAAAAAAATAAAAAAATATAAATTCCTGGAATTAGTATTCACTAGTTTGAAACAGGGCCCAAGAATCTGTATTTGTTATAAGTGAACTTGATATGCAAATTTGAGAACAACTGCATTTGATTCTCCTTTTCAAATGTTGGAAAATAGAAACTCGACAGGGAAAGTCACTGAAGGTTACTTCATTTGTCACAGACTTGGTCTACTGTTTTGAATAGAGAAATATTCTAAAGCCCATTTGGAAAATCCACTATTTCAGTGGTTAGTTCTTTGCAAGTAATGGGCCAGATACCAGGAGGCAAGGAAACAACTTCCTGAGATGTCAACTAAGCAATGAAGCCTTCCCAGTTTATGCTGAAGTCTTATGCCTTTGAGCTCAGCCTTTGTTGTCTGGATTACTCATTTGGAAGTTAATCACAGACAGCCTTGTGGCAGCTCATGTATTATGGAATTGATTTCACTCTTACATTGCCTTAACACTTCAACTAAAATTTAAGCTCATGAAGGGTGAGGACCTTGCCTGATCCAGCTTTGTATTACTCTCCTCCCCATCCCCTGACAGAAGCCTGCATGATGTCCTGTCACATGTGACATTTTATTACAGCACATTACTTCATACCTTATACCACTAAGGTATTCATTCATTACATTTCTTTTTTAAAAAAAATAGTTGTAGATGGACACAATACCTTTATTTATTTTTATATGGTGCTGAGAATCAAACCCAGTGCCTCACACATGCTAGGCAAACACTCTACCACTGTGCACCAACCCCAGCCCCAACATTTCTTTACTAATGTGCTCAGTGCAGAGAAAAATTGTGTTTCATAATGCCCCTAAATACAAGGATACCCATGTGTTTTTGTCAGCCTTTTTCACTGCTGTGACCAAAAGACCCAACAAGAACATTTAGAGGAGGAAAAGTTTATTTCAGGGCTCACAGTTTTTAGAGTTCTCAGTCCACAGACGGCCAACTCCATTCGCTGGGGTTATGGTGAGGTAGAATATCATGATGGAAGTGTGTGATGGAGGAAAGTGGCTAAGAACATAATGATGAGAAATCAGAGAGAGAGAGAGGGCTCTGCTCAACAAGAACAAAATATAAACCCCAAAGGCATGCTCCCAGGAGATCTACCTCCTCTAGCCACCCCTACCTGCCTATAGTTACCACTCAATTAATCCCTATCAGGGGATTAACACTGATTAGGTTAAAGCTCTCATAGTCTATTCATTTCACCTCTAAACTTTCTTGCATCATATCACACATGAGCTTTTGGGGGACATCTCACATCTAAACCATAACACCATGTGTTATGGCTTACCATTTTGCCTGGAATTGCCACCTCTAGTCATCTCTTTAAATGGCTGGATTGAAACCTTAAGGTTCAATTAGGAATATTATTCCAGGAGCTTCTAAGCATAAATTAGCTGACAGGGATGATGGTCTTCATTAGGAAGAGCTCTCTGATGGCATAAGGGGTTGTAGGCATTGCTTTGATTCTTTAGTGAAGGTCAAGGGGTTCTTGAGTACCCGATGGGTAGGAATGGGTTTACCAAAAAGGTGCATAAGCTCACTGACTGGTAATGCAGGTTTGAGAGTGAACTAAATCTCAGCCCTGACACTCCCATTCACCAGGTGTATGATATTAAACTTTTCCCTGAGCCTGATTTCCTTCATCTGTAAAGCAAGGGGTTACTAATAGAATTTAATTTCATTGATGTGTTCAACAAATTTTAGAGCCTCCTGTCTGCTGGACACTGGGGATACCACAGACAACAAGCCAGTTAAGGAATCTGTTTCACTGGACTTAAATTCTATATTTGAATATTGTGCTGAGATTTAAATAGATAACACACATGAAGAACTTAGCATGGTGGCCAGATCTGGGAAACATTACAAGCATTACTTATGTTTTGGCTATTATTATACAGGAATAAGAGAGGATGGCACTACAGAAAGATATATTACAATTTGACCAAGAGTCCCACTGTATATGTAATGATAAAGGAAAACTATGACTCAGATCCCCCCAAGTGTATAAGAAGGCTGGCAGCAACCCACAAAAGGATATTTGAGAAATGGAGAAAAACTGCCCTCAGCCAAGAAGAGATTCTTATTTCTGTTTAAGATGAAACATACCCCCCCAAAAAATAAATAAATAGATAGATAGATAAATAAATAAATAAGGCCCTCTTACCATTGCAACAAATGTCATGTTGGGGTCATACAGGCTAATATGTTTACTTCACATGAACTTATATAATAGAGTGATAGAGGTTGGTGTAAGGTTTTTGTGTAGTTGAGACAAAAAGCTCATGTACTTTAAGATCTTACATTTGCACAATTGAGGACAAAGAGGGTGAGAATTCTCACTGTGGTTAGCACCAACAGACCTGACATTGGTAAATGATCATATGGATGAAGAGACAAATGATAATGGAAGAGGAGGGTAGAAGACTTACGTCTGAAAACAAGACTTGAAAATTCATTGTAAAATATCAAGGAAGCATGCTGATGTTGGGAATTGATAGCAGGGAGGTCCACTCTGAAAGGTGGGACAGGGAAGCAGCACCCAGATATCCAAGAATAATGCCCAGCATGTGAGGTAATGGGTTTAGGACAATAACAACAACTGGAGTCCCCAACTATTAGTATGTTTGAAATTTCTAATATATTTTCTGACCTGGTCAGAACTAGCTTAATAACTTGGCAAGGCTGAGCCTGCAGACACCATGCATTAGTGACTCCAGCTGGGCAGGCCTGACATCAGGTGTCTTTGTTTTATTTGTACCATAATAGATGAGGAGAAATATAACTCACAAGTTACAGGGTCAAGCTTAACCACTGTGTATAGAAACATCTGAACACACACAACAGATTCCCAGACAGATTCATTCAGATCCGCATCCCAGAGCCAAAGTCCAATTGTTTTTTCAAGTGAGTGCTTATTACAACCTTCCCTTAATTTATTTAGAAAACTAATATTTATGCATAGCATATATTCATGGCTTCAAATAGAGGCCATTGAATAAATCTAATGATGAGTTTTGAACAGGTCTTTTGCCCATGTTCTCTTTCTCTTCCTGCAACTGAGTAATGCTAGATTCCAAAGGTCACTTGTCGTTAGCAATTACTCGGAAGCACTACATCCTACCTGCAGCCTTTAAAACATTCTAGCCTAAAGAGTATTCATTCTATTTTCTTGGAAATAAATGTGAACTGTCAATCGAATACCACTAATAAACGTTTATAATTGATGTTTGAGGAGAGGGATTTTTTCCCCTTAGGCATGCTGCCTTTTATCTTGGTCAGTGGCCTTGTTGTTTGTGAAAAAAAAAAATGTGTATTAACAAAGCACAGAGAGCTAAAGGACAAAACTTCACTTTCCTTTAGTCAAACAGGATAAAGACACCATTAGCACTGAAGGATTTTTCTTCTGTCACTATTTAAGGCCAGTAAATTTTAATAGTCAAATCAAACACAGATTCAGATGTCAGTTTCACTTTAAATATCATCTACCCTAATCAAGTGCCTGAGGCTAACTCATGTGTTCGGAAGCTTGAATTTGGCTCCTCCCATTCCCTACTTCAGTGAACCATCACTCTTTCAATTGTAAAATTGAGATTACAACATCTAACTCACAGTAGTACTGTGAAGATTAAAGTAAATAAGATATTACCATGTGGTTATTGGGGAGAGAAAATAATTAACATCTGATTTCAAAGCCAACTGAACAATAAGATACAGGTTAATGCAAATGAGGATGAAAACATTAGCTTCATTTCCAATAGTGCTGAACTCAAGGTTATAACTTTCATGTTTAGCCAAATGGTTTTAGTAGTTCTCTTTCCTTTGCTGGACGATGAGGTGGTTTACCCAAAGGAGTTTGGATCTACAGAGTAGGCAAACTTGCCCTAAATTTCTTCTAACTTCCACAATTGCAACATGTGGACAATAGATCGATTAAGAGAATTCACTCCTCCTCCCATAGGTAGGATCACCAGATTTAAGATATAAAAATATATTTTACACAGTTAAATTTGAATTTTAGATAAACAATGAGTAATTTTTAGCATAAGTATATCCTATGTAATATTTAGGGTATACTTATATAATCAGCATTATTTATTGTTTATCTGAACTTTGAATTTAATGGGACATCCAGTATTTTATCTGACAACCTTATCCATGGGATGAAAGTGAATAAGGGTGGGAAGAAAATTCTGGAGGGTTATTATAGTAGAGGGAATGTTAATTATAAGACAACAGTAAAGGAAAACTCACCTTGCAACCAAAAAAAAATGGGAGCACAGTGCCTAACATACTGCATGCTGAATACACATTTATTGCTTTATTTCATGTCCATAAGAACCCTTGTGGTAAACTTGTTTGTACCAAGACATTAGTTTCTTACAATGATGCTCTTCTAGAAGTATTTTTCCTTTAAATGAGGTCCAGGAGGAGATCAATGCTTAACCCACAGAAATTCGTCTTTAATGATAGATTTTCAACTTTGACTGAGCATCATTAATGCCCTGGGGAGCTTGTTAGAAATAAAAATATCGAGAATTCCCCTCCCCATGTTTGATTTTGGGGTAAGAGCTAAGCATTTGTATTTTTAACAAGCTTCCCCAGGGACCCTGATGTAGAGCAAAGTTTAAGGCACATCATTCTAACATATGAGTGTGGTGCCAGGGAGCAGACTTGGTATATCCAGGTGCCTCTACCAGAGAAACTGTGATGCAAGCTTATGGACCATTGGTTTAGAACCACTGTTCAAGACTGTGGACAGACAGAAGCATGCCTTCCTCCTAATCTCAGCAGCAATAGGCTTAAGTGCCAACAGTAAAATTATGAGTATTGAAGTACCTGAGTAGAGGTCATTTTAAACAGGGGTTCCTTTCAGTACTCTTCAACCACATTAGACATTATGTGTGACTGGCTTTGAGATCAGACCTGGTCAGTCATGTCGTTCCTTCTGATTTCAGATTATAGCCCAATGTGAAAAGGCTATTAAAGAGGCAAGTTAAAGGAGAAGAGGGTTGGGAAGCAATAGGAAGGAAGTGTCAAGAATAGCTTTACAAAGAAAGTGAGTTACCCTTCAGTCCTTGAAGAATGTACAGAAATTCACCAAGGAGAGAGAAAAAAAGATAGATGTATAGAGGCCAGTGGCCAAGAGACTGCTAGAGCCAGAGAAGGACTGAGACAGTCATAGATTCTAAAACCAAGAGAGTTCCAGAATGGTACAGAAATAGACAGATATAAGACAGGGGGAGAAAATAAAGCAAAAAAAAAAAAAAAAAAAAAAAGAGAGAGAGACAGTTACAAATACTTACCCATATACACAGTTACATTTACAAAGAAAGATCCTGAAGACAGAGAAAGCAGAAAAGGGCTAGGGTGGGAGATTAAAATTCACATTTAAAACAGTTCCAATAACCTTTACTATAGGATTCTCACTGTTGTTTAAGCATAGGATCATGGTGAAACAAAACACCCAATAATACATTAACTTTCTCAGGAAACTAGTTCATGGATGTGGGGAATCTGAATGGGTAGGAAATGAACACATTTACTCATTCTTGATGACATTTGCTATTTACAAATGGCCATTTTCAGGGGAATTATTGATTATAATTCTAAAATTAGGCAGATACATCATTAATATATTTAATAATTAAGGGTAGAATCATAATACAGTATTGAGAAATTAAAGCAGCCTTTTTCCTGAACTTGATCTTAAAGTAGAAATTAAAGCAGCTATTTGAGATTCAAATCGCTGCCACTGCAATTCTGCAGGAATATAACATGTCCCCCACCTCAATTTTTGTTATCTGAATTCATTTTACTTTTGTTATGAAACTTTTGGAAAGCCCTTTGCAACTGATGAGCCCAATCGTTAAGTGTAGGTGATTTGGCTTGTGCTCTGGGCAATGTTGTTGAGCATACCAGCTTCCTGGAAGAAACACCAGAGAGAGAGATCAATTTTGCTTCATGGTGCTTAATATCACCTCAAGGTCTTTTCCCTTCTGTTTCTTTTTCCTCTTCCTTTTGAAGCATACATTCAAATAACCACATGCATGAACATTCAAAGGAACACAGCTCAGCATGTCTTTGTAAAGGTACAGAAGACAATATGGCATTACACATGCTCAATATGCTGTTTTGAATTCTCTAGAACTTTGTTGCTCCAAATTCAAAAATCTTCTGATAAAGGGAAAGTATGTTGCTCAGTCAGAAAAGCTTAGGTGCCAAGTTTGATTTCTCCTCTGTAGAACTACCATTTTTTGGCATCTATTTTGCAAAGTGAAGTTTTTTTTCCCCTCCCTCTTTTTTCTTTTCCATTTGTAGTTCAGAAAGTAAGCAGCAGGTGAGGAATCACTATATCTGAGAAGGGTTCTGGGTGATTTCTTTTTGAAAAGCTTTTATTAGTTATAGTCATAAACCTAAATGGGAATGAAGCTGGAGATAGCTGACATATATATGATAGATCAATGGACAAAGGAGAATAAGCAAGCCAAAAGGACTTAACCATTTCCTCCTTTCCCTAAGGGGAAGTGATCCCTTTATTTAAGCATAAGAAATGGAGTTAAGCCCTAAGCAGAATCCTAACTACAAAGAGACTCCTGATGTTTCTTTGTCACACAATTTTCATTCCAGAGCAATGAAAGAAGTTCCAAAAATTAGTAGCCCTTTTCCAAAAGCTCTTAGTGACTTACAGTTTGTACTACAATGACATTAGCATCTACAGTTCTTGTTTATGACCATGATTGAGCTCAGGATTGTTTTCTCTGCCAATGCTGCAACTGGTGTCCTCACCTTGAAAGAGGTAATCTCCCATGCCCTTATTCACCAACTCAATGTCTACTTCTCCCACCTACATATCTGTTCTGCTGTTCTTAAGGGAAGTCTTTTTACCACATGTTTACAGAGTTTTGGAAATCCTTCAGTAGCCTGAATTATTGACTACTATAGTTATTTTGTATTCACAATCCAAAGTAGACTTATGAGGGCTATGGCTGTAGCTCAGTGGTAGAGTTCTTGTTTAGCATGGGTGAGGCACTGGGTTTGATCCTCAGCATCACATAAAAAATAAATAAAATAAAGTTATAATATATATGTATATATACATATATATTTAAAAAAACTAAAAAAGTAGACTTACTCCTTCAGGTTGATAGTTCTCTAAGTATTAGAACAATTTCCTTTAGAGAGGATCATGAAGTATTTGAGTAACTTTCAGCATTTCTAAGTGAATACTAACTACTCTTCCAAGATAAAGAATATATAAGTAGTTCTTCCCTCCCTTCTTTCTCATAATACTTCCCTCATTAATAAATGAATAATTTTCTAAATGTTTATTGAACACTTGTGCTAAGTACTGAGGATAAAGTAATAAGTGAGGCATACAGGCTTACTACCCTCACAGAGGTAACCATTTAGCAGAAGAACAAATAAATAATTCCATAAAACTGTAGTAAGTATTTGGTGAGGGAAAGCAGATTTACAGTTGAATCCGACAGCCTCTCTGAGTAAGTGATATTTAGGATGAAACATTCAGGCATTAGTTTTAGGAGGAAAAGAAGTGAAACATGAGTGCAAACTGTTCAAAGAAGATGACAGGTATGAAAGTCTCAGAGAAAGAGAAAACCCAGCAATTTTGCAGAAATGAATATCCAGAGTATACAAAGAATTCAAAAAATTAAACAATAAGAAAACGAATAACCCAATCAACAAATGGGCCAAGGACCTGAACAGACACTTCTCAGAGGAGGACATACAATCAATCAACGAGTACATGAAAAAATGCTCACCATCTCTAGCAGTCAGGGAAATGCAAATCAAAACCACCCTAAGATACCATCTCACTCCAGTAAGATTGGCAGTCATTCTGAAGTCCAACAACAACAAGTGCTGGCAAGGATGAGGGGAAAAGGGTACACTTGTACATTGCTGGTGGGACTGCAAATTGGTGCAGCCAATTTGGAAAGCAGTATGGAGATTTCTTGGAAAGCTGGGAATGCAACCACCATTTGACCCAGCTATTCCCCTTCTCGGTCTATTTCCTAAAGACCTAAAAAGAGCATGCTACAGGGACACTGCTACATCGATGTTCATAACAGCACAATTCACAATAGCAAGACTGTGGAAGCAACCTAGATGCCCTTCAATAGACGAATGGATAAAAAAAATGTGGCATTTATACACAATGGAGTATTACTCTGCATAAAAAATGACAAAATCATAGAATTTGCAGGGAAATGGATGGCATTAGAGCAGATTATGCTAAGTGAAGCTAGACAATCCCTAAAAAACAAAGGCCAAATGTCTTCTTTGATATAAGGAGAGTAACTAAGAACAGAGTTGGGACGAAGAGCATGAGAAGAAGATTAACATTAAACAGGGGTGAGAGGTGGGAGGGAAAAGGAAAGAGAAGGGAAATTGCATGGAAATGGAAGGAGACCCTCATGGTTATACAAAATTACATACAAGAGGAAGTGAGGGGAAAGGGGGAAAAAACAAGGGGGAAAAATGAATTACAGTAGATAGGGTAGAGTGAGAAGATGGGAGGGGAGGGGATGGGGGATAGTAGAGGATAGGAAAGGCAGCAGAATACAACAGACACTAGTACAGCAATATGTAAAACAGTGGATGTGTAACCGATGTGATTCTGCAATCTGTATATGGGGTGAAAATGGGAGTTCATAACCCACTTGAATCAAAGTGTGAAATATGATATGTCAAGAACTATGTAATGTTTTGAACAACCAACAATAAAAATTAAAAAAAAAAAACTTAAGCATAGCTGGAATGGAGAATACAAAGGGAAGTATGTTGAGAGAGAGACTAGATAGGAAAGAAAAGTGGAGATGATGGAGACTCTTGGAATCCAGTCTAAAACTTCAGATTTTATCATAAGGTAACACACAGCCATGTGCCAAGTGAGAGACTTGATCGTGGCTGCTTTTGGAAATGTCCACTCTGACTAGTATAGCAGCAACAACCAGAAAAGGACAAGCAAGGAGGGGTGAGAGGAAATAGTAAAGAGGTTGCTGTAGTTATAGGCCAGGCCATGAGTAGTGACTGCCTGAGCTAAGGTAGTGGTGTGAGGATGGAACAAAATGGGTAGATTTGAGATAAAGAATTCAATAAACTTAGATGTGAGAGGACTGGGAAAGGAAGGAATCAAGATAGCACACAGAGTTATTTGGATAACCCACTGGGAAGACGATGGCAACATCACTTACTAATGTAGGAAATACAAGACAAGTAAGAGGTTATGGGAGAAAAAATGCCCTCAATATTACAGTTTGAGCTATCATTAAGACATCCAACTGGAGATACCATTAAACAAGACATTAGATTAAAGCACAAAAAAGAAGTCAGAGGAGAAGCTCTATTTTTGAGGGCATGTGAGAATATGAACTAGCCTAGGAGGAGCATGCAATGTCAAAAAGCTTATAATCCAGGAGATAATTTTAAGGAACACCTGCTTTAAGGACCACATGTAGGCACAAATCTTGCAAAATGTCTAAGAATGAGTGGTCAGATGAGCAGAAGAAAGAATAGTAAGAGGGCTGTGTAATAGAAACCAACAGAAGAGATAATTTGAAACAGGAGGGTCAACTGTTAAGGGCCAATGAGAATTCAAACAAGATAGAACAGGACTGAAAGAAGTGCTTTGGACTTTATTATATGTAGGCTACTGGATACCATATTTAGGACATTTTCAATGGAGTCATGGTGAGGCGGGGCTAGGGGTCCTAAGAGTTGGAAAGTAAAGCAAAATGCAGTGGGTTGAGGAGTGACTGGGAGGCAGGTAAATAAAGACAGTTAATCTAGAGTAGACCATGCATTTGAGGAATTTGGCTGAGAAGAGAGGAGATAAATAAAATGGCATCAAGTGTGGTAAGTAGACTGTATGGAAAGGTTCTGTTGTTGATGCTGCTGGGTGGCTCTGCAGTAGAAGTGAATATTTTGATTTCTATTTATTGACTATGACATGGAATTCATGCTGTCTGCAAATTCCTTCTCTTGAGGGAGTGAACTGTAGAAGTAATACAAGAAGAGACTTGAACATGTTTTCAAATACAAGAGTCTTTGTCCCTCATTTCCCAGAAGTGAGTCAGTCCCCAAATGCCTTCCTCATCTCTCCCATGGGACCATGAAACCTCTGTGCAAAGAATACTTTGGATGATATTCTGGCTACCTCCTGTGGTGAATAAATAGCTGAGATCCTCCTCAACCCCCAACAGGACTCTTTCTGCATTATTCTTTTAGAAATATTCCCAGAAATTCTATTTCTCCTTCTTGGAGGAGAAATCATTACAAAGCATTGTTCTTGCTGCTACTTGTTCAAGTTTTCTATGAAGATAAAAACACATGTCTGCTATTATTCCTGTGTGACCCCAGGTTTCATGCCTTCAAGAGAAGTAATTCACAGTCAACATACATTATAGGTCATAGACCAGGATTAGAAATCAAAGTATCTATTTCCATTCCTGAGCCCTGTAGAGGTTAACTTTCCCTGTCAAAACCCCAATTAGAAAACTATTTTTGAGTTAGGAAAATGAAAACGTGTTTCTCATCAGCATATTATATCTCTTTTTATCTCTCTGTCAATTTTAAGACATTTTTCTTCATCTATCTCCTAACTAGGTATAGCAATTAGCCCTCAATAAGGATTTGAAATGTGCTAAATTTCAGGTTTTCAGAGATTTAGAGATTAATTCTGATAATCAAATGAAAATATCTCTACTTTCTTAGTGTTAACCTTTTCTATATACTCAAATTGCTGACCCACATTCTCTTAGGCACTTTAATATTTTTTTAAAACCCACAAATTGTTTCCCATTTCACTCCATGCATGAATAGTTTACCCCCTAAAGCATTCCTTACTAACTGGCTCCTCTCCATTTGTTAGGAAATGGATAATATCTTTCTTTTTTAATATTTTTAATATTTATTTTTTAGTTGTAGTTGTACACAATACCTTTATTTTATTTATTTATTTTTATGTGGTGCTGAAGTTCGAACCCAAGGCCTCACACGTGCTAGGCAAGCACTCTACCGCTGAGCCACAACCACAGCTCTGGGATAGTATCTTTCTTCCTGGCTTTTACAAAGGTTCTAAGCCCCTCATGAAAGAGAGAGGAAGAAGAGGAGAACCATGGATGGTTCTCAATGACAGCAATTGCTTTGTTTGGCAGTCAAGTTGAATTTTGCCCCATCTTCTCAGTGTTTCCTACCCACCAAAATGACCATGTGCATACACTCCAACTCCACTTCAACTCCACTCTAAAGTCTCGGGGCTAGATTAGAGCTCAGGATACAGAAAAACCCAGTCTACTCGAAAGGCAGGCTGTTGAATAGAGTCAGGATTAGCTGGCAATGCCTCCTGCCTGCCTCCCTCCCAGATCCAGGCATTGCATTGCTGCATCCAGATACACGTGACAGGCCCTCCAGGCTTGTGCCTGAGCACTGGCCCTTTTCCTTGGAACAGCCTTGCCTCTCCACAAGAAATCCCCTTTTGAGCTACCTTTCCCATCATGTGATTAACATGATGCCTCCATACGATCTATCACAGATGCTGACACATTCGCTTCCAAGTATGAATTGGGCGTCATGCAGTGCAAAAAGCAGAACTGTGGTGAACAGACCCCGTCTGCAGCTCACAAGGCATGGTTGATGTTGGCTCTGGTAGTAAAAACCACTTTCCTGGATGGGTAGTAAATTGCCACCACAGGAGATGATAATATTTGTGAGCCTTACTAACAAGCTTGAATTCTAACATAAGGCAGTTCATTGTTATGCTGCAGAATGTGAAATCTTAATGCTTTTGCTATTCAGACTCATCTTATTTCACAACATGATTTACTGCAGCTCTAAGGAGGCAGCAGAAGGGAAAAAATAGGGGAGGTGGGAGGCAAAAAGAGTTGGGAGTGGAAACACGGATGAGCTCAGCTTTGTGAGCAAATTTCATCGCCACTGATAATGTAATATTTTGCTTTGATTAACGCTCAATCTTGTTGAATGAGTGCAGTGTTCTAATAACTGTTTCATCAGCCCAGTTGCTGATTTTTTTTTCTGGATTCTACTTTCAAAATAGGCATTGTGCTGCATGTAAATATGGGGAGAAAAGGAGAAAATCATCACACGAAAGCCATGCTTCTGTTCAAAGACAAGCGAAAAATGTTTGCCTTTCCAGATTCGTTTTCTCCTGTCAGGAATTTTCAAACAAATGGTGGAGGGATTGGTGTTTGACCAGACAATACAAACTAATTATCATAGAATTCTATTAATGGTACCTATCCTGATTGATTCTCACTGACAAGACATAAGTTTTTGGTACTAGTATCAGGTATTTTGTTCAGGAAGCATAAGTTCAAAGAGCTAATTAGGCCAGTGCTTCCAGAAAATACTGACTCACTTTAGGAGGACAGTATTTTAAATACAGTTCAGTGTAGGTATAGATAGTTCATCTTGTATGGGGGACTGGCATGACTGTTGATAACATCAACTTGGAATAAAAAAAAATGCCCTTAGAAGATATTCTATGGTCATTACACTGAGATCATTTCTACCTCTAAAGTCCTGGGTTCCTGTAATAACCAAATAAAGGAAAAATATAGCTGAAGGTGTCAAAATAGGATTATGTGCTGAGAGCTACTGTCTTCCTTAAAAGAGGTTGTCAGAAATTTTGTATTTAGCCTATAGTCAAGTTTAGTGGTTGGGTCCCTTCACCTAAATTTCAAGCACCTATTTTCTTGTGGGTATACAAATCAACTCACAAACAACAACAGCAAAAACAAACTTCTGGTAGGGGTACCATTTCCAGAAACTTCCATGATATGGTCACAAGATGAATCTTTAACACAATTGTTTTTCACATTTAGGAGAAAATAAAAGGCACAGTGTTGCTGAGTGTGTCCTTTATAGGGTTTTAAAATTAAAGCTTGACTTGGTATGTAAAATAATGTCCATCTATGCACTGAGAAGGCAGGAAGAAGGCAATAGGGGTAAACACATATAAAATTACATCTTTCCCAACTGCCTCACCACAAATAGAAGCATCTTTGAATATATCAATCTTTGTATCTGGATGCTCCTGAAAGATTAAGTAGAAAATTGCCCTTCCCAATAGGTGTCTCTAGATATGACAAAGAAAACTCACTTATGCCTTATTTGTCACTTCAGACAGTTGATGGACACTTTGCCAATGTCAAATTATTTCAGTATCTGTTTACTTGTGCAAACTGGATCAAGGAGGCATTTCAGAGGGTGGGAAAGACAGGCCTCTAATATTTGCATGGGGCCATTCTGTGGCTGAATGAACAGCCTACATTGTATATGTACATAAAGGTGTGATTGTTTAGGAAGCACTAAGCTACAGTCCAATTTCCATAGATAGATAATCAGAAATGGGTAAATGCTTTCTATTGACTGGTAAGTGTTTGTTATGTGCTTTATTAGACTTATTATACTGTGTAATAGAACTTAAAATGCACAACAAGAAAGAAAATAACAAAAAAAGCTATTACCCTGAGTATTTGGTGCAAACAACATGTACAGATTATTTCTAAAATGCAGTTTTACATTTAAAAATAAGAATTAGCAAGTATTTTGCTTGAATGTTGGGGGATTTTTAGAACAATTAATAGTGTACTACATTTCAATAGGATTTTTATAATGGGCAGCCTTTATACCACCTCACCTTATAGCTTTCTTTTGAATAGAAGGATCAAAGATAGTGTGTAATTTGTCTCTAGTGAATATAGTAGAAACAGAACCTGGGATACAAGTGTTAATACCTCAACAGGAATCCCGTCTGTTATAAAATCCCTTTGTTTCGTGTCCACTTCTTAGAACTGTGCCACAGACCCATCAACTTCTTGTAAGTAGCAGAGCACTTTGCCATGATTACAGTAGTTTAACAGCGATGAAGTAGAGGATACCTTTTTGTGTTTATTCCACTCCTTCTGAGCCTGAACAAAAGCATCTGGCTGTGCTAGTGTACCGAGAATGCTGCTTACAGAGGGGGAGGAGACTGCTGGAGTTACAGTGGTCAGGAAGACAATGGCATCAAGGGACCTCTGCTGCTGCTAGCAGATTCACCTGCAGTATTGGCAATCTCAAGGCTGTTGTGGGTTTTTTTTTTTTTTTTTACAGTGAGTAACACCATCACAGCAAAATAGAGGAAGTAGATGAGACTTTAGCTGGAATTATAGCACTGAACTAACCTATAAACAGCCAGGATGTGCAAAACGCTTATGATTTTCTCTCAGGTTTGTTATCTATCACAACCATTTTCATGAGACTCGCCAGTGAGATCAAATATTTCTTTGTGGACTACTAGGATAGGTCTTATCAGCCCTAATACTCTCAGTAATTCCAGGGAGGACATCTGGCTCACACTCTGGAGGACGTTATAGCCAGCTGCAAAGAATTCATCAGAGGAGAGAACTTTACTTGGTTCACAGTTGTGCTACATGTTTGTAATGAGATGCTGGACACGTGGCTTAGAGCATGAATTTTGTCACCATTTACACCTGGGTTCAAATCCTCACTTGGGCACTTTCTCTTTGGTAAGCTGGTCAACCTCTGTGTTATTTTATTCATCTAATCAATGTAAACCAGTGTGAATCCTCATGAGATTGTTAAGATTAAATTTAAAAGTTGTGAAAAACATTTTGCATAGTGACCAACACATACCAAGTGCTCGGTAAATGGTAGTTGTTATTACAAGTGGAAAATTTTGTATCCCCTTTAATAACTGGGATTAATAGCATTATTCAAATTCAATGTCATGCTCTAGGAAACATGAAATTCTTTCTTGAGAGTAACACAAAGGTCAACATGCTGACCTGTCTTTCCTTTGCTGGGAATCTTAAACCACTAAGTAGAACATGACGGCATATACTTTTCAATGATTCCAAAATACTGGTCAAATGTTTCCAGAATGCCCGGGAAGCTTTCCAAAAATACATATTCCTGGGATCCTTCCCCAGAGATTCTAACACAAGATCAGACCAGTGAGACTCCATTAGTAAGAAGTTCCATTAAGTGATTCTGACACATCTCCCGGATTAACGGTGTTCTTTCCAGTATTTCCAATGATGGAAAAGACAATAGGCCATAGTAAAAAAGTTTATTTAAATCCAGAAATGGGCATTGGTAAAGATGTCAGGCAATGAATGGGAGGCTAGCAAAATTTAGGCAAGTGTGAAGAGGAAAAGCAGAGAGTGAGGTGGTGATCCTCCAGGAAGCAGAAAGACTGTCAGCCATTGAGGTGCTGGGGATGCTGGAGAGTTGGCAGAGCAAGATGATCCAGACCAGCCAGAGATCTCTGTAAACTGGGGTTCATGAGATAAATTATGTGCATACCTCTTTCAGAACAGAAATCCCTTATAGGCTGCCATTTTTTGATTAATTTTTTTCAGCCAGCCTAGTCTTAAAGGGCTACTGCTTCTTAATTAATGGCGGTCTTATACAGTTCTTAAAAGAGAGAAAAAGCCCAATGCAGAAGGTAAATGAAAGAAATCAACAGAACTGCTACTTTTTCGACTTAGGGGAAAGAATCATTAAGCTTCCTTTATTTACACCTAAGACTATTGACTTTCACCACATTCCCCTTTCAATAATTAAAATGTTCCCTATCAAACTGAGACTCCTCAGCATATCCACACCGTGAATTGCCCTTGGCAATTTTGTAGAGCCAAGTGCTTTGTTCAATAGTATCTATTCAATATTTAGAATTTATTCATTGAGTATATTGTACATATTGAGATGGTGCTTATTTCTTTGCACACCAGAGGCTATTTTTGTGAGATACTTGTGTTTTCTGTGCAGCACAGTCAATAACTTGTGCTAATTGACTGAGGCTAAAGCTATATATGTTCATCTGATCAAATGTTTTTTTATAAAATTAATCAGTTGCTATTATACTGTCTACACAATCTGAGCAAGGCTTGATTTGACCATTTACTATGTAGATTTCAGCATGTCCCAGAGCTTCAACCCTAATTTGAACAGATGAATGACCAGGAAACTCTATTTTATTTAATGTATAAATGGCAATGTTTGAAGGTATGTATGTAGAGAGGCTCAAACTTTCCATTGCAATGAATTGTTTCAAAATCGATCAGTGTACTAAGAGGACTCCATAGAATCCAATTTTCTCCATCTTCATCACCACCACCCTAAGGTAAGCCATCAACTTACCTGAATTACAAAAGACATCTAACTGGATGCTTCACATGTGCTTAGCCAAATTTGATACAGGTTGAGCATCCCTAAATGTGAAATCCAAAATACTTCAATAATAATACTTATGTTATGCGTCACAGCCAAATGCTTGTGACTATTGTCATGTATGTAAGAAATAAATACATAAATAATTAAAATGTTTAAGGTAATGAAGATAATTTAAAAAATTATTGCATAAAATTACCTTTAGGCTATGCATATAAAGTATATATGAAGCATAAATGAATTTCATGTTCAGACTTGCATCCCATCCCAATGATATCTTATTATGTATATGGAAATATTTCAAAATCTGAAAAAAATACAAAATTCAAAATACTTCTCATCCCAAGAATTTGAATAAGAAATTCTCAACCTGTATTCACATTCAGGCAAAAATCATCTTTTTTAAATGCACATATGGGGCTGGGGATGTGGCTCAATGGGCTGGGGATGTGGCTCAAGCGGTAGCGTGCTCACCTGTCATGTGTGCGGCCCGGGTTCGATCCTCAGCACCACATGCCAACAAGGATGTTGTGTCCACCGAGAACTAAAAAATAAATATTAAAAAATTCTCTCTCTCTCTCTCTCTCTCTCTCTCTCTCTCTCTCTCTCTCTCTCTCTCTCTCCTCTCTCACTCTCTCTTTAAAAAAAATAAATAAATGCACACATGATCATATCTACTTTCCTTCCTTCCTTTCTTCTTTCCTTCTAGATCCTGGATTAAAAAATTTAGAAGCTTCCTATAGTTTTCAAGGACAAAACCTCTTACTATGGCTTTCTTTGCCCAGCAGGCTCTATCCTACATACCTGTGTCTCAAATGTCATGCACTGATTTTCCTCATTCTCTGAGCATAGGCCACAGTTAAGATTTTAGTTTCTGCTAATTGTGGCCATGATTTAGGATACAGATACAGAGTCATGCTCATTCCCAGCACTGGGCACTTGAACCTGTTATCCCTTAGGTCATTCATTTTTACTAATTATCATATTTCTGATACATAATTATTCTTATGATAATAGGAATGGCATCTGTGCTTTCCACTAGAATATGTTTTATAAAAGTAGAAACTATCTTTGCATCTCTATGGCTTAACATGGTTCCTGGTTGCATCAGTCAGCCTTCCATTGCTATAACCAAAATACCTGACAAAAACAACTTAGAGGATGTAAAGTTTATTTTGGGCTCTTGCTTTCAGAGGTTCTATCCGTGGTTTGCCAACTCCATTGCTCTAGGCCTAAGGTAATCCAGAACATCATAGTGGAAGGGTATGGCAGAAGAAAGCTGCTCAGCTCATGGCTGCCACAAAGCAAAGAGAGAATGAATGAGGAGCCAGGGACAAAATATAATCCCCAAGATCATACCCCCAATAACCTACTTCCTCCAGCCATGCCAGTTGGTCCATTCAAATTTTTAATTCATAAAATAGATTAATTCACTGATTAGTTTACAGCTTTCATATTCATTTCACATCTGAACATTCTAACATCAACAGCTGAGATTTTTAAGAGGGCAACTCATATCCAAACCATAGCATTGGTACATATTATGCAATCAACAATACTTGCTCAGTGAATAAATGGAGACTGTATACAATGAATATCTATTTCCTTGATAGGCTCCCTCCTCTAAAATTTCAATATATATTTAAGCATCCAGTATTCTCTGGCAGGATAGGTCATACCCAGGTATGGCATATCCTCTATAGGTATCATTCCATGTTCCAAACCTCCCAGAATCCCAAATAAGAATGTACCTAACCAGTGTCATATTTCCTTAATACTTTAGTCTTAAAGCATCAGAAAAACTCATCAAGATTAATGTTTAGCTTGTATCAGAGATGTCTGAAGTAATTCTCTATTAGAGCAGGAATCACGGCAGGGCATGGGATAATTCCTTTTGACAGAATCTATCAGAAGGTAGGAATCTTTCTCCATGTGTATCTACAAATATACACAAACATACACAACTTTATATGCATTTAGGGGGTTCTTTTAAGATAGCCTAGCCATGGAGAATTTGGCTAATATGAATTTATTTCTCACAGTTCTAGACTGTGAAGTCTAAGGTCAAGTCACTAGTAGTGCCTGGTAAGAGCCTGGTTTCTGCTTTTAAGCTGGTACAGAGGGGAGAAATGCTGTGTCCTCACATGGAAGAAGACACAGGAAGGGCAAAATTGCCATCTAAGCCCTTTTATAAGATACTATTCCATTCATGAGGGCAGAACACTTATGGTTTAATAGCCTTCTGAAGACCTTACCTCTTAATATTACAACAATAGAGATTAAATTTCAACATGAATTTTGGAGGGAAAACATTCAAATCATAGCACCATCCAAACACAAAAGTACTTTATAATTCTGGAGGCTTTGTTCATCTCTCAGACAAAGATCTCCTAGTTTCAGAGTGCAGAGCACCCCACCTTCCCCTTGGATGCTAAATGCTCTAGCTAGACTTGATCACTATCACACAATATATAACTCATAGACCCATATTTTGAGTAGTCCCATTATCCCATTTATATATCAAATATCTTTTTTTAATATTTATTTTTCAGTTTTTGGTGGACACAACATCTTTTATTTTATTTTTATGTGGTGCTGAGGATTGAACCCAGTGCCCTGCTCATGCCAGGCGAGCGTGCTATCGCTTAAGCCACATCCCCAGCCCAATATATATCAAATATCTTATTGTCATATTTCTTTCTCTTGGATTACAAATAAAATATTTAATCTGGATTGTCAGGCAATGAATTTTCATGATGACTACAAAAAGAACAAATGAATCTAGAAAAAGCAGCAACTTCTCTCTTTTCTTCTCTTCTTAAGCACCTTACAACCCCATGTGAAAGGCATCTCTCCCTTCTTCTAGAATGCAGCAGACTAGTCATTTCGTCCCTCCATTTTATCTTAGGTTGATCTATGTGAATTTGCTATGGTTCTACTATTTTTGACCTATAAAAATGGCAACATCACATGGCTTAACCTAATACATATTGGTAAAAATAATCTCATTACTGGAGCAATGTATATACCTTTGAGAACAGGCATGACCTTCTTTTCACTTCAGGGCTTGCATATAGTTGCTGCTCAGAGAATATTTATAGGATGATAAAGGTCTACTCCTTGAGATTTCTCAAATTAAAATAAGATATTCCATTTGAAGAGATACTGGTGAATGAAATTTGAGTAAAAATATTTGACAATACTTGGCTTTTTTTGGATGTCCCTTGATTGAAAAGAGGTGTTTATGAAGATTTTATGAAAAAACACTGACAAAGTATGTATCCATTCCTTTTAGATCATATGATGAAGACCTTCCTGGTAAAAGCATAATGATGTCACCTGCTAAGCAAATTGCATGTTTGCCATGGAAACAATCTAAGTCTGTATAAACTAGAGGCAAGGAAGCAAACATACAAGCCAAAACTTCTCCCCTGCCCTCTGAACAGAACTCCACACTGTGAGAGTGTTCTGAAATGAACCCTTAGCAGCTACTGAAGTAGAAATACCCTGACTGGTATTTCTACTTTGAAAGGAATCACCTACTAAGTAGCAGCACTTCCATAAAGCCTATGAACATTTTGTAAACCTCCAGAAATCTGGTTGAACATGTCCACAGAAAGTTTTTGGTTTTATGTAGTCCCACTTTAATTTTGCTTTTGTTTTCTGTGCTTTTACTGTCATACTAAGAAAAAAAAAATCATTGCTAATACCAATATCATTGAGGTTTTCTCCTGTGTTTTCTTCTACTAGTTTTTATAGTTTTAGTTTTTAATCACTTTGAATTGATTTTTGTGAACGGTGTAAGATAAGGAGACATTTTTTTTTTTTTTTTGCAAGTGGAGATCACTTTTTCCCAACACCAATTAATGAAGAGGCTATCCTTTCATGTTCTGTATTCCTGGTTTCGTTTTCAAAGATTAGTTAAATGTATATATGTGAGTTTATTTCTGTGTTTTCTGTTCCAGTCTGATGGTCTGTGTGCTTTTATGACAGCATCATACTGTTTTGATTTCTACAATATAATAATATAATTTTAAATCTGAAAGTGTGATGCTCCCAGCTTTATTTTTCTTCATTAAGATTGTTTTAATTATTGGGAATTATTTGTGGTTTCATACAAATTTTAGAATTTTTTTCCTTTCTGTGACAAATGTCCTTGGAATTTGGAGATTACATTGAATCTATAAATCATTTTGAGTAGTATAGAAATTTTGACAAAATTTGTCAAAATTTGTCTTCTGATCCATGAACAAAGGTTATATTTCCATTTATCTTTTTAAATTTCACTGACCCTCTGTTTTATAGTTTTTAGTGTACAGATCTTTTGCCTCCTTAAATTTCTTCCTAAATATTTTATTCCTTTTGATGCTGTTGTAAATGGGATTCAATTCTGAATTTATTCTTTGAGTAGTTTATTGTTTAAAAATGTTACAGAAATGCAACCAGTTTTTGTCTGTTCATTTTATATTCTGCAATATCACTGAATTTATTTTTTAGTTTTTATTTAAAGTTTTTTTGGTGGACTCTTAGGGTTTGCTATATGTAAGAGCATGTCATCTGCAAACAGGCAATTTTACTTACTCATTTCTCATTTTAAATGGCTTTTATTTCTTTTTTCTGACTAATTGCTCAGAATAGTACTTTTAGTACTATATTAAATAGGAATAGTGAGACTGGGCATCCTTGCCTTGTTCCTGATTTTATAGGAAAATATTTCAGCTTTTCATTATTGTATCTGGTTATCATCTATGGGCTTGTCATGGATGGTATATTTACTATTGTATGGAGATATATTTACTCTATACCTACTTAAGGGTATTATTGTGAAAAGATGTTGTTTGGCCAAATGAATTTTCTTCTTCTACTGAGTTTATCACATGATTTTTATTTTTCATTCTGTCAATGTGGTGTATCACATTGATTTGTGTATATTAAACATCCTTGCATCCTAGGGATAATTCCCACTTGATCATAGTGTATGATACTTTTACTATGTTATTGAATTCAGTTTGCCAGCATTTTGTTGAGAATGTTTGCATTTAAGTTCTTCAGGAATGCCAGCCTGTGATTTTCTTTTTCTGTAGTATCCTTGTTTGCCTTTTGCATGAGGAGTAATGATGTTTTCATAAAATGACTTTGGAAGTATTTCCTCCTTTGCAATTTTTTGGAACAGTTTAAGAGGGATAGATATTAATTCTTTAAATGCTTCATAGAATTCACCAGTAATGCCATCAGGTCCTAGGCTTTCCTTCAATGGGAGACATTATTTTATTGTTACTGATTCAATGACCATATTAGTATACTCATAGCATTTATTTCTTCATAATAAAATTTTTATTTTTAATTGAGAAAAATTTTATAGAAAGTGAAATGCACAGATCTTAAGTATAAAATTCAATGCTTTGATAAATTTATATGCCCATGTAATCAAGAGATAGAACACTTCTATCACTTTATAATCAACTTAATCTTAAAATCAACTCTAACATAGGCAATAGTTAGATTTCTATCACCATAGATTAGTTATGCAAGTTTCAAAATTTCATGTAAAATGAACCATATACTATGTATTCTTTTGTGACTGGCTGCTTTTACTCAATGCAATAATTGTGAGGTTCATCCACGTTATTAAACATATTCATTATTTTTATTGCTGAGGACTTCACTATATTAAAATATCATTATTTATTTATTTATTCATTTAATTTTGGGCAGTGATGGGAACAAGTCTGGGGCTGATCATGCTAGGCAAGCTATCTACTACTGAGCTATGCTCCAAGTCCTATCTATTCATAGTTGACAAGAATTTGGGTTGTTTCTACCTTTGGTTATTATAAATAAATTTGTTATTAATATTCTTATACAAAAATTTTTGTACACAGTTTTTGTCCCAGGTAAATAACTAGGTATATGGGTTCTGGGCTATAGGTAGGCATAGACTTACCTTCTCTGTGTGTGTGTGTAGGAGTGGGGAGTCTGCTAAACAATTTCCAAATGGTTGTATTATTTTATATGCCTATCAGCAATGTAGAAGAATTCCCGTTCATGTGATCATTCTTATAATGTTAGCCATTTAATGAGTATATAATGGTATCCCATTGAGATTTTAATTTGTATTTCAATGATAATACATAAGGTGGTGCTCAAAACTATTAACTTATAGGTCATTTGCATATTCATGTTTGTGAGGTATCTGTTCAAAACTTTTACCATCTTTTTTATTAGGTTGTTTTTATTTTTGTATTGATAATAGAGGGTCTTTGCATATTATAAATGTAAGTAGTTTGTTACATTTATATATTACATATAGTTTTTCCCAATCAAGCTTGAATTTTCTTTTCCTTAATGGTGTCTTTTTTATTACTGTGTTTTTATTTTTTTTTTAATTTTCCTTTATTCTTAATTCATTTTGTGTCTTAAATAAGAAATATTGGCTCAGTCCAAGATTTTGATGATATTCTTCTATTTTCTTTTAAAAGTTTATAGTCTTAACTTTTATATTCAGATATGTGGTTCATCTTGAATAATTTTTTGCGTATGTGAGGTTGGTGTCAAGGTCCATATATTCATACTATTATGTAATTACTTTAGCATTATTTGTTAAGCTGATTCTGCTTTCTCCATCGAATTGCCTTGAAATTTTTGTAGATGTGAGAATCCTTTTTGGATTTTGTATTCTGTTCCATTCAGTTCTAATACTAGAGCCATGGACTCTTGAATGCTGTAGTTTTATAATAATAAGTCTCAACATCCGGTAATATAAGTTATCTGAATTTATACTTTTTCAAGATTGCTTGGTCTGTCTAGGTCCTTTATCTTCCATAAACTATAGAGTACATTTATTAACTTTTATTAAAACATTGGAATTTAGATTGGGACTGACATGAATCTAAAAATCAGTTTAGAAGAATGACAGCTTAACAATATTAAATCTTCTAATTCATTGATATAGTACAAAATATAAGTCACAACCCCAGTAGCCTACTTACTCCAGTCACACCCTACCTGCCTTCAGTTACCACCCAGTCTATTCAAATTACCTGCTGAATAATTTACAGCTCATAATCTAATCACTTCACCTGTGACCATTTCTGTATCATCACATGAATTTTTGCAGAGGATACCTCATATCCAAACCATAATACTGTTTTGGTTATTTGGGATCCTTTACAACTCAATATGGATTTTAAGATCCACTTGCCCATTTCTGAAAAAAAATGGAAGATGATATTTTGATTGGGTTTTCATTTTCTGTCTTTCACTATTAAGTATATTAACTGTGGATCTTTCACACATGTCCTTTATAAAATTGAGGATGTTCTTTTTTACTCTTTTGTTGAATGTTTTTATCATGAAGGGCAATGGATTTTGTCAAGTGATTTTTATGCATCTATGGGATACTTATATTATTTTTCTTTGTTCTTTTGATGTGGTATATTACATGGATTTTCATTTTGTTGATCCATCTTTGCATTCCTGGTATAAATCTTACTTGACAATTGTGCATAATTCTTTTAACATGTTTCTGAATTTCACTTTCTGGTATTTTATTGAAGAGTGTGGATCTATATTTACAAAGGTTATTGGTCTATAGTTCTTTTTCTCATGATGTCTTTGGCTCTGGTATCAGTAATTCTGGTTTCATGTCAATCAGTAATATTCTCTTATAATCTTCTTTAGTTCTGTGAAATATGTAGTAATATCTTCACATTCATTTCTGATTTTAATGATTTTTAATGGTTTTTTCTTTTTTCTTGATCAGTCTTGCTGAAGGTTTGTCAATTTTGTTGATCCCGATTGTTATGCTATTTACTATTTCATTTTCTGCACTATAATCATTAGGATTTCCTCCTTTCTGTGTGCTTTTGGTTTAGTTTGCTCTTTTTTCTAGGTTCTTAAGTTAGAGAGTTGGACTACTGATTTGAGATCTTCATTTTTTATATATATTTTTAGTTGTAGATGGACACAATACATTTATTTTGTTTATTTTTATGTGGTGCTGAGGATGGAACCCAGTGCCTCACATGTGCTAGGCAAGTGCTCTATCACTGAGCCACAATTCGAGCCCAATCTTTCTTTCTTTCTTTCTTTCTTTCTTTCTTTCTTTCTTTCTTTCTTTCTTTCTTTCTTTATTTATTTATTTTTGTGGGGGAGCTACTGGAGATTGAACTCAGGCAGACTCAAACACTAAGCCACATCCCCAGCCCTATTTTGCACTTTATTTAGAAACAGGATCTCACTGAGTTTTAGCGCCTCACTGAGTTGCTGAGGCTGGCTTTGAACTCGAAGAACTCTTGTTTCAGCCTCACAAGCTGCTGGGATTACAGGCATGTGCCTAATATAGGTATTTAAAGCTATAAATATCCCTTTGAGAACCACTTTTGCTGTGTTGCATAAGCTTTGGTATATCTGATCTTTGTTTTAATTCATCTCAAAGTATTTTCTAAATTATTTTGACCTTCTTTGACCCTTTGGTTATTAAGAGTTGTGTTGTTTAATTTGCACATATTTGTGGATCTTCCAAATTTCATTTTGGTTTCAATTTGAAATTTCTTTGTGATTGGAGAACAACTTCAATCTCTTAAAACATACGAATTATGGCCGGACACACAGTATAGCCTAGAATATGTTCTATGTGCACTTGAAAATAACGTATATTCTGCTGTTGTTAACTGAAATATCTCATAGCAATTTGTTAAGTCTAGTTGGTTTATAGTGTTTCAGTCTTTCATTTCCTTAATGCCCTTCTGTCTTCTTGTTTTATCTATTGTTCAAAGTAGGATATTAAAGTCTTCTACTATGATTGTTGAACTATTTCTTCTCTCAATTCTGCCAATTTTTGCTTCATGTGATATGTTAGTTGCATACATATTTATATTGTTGTATCTTCTATATGGATTAACCCTGATACCTGAAAGAATTCCCCACGCAAAGACACTTCACCGGGAGAATTCCAATTTTATTGCAAAAAGCTGTGTGCTTCTATAGAACTAAAGGGGAGATGGTAGGGCTTAGATAAATGGCAGGCCACCCGTTTGTTGGCAAGTTCTTCCAGATATCAGCTCCTGCGCCCAGGAATTAGTTCTCTTTTTTTTTTTTTTTTTTTAGTGGTTTTTTTATTTTTTTTATTTTTTTATTTTTATTTATTTATTTATTTTTATTGGTTGTTCACAACATTACAGGAATTAGTTCTCATTGGGGCTAAGGTTCCCCGCCAGCGAGATTTGAAATTGGCACCGGCGGGAGAGTTCACAAGGGCGGGAACTTTTCGCACCACTGCAGAAAAGAAGAAGGTAGGAAGAAGAGGTCCTTAGGCGCCATGTTGGGGTTTTTTCTCTGGGGTACGGCTGCCATTTATACTTTTCCCAACAATACCATTATATAATCTTATTCTTTGTCTCTAGTAGCAATTTTTGTCTTATAGTTTACTTGTTTATTGTTGGTATTGGAGATTGAACCCAAGAGCACTCTACTTCTGAACTGCATCCCCAGCACTTTTTAAATTTTTACACAAGGTCTTGGTAAGTTTTAAATTTTTACACAAGGTCTTGGTAAGTTTCTAAGGCTGTCCTTAGACTTGTGATCCTCCTGCCTCAGCCTCTCTAGTTACTGGGATTCCAGGCATGCACCAGCATGCCCAGCAGTTTCTTTTAGTTCTTCAGACTGGATATTATTTGACCCATCTTGACTGAAAAAACCCTATTGACTACAAATCAAATCTGCTAGTGAGTGCCTCCAGTAATTTCTTCATTTCAGTTGTTACATTTTTAAAAATTCCAATCAAACTAAAAAGTTTCTTCTCAGCAAAAGCAACAATCTGTGAGGTGAACAGAGAGCCCGCATCCTGGGATCAAATTTTTACCCTTTACACATCAAATAGAGCACTAATCTCTAGGATATATAAAGAACTCCAAAAGCTAAGCACCAAAAAAACAACCCAATCAACAAATGGGCCAAGTGTTGGGTGCAGAGCAGGCTGAACTGTGTTGTCTGCAGGGCAGGCTGAACAGATGTTGGCTGCAAGATAGCCCACACACTCAAACCCCCCTCTATCTGGGTCCTTTATCACCTGTTTGTGTCAAGTCCCGCTCAAGGCTGAGCACTCAACCCCACTTGGGCCAACAAGGCAGCATGCAGACCCAGAGGCCCCATTAGATTTGGGCTATAAAAACTCCCACCTGCCAGGCCCCTCTCTCTCTTGCTCTTTCTCTCTTGTGCGCTCTCTCTCTCTCTCTCTCTCTCTCTCTCTCTCTTTATCTTTCTTGCGCGCGCTCTCTGTCTCTCTCTTGCTCTTGCTCTCTCCCTGTTCATCTCTTCTCTCTCTCTCTCTCTCTCTCTCTCTCTTTCCTTCCTTCTTTTCTCTTTGTTGCACTGCTGCAATAAAGATCTTTTGGTCACTCCAAGTGTTGTGGTCACTTTCCTTTCACCAAGGACCTGAACAGAAACTTCTCAGAAGAGGTTATACAATCAATCAACAAATACATGAAAAAATGTGCATCATCTCTAGAAATCAGAGAAATGCAAATCAAAACTACTCTAAGATTTCATCTCACTCCAGTCAGAATGGCAGCTATTATGAAAACAAACAACAATAAGTGTTGGTGAGGATGTGGGGAAAAAGGTACACTCATACACTGCTGGTGGGACTGCAAATTGGTACAGCCAATATGGAAAGCAGTATGGAGATTCCTTGGAAATCTGGGAATGGAGCCACCATTTGACCCAGCTATTCCTCTCCTCGGATTATACCCAAAGGACTTAAAAACAGCATACTACAGGGACACAGCCACATCAATGTTTATAGCAGCACAATTCACAGTAGCTAAACTGTGAAGCCAACCTAGGTGACTTTCAGTGGATGAATGGATAAAAAAATGTGACATATATACACAATGGAATATTACTCAGCACTAAAAGAGAATAAAATCATGGCATTTGCAGGTAAATGAATGGCATTGGAGAACATAATGCTAAGCGAAGTTAGCCAGTCCCCAAAAAACAAATGCCGAATTGTAGGGCATGATGTAACGTGGGGCATGTTGCATCAGAAAAGAGGAACCTTAACTTGCTGGCCACTACCCACTTCCCAGTCCTGGGGCCACATGTAGCTAAGATAGCACCTGGCGATTAGCCAGAAGGCATTGCAGTGGGTTGTGACGGAAATCGGACCACCTCTAGGATAGGCTCAGAACCCATCTGCCCTCAAGGACAGCTCCCGTGTCTCCCATTACTGCCTGTAGGATGGGTGTAGATGTAAATTCTCCCCACCCTGCTGACCTTTACCCTGATTGGCTCCTGTACATTATATGAGCTGTGTGTGTTTTCTCATTAAAGGAGATCCTGCAAGGGAGGGCTGGGTGTGGGCAGCCTGTCAACCTTTACCTTTCTTGGATCGTCCTGGTCGGGGCGTGCTCCCCCAATCTCTCCAGCAGGTCAGGAGGGAACAGGGGGCTAAAAACCCCAACACCAAATGTTTTCTCTGATATAAGGAGGCTGACTCATAGTGGGGTAGGGAGGGGGAGTATGGGAGGATTAGATGAATTGTAGATAGGAAAGAGGGGTAGGAGGGAAAGGGAAGGGGCAGGGGGTTAGCAAGGGCAGTGGAATGTGGTGGACATCATTACCCAAAGTACATGTATGAAGACATGAATTGGGTGTCAACATGCTTTACATATAAACAGAGATACGAAAAATTGTGGTATATATGTGTAATAAGAATTGTAATGCAAAAAAACAAAGTACATGTATAAAGGCATGAATTGGTGTGAACATACTCTATATACAAAGATATAAAAATTGTACTCTGTATGTGTAATAAGAACTGTAATGCATTCCATTGTCATGTATTTAAAAAATATAAAATCAACAAAACAAAAAAAAGTAGAAAAAAAATTCCAGATTGTTTCCTCTTTGTAACTCCTGTCTCTTGACTGATAGTCTCTATTTTATGAAACATAGGTTTCAAAATTTCTTTTTGCTCTTTAGACATGATTTCTTTTAATTTTATAAATATATTTTAAATAGCTGATTTAATGTTTTTGTTTAATAAGTCCAATATCTGAATTTCCTCAGGACAGTTTCTATGTATTATATCTTATGTATTGGCCATACTTAGTATTTCTTTATGTCTTATAATTCTTGTAGTGGAAAACGACATTTTCAAAATTAAGAGGCAACTATGAAAATTAGATGCCCCAAGGACTATTGTTGTTTTATTTTGTATTAATTGTTAGGGACTTTTCTAAGCTAATTTTGGAAAGTCTGCATTCTTTCATTCTTTGCTGTATGTGGTTGGAAAAGTCTCAGTAGTGATATTCTCTCTTGTGTCCTCAATATTGGTAATTTTTGTTTCATTTTCTATTGACAATATTGATAGAGCTTTTATTTGTTGCATTATTCTTTAGGAAGAACCAAATTATGTGTTGTTTACTTCAAATCCGCTGATTTCCCTCTTTAGATTTATTTTTCTCTCTTCTACTTATGAGTTTATTTGGTACCTCATTTTCTAGCTTCTTTAGGAAGAATGCTAGATTACTGACTTTAAGCTTCTTTTCCTTTGTAAGTCCTTAAAGCTAAAAAATTTCCTCTAGGTACTATTCTAATTTCATCCCACAAAGTTTTATATATGCTGCATGTTCATTATAACACAGTTTAAAGTATTTTTCTAACTTTCCTGGTTTTTTTTTTTTTTGGATACATGATACATTAGTTAAATGCCAAGTGTGTTTTTAAACTTCCAAATATTTCAACTTAATTTTTAGAATTACACATTTAATGTGATCTACTACATATTATTTTTCCAGCTTTTTTGAGGTAATTGACAATATTTGCCATGTATAATGTGGTGTTTTGATATATGTATACTTTGTGAAATTATTACCACAAATTATCTGATTAGGTGTTGTGTGTAGATGTAGTGTAATTGTTTATGTTCCCCAAAGGTCCATTATTATTGAAAGATTGATCCTCCAGGGTGTCACTATTGGGAGGTGATAGAATCTTTGGAAAATAGAGCCTAGTGGGAGGTTCTTAAGTTCCTGAAGTCATGCAATTGTTCATGAATGAACACTTGTAGTTCTTGTGTGTTCCCTTGAGTTCTTGCAAGAGGGTTGTTATAGCTGAACAAACCTGGGCCTGCCTATCTTCTTTCATTCTGCTTCTGGTTTGAGATGCTGAGAAAAGTCTATGTGTATGTCTTATGTTGAGAAATGATTTTCATTGTCCAGTATTAATCAGGTTATTTGTTTTTCTGCTATTGAGCTTTCAGAGTTCCTTACGTATTCTAGCTATTAATTGACTGATTAATGTATACTTTTCTGATATTTTCTCTAGCAAAGAATGGATTTCACATTTTTAAGAGAGTATAAAAACAAAAGAAGGGGGGAAATTCTGTAGATTGTCTCTGCAGTCTGTTCATATTTCCTTTGCTGTGCAAAAGCTTTCTAGTTTCATGTAACTCCATTTGCCTATGTTTGCTTTTGTTTTCTATGCTTTGAGCATCTTTTAAAAAAAATTTATTAGTTATTGATGGACCTTTATTTATATATTTGTTTATATGTGGTGCTGAGAATCAAGCCCAGTGCCTCACACATGCTAGACAATTGAGCCACAACCCCAGTCCCATGTTTTGGGCATCTTATCCTGAAAATTTGTATTCATTCCCATATATTGAAGAATTATGCCTGCGTTTTCTTCTAGTAGTTTCAGGCCTTACGTTTAAGTTTTCAATCCATGTTGAGTTAATTTTGGTCTATGGTAAGAGATAAGAGTGTAGTTTCATTCTTCTCCATGGGGATATTTTCCCAGCACCATTTTTTGAAGAGACTGTCCTTTCTCAAATGCATCATATTAAATCTTCATTGAGCTATAATTCATAAACTGCAATATCCATCCATTTAAAGGATGCTATTCAATAATTTTAGTTTATTTGAGGAGTTGCACAACCATCACCATTATGTATTTTGTGGTCCATTCTCTCTCCCCTCTCCTTCTGGTAATCCACATACTCATATATTACATGTGACAATCCTATTTGCTTGAGGTGTTAAGATCATAAACAAATTATGGCCTAGAGAACAAATTTGGCCTGTTTTTGTAGGTCCCTCCAGCTACAAATGGTTTTCATATTTTTAAAATGTATATAAAAAACAAAAAGGAAAACAGAAAATAATATACAGCAGAGATTTTATGTGGTCTGAAATATTTATTATCTGGCCATTACACAAAACCATTTCTGCCTATTGTGTTAGATAATGAACTTTGGGGCTGTTAATATTGAGTGAAATTTGAAGGGGGTGAATCCTACAAAGGAAGGAGCTGTAGATGGGGAGAGCTAAAAACTCTGCTTATAAACTCCCCTCTGCCTCCATGGTAGTCAGATTAAGAATCAGTGTCAGAGGAAAAGGTATATGACAGTGATATTCAACCAATGTAAGTTTCTTGTTTTACATGTCAAAGCACCCTTCATTTTCTGACATCTTTTGCTTTGTAATCAGTTTCTTCAAATAAAAGTTATGTTTATATTTTCGTCAGAGTTTATAATTTTTATCTATCGGAGTTTTAGTAAAATACAAGTTATTATTTCATTCTGGGACTTGCCCAACTCGTTTTTAATTAAATAGGATATGAATTTATGTAAATAGGATGCCCTTATGGACACTTGAACTCAGTTTGCCCAGGTGTTTCAGTATAGTATTTTGGTCTACCCATTTTCATCTTACCTAAGTGTGCAGTTAATTCACATGTGTCTATGGAAGAAAACTGTCAAAATCATCTGAAAAAGACTATGTCCCAAAATCCTACTTCCAAGTGATATAATCAGAAAACTGGAAATAGACCCCAGTGGATAAATCCAATATAGAGATCTCTTTTATAGCCTCCCTGTAGGGTAGGTATTCAGACTGATTAAATTCTAAGAATTAAAACTTTATAGTTTTTATATTTTCTATAATATTTGGACCATGGTAGCAGCTCTTGCTCAAAACTGAGCCTTCTCCCTACATTTTGAAAAGAAAGTGAATGGTAAGCAGGAATTCATGTTCATGTTTGAGGGCTGTGCTAAGTTCTGAGTTTAATCCCTCCAGGTGGTTTTTGGAGTAAGGAAGCAAAAGCTCTCACTGGATGCTCAGAGAAAGTAATGTACTGTTCTCCAGTTTAACAGTGGGCTGGAATATTTGTAACATGTGAGAAACTATAGATATCCACTTACAATAGTATTCTACAGCAAAATAGTCATTCAGGTGTTATATATGTACTTTTCAAAGATGCATTCTTTGAAATACCCTGATTTTCCTTTTCAGTCAACTTAATTTTCAATACATTAAAATTTTTCAAACTAAAATAAATACTTCAATGGAAATCTTTTAATCACTTGATAAGTTATAGGACTGTGAATTGTAGTTATCCTGCATTTCTATCTACTCACTATTTCCTATGTACTTTAGTGGGAAAATGGCCATCAAGTAATAACTTGTGGTCCTAATTTCACGTGCAGGTTCATGCTGTTGCGCTGGTATTATAATTTTACAGATAAATAAAGACTACATCTTAATATTTGTTCTCTAATTTCATTACAAGATATGGGGAAGTCGTTACTCATATGAAGATTTACAACTTGAAAATATAGTTTCCAGCTAAGGTAATTTATCACCAAAAAGAATTCTAGGGAAGAATACAAACTATTTTCATCTGTGTTAATTACTGTGCTCTTGTACTTTCATTTCCATTTATGGCTTGAAAGATTTGCTTGCCCACAATCTCATTCTATTTTCCGTACCTACAAATAATACATCTCAGGGATGTCCAAGACCAACATTCCTCAAGTGAGAAACTGAAAGATAATAAAACCGAAAGATAAAAAAAACAAAACTTTGGTTAAAAAGAAAGCATTGAAAACACATTTTGGTGGTAGGGGAGATAGAATTAAACCATATATCTTAGATTTGGAATACCCTAAATCTACCCTGTCTAGGTTATAAGCCAGATAAACTTTTAAACTTAAGTTTCTTTTAAGGAGAGAGGGAGAGAGGGAGAAAGCAAGAGAGTGAGAGAGAATTCAAGAGCAAGAGAGGTTTTTGTGTCTTACTAAATATCACATTTGAAGTATAAATGCTAAAACCATAAAAGTCTCTTGAAATTTTTTTTTCTAAAATATATTGTGAGAAGAAATGTTTACTTGAACCCATTGCCAGTAATTGTGTGCATGTGCACGTGCGTGCATGAGTAAATGCACACATGTAGGCATATGTCAAGTCTAGACCAACAGGGTGTTTGAACCATTTCTCTCATCAGCACTGTCAGTGCTGTCTGCAGACTCACACAGAGCTTTACAAATGAAAGAGAAAGAAATAATGCTCCTATTTTTGAGAGAGTCAAAACCACCTTCCCAGTGCTACATTAACAAGCTTTTGTTTACAGTTCAAGGCATGGGAGTGGTGGCAGTGGTGACAGGGGAAAACAAGTTCCTGATCCCAGTGGCCACTACCAAAAGAAATAAAATTATTTTTAACAATTGCCAAAATACAACGACAGCGTCTTTTAAAATTTGTTCTCAGTGTTCAATTTCACACTGACTTGGCTCCATTGTTAGAACTCCCTAAGATGTTTTCCCACTATTTGCTTTGTTTAGGGAGTAACAGTAGAGAGAGTTTTCTTGGGGTTCGGTGGGACTTTTTACCCCAACTGTGATATTGTTGGAGATGCTCTCCAAGTCACATGGACTGACCTCTCCTCCCAAATTCATATACTCTCCAGAAATCAGAAAAGGAAACTTTATTTTTCAGGACAGTAGTTTACTACCAAGCTTCTCTAACTTTATAGAAACAGTTACTGGGGATGGGGTTGTAGCTCAGTGGTAGAGTGCCTGCCTAGCACATGTGAGCACTGGGTTTGATCCTCAGCACCACATAAAATAAATAAAATAAAGGTATAAAAATAGAAACAATTATTCCTAAGCAGCTCCTATATAATTTGAGATGCAGAGATCAACCTAGAGGGCTACTTCTTGGTTGCCTTCACACTGATTCAAAATTCTGCTAAACCTTAAAGAAATAGTTACAGAGAATGGCCAAGAACTGTCAAAACTCCATTAATACATTATTGATGGGGGGTAAGTCCCTAAACTTCATGCTTATGGGAGATGCCCCCAAAATATTAGTCACCCAGCACTCACTGATTATTGAATATTATCCAAATGATCTAGTCTATACTAATCATTGGGCATAAGCTAAATGCTCTATTCTGATTAAGGTTTGTGTCTTGTTTGTGTGAGTATATGTGTATTTGTGGTGCTGGGGATTGAACCCAAGGTCTTACACATGCTAGTCAAGTGCTCTACCATTGAGCTACATCCCTAACCCCACAAATATTTCTCTTTTTCCCCACCCAAGCACACATGTGAGACTTAGGTCATACTTGCATTGAGGGTACAAGAGGAAATAGACATCTATTTGTTCCTTACTTGAAAAGAACAAAGAGTTCCTTTCTTGAAGTCCAAAATATTTAGCTATGATGAAGTTTTACTTAATAAAATGTTGATTTATGCCACTTTAATGATTGTCTTCAGCTGAATGGCCTTCTGATATGGACCATTAATAGATTGGATGGCGTTTAAAATAGATGGAGAGGAACAATAAATAGACCTTAATATTATTTCTTCAAGGGTGTGGATAGAACTAAATATTTGGAAGGCATTTATGCACATGTAATTTAGTGGTTCTTATAGCATTTAGTGCCTGTTAATGCTCTGAAATGTGTGCTACATTTCACCACAGGCACTGAAAAAATTTGGTACATTTTATAGACCAGGTAGACACTGAAACTATAGCAGTAGATTTTTTTTTAATCTTTGGGTTGCATTTGTGTGTCACTCATGTATAATAAGACCTTGCCCATTAATATCTGTTCCCATTGCCTAGAGATGTCTTTTTTGGTCTGTTCACCAACATGGTTAATCAAATGATTTTTACGGTACAACAATGCTGGATTTAAAAAATATGTAACTTAGTGACTGGATGTGAAAATAAAATTGACTCCTCCCTCTAGCTCTCTCTTTTTGGTACTGAGGATTAATCTCAGGGACACTTGACCACTGAGCCATATCCCCAGCCCTATTTAGAGACAGGGTCTCACTGAGTTGCTTAGTGCCTTGCTTTTTTTTAAGACAGAGAGAATTTTTTAATATTTATTTTTCAGTTTTCAGCAGACACAACATCTTTGTTTGTAATGTGAGGATCGAACCCGGGCCGCACGCATGCCAGGCGAGCGCACTACCACTTGAGCCACATCCCCAGCCCTATAGTGCCTTGCTTTTGCTGAGGCTGGCTTTGAACTCAACTTGTGATCCTCCTGCGTCAGCCTTCCAAGCTGCTGGGATTACAGGCATGTGCCACCACGCCCAGCTCACCTTCTCTCATGAATTTAATTCATGCTTTTAAGACTTCTGAATAATTTATATTGCATACTTTTAACCCAGATATCCCATGCCTAAGAATTCATCCTAAGACAATAATCATGACTGTGTAACATATATATCCACAAAGTGCTCATGTCAACATCATTTTTTAATATAATATTGAAAACAACCTAATGCTCCACATCAAGGTATTAGGATTTAAAAAGTATGTGAATTAATGACAGAATGCTATTATGACAATGGTACAAATGAAACCAGATAAATACATTTCAGACCAGGAAAGAATATACTCCTAATGTATAAATGGGTGTGTATATATGTTTGTACACATACATGCAATTTATGTAAATTCACCATTGGCTTTCTCTGACAAATTGAGTGATGAGTGATTTGTTTTCCTTTTATAAAAATCTATTATTTTGCTAAAGAATTGGTAGATTAACATTTTGGACTGTGTTCAGTAGATGGTGCTGACCTGGGTCAGGCTCAGTAGATCTTTGTAGTGGGTCTTACTTGTGTCTGTGAATGGATACTAGGTTGGCTGGTGGCTGAATGTCTGTTTGGTCCCCGGTTAGTTATATGATGTCTGATTAGCTGTCTGCTGAGATGTAGTCTGGTATCCTCCAATAGACCAACCCCAGGCTCATTCATACCATGACAACGTTCCAGGCCTAGCAAGTTAGTAAGCTTCAATACATAGAGTTCTTTTCAAGCTACTACTGCTGAATCTAAATTCTCTAGACTTTTAATTGTGGTAAAAAATGCATAAATAAAATTCACTATGTTAACCATTTTTAAATTTATGATTTAGTACTATCATTTTTAAGTATATGATTTAGTACAAATCTCTAGAACTTTTAAACTATTCCCATTGAATGACATTTCTCCTTTTCCCTCTCCCAAATCCCTGGCAACTACCTTCTATAAGTTTGACTAATCTTGACATTGTATAGTAGTGGAATTATACAGTATTTGTCTTTTTGTTACTGGTTTATTTCACTTAGTACAATGTCCTCAAAGTTCATCCATGTTGTGACATGTGACAGGATTTCGTTCTCTTTTTAAGACTGAATTACATTCCATTGCATGTATCTACTACATTTTCTTCTTTCTATTCATCTGTTGATGGACATTCAGGTTGCTTTCTTACCTCTTGGCTATTGTGAATATGGTTGTAATGAACACAGGTGTGCAATTATCTCTTTGAGATCTTGCTTTCAAGTTTTTGGATATACACCCAGAGATGGGATTACTTAATCATATGGTAATTCTAATTTTAATTTTTTGAGGAAGCTTTGTATTATTTTCATATTGGCTGTACCAGTTTGAATTCCCACCAACAGTGCACAAAGGTTTTGTTTGTTCCACATCTCTGCCAACGCTTGTTATTTCCTATGTTTGTTTTTTTCACAGTGCTAGGGATGGAACCCAGGGCCACTATTCCACTGAGCTACATTCTCAGACCTTTTCCTTTCATTTTTATTTATATTTTGAGACAGGTCTAACTAAGTTATTCAGGCTGGCTTGGAACTTATAATTCTCCTTCTTATCCTCTCAAGTAGCTGGAATTTCAGGCATGCACCATGATGCCCAACTGATTTGCATTTTTCTAATAATTAGTGATGTCAACATTTTTGGGTGCTTTTTGGCCATTTGTGTTTCTTCTATGGAGAATTGTTTACTCAAGTCTTTGTCTCTACTGCCTTATGTGTGTGTGTTTTCTGTGTATTTTATTTTATGCAATGAGCACTGACTTTTGTACTGAAGAAGTTATTAGCAATAATAATAATTACAAGCCAGTGTATCAAACAAGTTGTTTCAATAGAAAAATGGGTCAATCCTGAGTGGCTAGTTGGGGTAATTTGTGGGTGGGGCTACTGTCCTTATTTTGGATTAAAGAATTCAAGAACGATTAAGGCAACATATAAAGAGGGAGTTTCATTCTAAAACCAAGGTTCCTCTACCTTTTGTGGATCAATTAGTGTGGGTGACATAAAGCAGAGCAGGCAGAGGGTTAAGTAACTGAGGCAGGGCTGGAGGTGCAAACATTAAGCAGTAGCAGTCTGTGCCTTAAACCTGTGTGGGATACTTGGTGATCTTTCACACAAAATCTTGGTCTGGATACTGCAAATGATTGTTCTCTTAGGGACTTTGATATTTAGAAGGAAACTTTATTACATAATTAAGCTTTATGGCTTTTATCTGGCCTATTCAGAAGAGGTAACTAGCTAAATCACCAATAATTTTGTAGTCTGGGTTTCAAGAAATGCTCTGTAAGCATTTTGGGTGCAACTTTGTGTAAAATAAAGATAAGCAAAGAAAAGCTCATAGCAAGGTTTTAACTTTTAAAAAACTCCTGTCAAAAATTTAAAAAGCTCCAGAGTTAAATGGTTGACGCCCATGAAGCGGGTTTCCCAAAGGTCTTGACTGATGAGAGCACAAGCAAAGTTGCTGAGCAGAATCACTGGCCTGAAAGGAAATAATGGGGAATAATGGCATTTGGACCTCTTAACGGGGGATGCAAGCTCTGACTGTGATTTTCTTGGATGACAGGCTAATATGATAACACAGTGATCTGGGCAGGTGTCTACATTCATTTTACAGAAGCAAATGCAAACTGGACATGCAGGATAATTATGAGGAAAAGATACTGGGTTCAATGTATGTACCAATATTGTTCTGTTCCTGCTTTTGAACTCTTTCTTTTTTGAAATCCTAGATAGCATGTATGTCAAAGTTCCATATTTGATGTTATTATGCTACAAATCTCTTCCTGTAAGGTCCTGCCCCTCACTTTAGTATCATCTTATTTTCTTTCTTTTGTGTTATGGTTCCATTTCTCTCTTCCTTCATATTCCAATACCTGACTAAAACTGCATTCTGGATCATATTCTCACTGTCCACCTCCTCTGTATTTTACTGTGTTTTTTTCTTTATTCAACCTGATAAGTTACACTTTATGACTTGCTTATTATCGTACTGCTATAAATTTTCTTTCTCATTTTCAATCATTCCCTGCAGTTTTGATTACATCAGGTCTCAGCTCCTGTGTTTTGGTTCGGTAACACTGGCTTGGTATTACAGTGTCCACCTACCTACAACATTAATATTACCCACCTCCTCTTCCTCTTGATTTATTTCCTCTGGGACAAGTCTATCTAATTATCTAGTCTCATCTCTTGCTTTTTGTACCACAATGCTCTCTGCCTCCTAAGATCAGTGTCCTATTTTCTTTCTTAAAAGATTCGCTATTTTTTTCCTACCCACAAAGCCTTGAATTACATTATTTTATAGTTCATCCTCATCTTCACTCAGCCTCCCACCTCTAGTCTCTGGATATGGATCACAGTATTCTATTAGCTACTGATGATTTTTTAACCTTTTTCTCCCCCCTCTTTCAGCATATATAAAGCAATATACCCCTTAGGGATATTTTCTTTCTATTGTTCTAAAATAAGAATGACAAACATTAAACAATCTATTATTCTATGACCATTCTCCAACCCCCTTCCCAATTTAGGTCTTTTTTCTCTCTCAGAAGTTCAATCTGTCATATGTTTATTTAGCACATTTTTACATTTGAACCATTTAAGAAGCTAATTAATCCTTGGAGTTGTCTTCTGGGATGCACAGAGGCTATAGAGGCAGCTGACATTCAGGCTGGGAGCAAAGCCCAAGCATTTCTGTTTTCAAATCACTGTTCAGATTGTATTTTTTTTCATTCTGTCTCTTTACAACTGAAATAGATACCATCATGAATAAATTACTTGGATTTAGTTTACAAGGAAGCTGCCATAAAATGTGTGACCCTCCTAATATCCAAGATTTCTCTATTAGACCCATGCTAGTCCTTCGTGAGTAGCTCTGGGGAAGCTGGGAGTTAAACCACAGAATAAGATTAATGCGTATCATGTGTTTTTCTTTCTCTTAGACAGAATTATTTACCTAAATCTGTCATTGCAGCAAGTCATTTCTGAGAATACAGTAAGAAAATCACCATGTTTCTGTGTGTATAAGTATTGAAGTTGAGGAGAAAAGGAGCATAGTTTTGTGTTGATCTGTAGGACTGCAGGATTACAAAGACAAAGGAACTGGGAGAAAGAGCACTCTTATTTTTAACTCTTAGCAAGATCTCTTTTTTTTTCTTAAAAAATATTGAAAATATGTTATTTTCAGCCCTATGGCTTCTATGCTATATGAGGCCATTTGGGATTTATAGTTTGGCTATTGAGAAGGGAAACGAGTTATTGAGTGCCAAATCACTGTTTTATCTGGCTGTTATTATTATGTTACTGAGCAGTAAGGAAGGGCTTTTGTATAATGAGGAAAAATTACTAGCAATTAAATGACTTTCCTTCTTCTTTTTTCAATTCAAATGCAATAGGTAATTGTTTAACCATTACATCCAAATTATGGAGGCTATTGTTGATCATTAATAAATAAAACTGCAAGTGCAACTGCACACTGAAAAAGCCAGCTCAGATAACACTCACTTTCTTGATCAAATAAAAATGATGACAAAAGGCATTTAAACATATTGGACTCTTTTCAGTTCCTATCACCTTGCTTTACTATGGACATTGCTATTCAAACTTAGATAGAATACAGTCATATTTCAGAGAAAACTTTGAAATATTTTCTGTTCACAAACACTATTCATAGAAGACTAGACCATTTTCTTTTGAGAAGTAAAGGACTTATTGTAGTCTTTATTGAAAGATGCAGGAAATCTGCCACAAACCTTTTGATGTGATTGTTTTAAACTAACTTAGGTCCAATGGTCATCTTAATATGTAAAAACAATATTGATTTTCCTTTCTCTTAGCAACTAAGCATTGCATTTAGCAAATATTCCAAATTTTATGCTATCATTTTGGGGACTTAACTTCATGTTATTAATAATTACCATAAGAGCAACAATAATTGCAATCAACATCTATGTGCTTAAGTGTCAGACATCGTGCTACATTATAATTGACATGTGATATCTCATTAGTACTCATTTATACCCATTTTCAGATGAGGCAACTAAAGTTGAGGGATTATGCGGCTTGACAAGAAGTATATATCTATGCAATGGCAGAGCTGGAAAGTAACTTTAGGCAGCTTATTCTTGACTGCTATGTCATATCACCTTATCGAAAGCTCAAGTATGGGATGAGGTCCAGAGTTGTGTTTTAAAGCCTTACTTGCTAATAAAACTTTCTTTGAAGCATACAATTTAATGGTTTTCCTTTTAGAACAAATAAATAGTCCCCAAATGAAACAAACAAAAATATAACACAAAGCACCACCCTTTCAGATCGCCATGAATCCTCATCTATCCATCTCTTTCATCAGGTTCAGATCTTCACATTTACCTGGCAATTATGATTGGAAAACATGTGCATTTACAGAAATGCTGCTACATTAAAGAATGAATTGATTAGCAGAATGCTATTTGTAAACTCATCAAGATAATAATGATTCACTATCTTCCAAGATGCAGTGTGTTCTTCAGACCTAAGCTATAGAAATCTCACCTTCTCTAATAATAACATGTAAAACTCAAACCAATATAAATGAAATGAATGCATTGCAATGATAAAGACACAATGACAACTGTCATTGAATTCCATACCCTTGGCACACAGAATTTCCCTTGTTATTCTCTTATTTCCTTCACTCCTTCTCCTTTCCCCAACACTGGCATTTGTTTTTGATTTTGCTCAATAATATTTGTGTGTGTTCATGTGTGTGTGCTTAATGCATAAGTGAGTTGTCAATAAAATAAGGAGGAAGTAAGAAACAAAATAAAAGCAGAAACCCAGAAAAGTAAGCTAATTTTTGCCTTGAGGGCATTTTCCAAATAATGAGCTTGAAGTTTCAGGTTTGTTTATTGACCTTTTAAGTATGGGGAACAAGAGATAAAGACTAGGGACAACCAAATGGGGAATCTGACAAGATCGGGCACATTCAGGGTGGTATGGCCATAGCCAAATGGGGAATCTACAATAAGACCCCCACTGTCACATAAAACTATGACTCTAAAAGCTATGTCCTTAGAGTAAAGGTGAACTAGAAATAAGGACACTCCTCCTTCCTACATTTAGGGGCTCTAAAGGAAATTGCCTGCCTTGAAACAGTATTGTGTGAAGAGGCAAAATTCTTTCCTGAAAATTAAATTTAAAGTAGTTGGGAGTGACCCTATGTGGGTTTCAGCGAGTCAATTGCTTATCCATATAGGAAATAATAAATTTGAATACTGTGGTCAGTTAAAGATGGTCTCAAATTCTTTGAAACTCCCCTTTTGAGAGGTATAGTATATTTTTCCCCATTGAAAGTGGGTGGGTTTTGTGATTGTTCTGAACAATAGATATGGCAGAACAATAGAATATGTGTCACTTTCTGGCTTGGGCCTTTAAAACCCAACAGCTTCCACTTTTGATCTCTTGGACTATTTGCCCTGGGGTATGGGAGCAATCCTGTAAATTTAACTACTATGAGACTACCATTCTGCGAAGAAACCCAAGCCAGTTACATACATGAATGAAGAATTCTTCAGATGACTCCAGACTCAATTATCATTGATGGTAACTGTATGAGGGACCCCAAGTGAGAACATATCAGGTGAGTCTGTCAACCCACAAATTCATGAAAGGTAATAATTTTTTTTAATCCACTAATTTTTCGGGTAGCTAATTAGCATCAATTACTTATATTCAAAATCCTTCTCAATGGACTGAATACCCAAGTGTAAAAGGTAAAAAAACTACTTTCAAAGGCACTTGTAGGAGAATATTTTTATTCTTCCAGGGTAGAAAGATATAGAAAGCACAAACTATAGAGAAAGAAAAATGGTTGAAATTCAACTCCTTTTGCTATGGTTTGAATGTGTTCCTCAAAGTTCACATGTTGGAAACTTAATCCTCAATGCAACAATGTTGAAAGGTAGGACCTTTAGGAGGTGATTAGGTCAGGAGAGCAGCCTTATGAATGGATGAATACCATTTTTATGGGAGTGTATTCATTATTGCAAGATTGGGGTCTTTATGAAGGACGAGTTCAACTGGGATGAAGCTCAGTGGTCCAGTGCTTATCTAGCATGGGCAAGACCCTGGATTCAATCTCAAGCATGGAACAAAAAATATAGGAGTGTGTCTGAATGTGTCTGTTAAAAGAAAGAATAATAAGCATTTAGAAAAAGTACTTGTTAATGTTTTACAAATATTGGAATGCAGATTAAAGCAAAAATAAAGGATGACTTTGCCCCCACCATGTGATGCCTTCTGCCATGCTCTGATGCACAAAGAAGGTCCTCATTGGATGCAGCTCTTTGATCTTAGGCTACCCAGCCTCCCAAATCACAAGTCAAATAATTTTTTGTTGTGTATTAAGTACCCTGTCTGTGATATTCTGTTACAGAAATGTTAAATGAACTAGGATGCCACTAATATAAAGCAAAAGCTCCTGTTCACCAAGTTTACTATAAAGAATAAAATGAAGGGCTGGGGTTGTGGCTCAGCAGTAGATCACTCACCTAGCACGTGCAAGGCCCTGGGTTCTATCCTCAGCACCACATAAAAATAAAATAAAGATATGTGTCCAACTACAACTAAAAAATAAAATATTAAAAAAGAATAAAATGAAAAACTGTAATTTGGAAGAAGATACTTGTAACATACATTGAACAAAGGATTTGTATCCAGATTTTACTTGCACATACACTTTAAAAAAAGATAATGAAATGGGTAACAAAACACAGAGACATAGACAAGAATGTTTATAGTACTACTGTACTAATTATCCCCAAACTGGAATAAACCAAAGGTTCATCAACAGTGAAATGGATCAATAAGTTATTTTTTTTTGTCCTTAGAACTAGATAGCAGTGAAAATTAGGAAAGTAGAGCTTCACTTCTTAGAATATTGCATTAAAAATAAGTGGAAGGACATACATTCTATTTTTCTTAAAATTAAGTTCAAAGCTATAAAACCAAACAAAATGTTAATATATATAGATGCATATGACAAACTTTAAAGAAATGCAAGGGAATGATAAAGACATATTTCAAAGTAGTAATTACCTTTGAGTGAGACAGACAGGATTGGAGAGGGGCATTCAGGAGACATTGAAGTTGATGGTAATATTTTATATTTTAAATTGGGTAGTAGTAGAAACACATGCTCATTGTATCATTATTCTTTATACTTTTAATATTTTATAAGTATTATGGTGTACCTCAATGTTTGATATATACAACTATATGTACATACATGTATATACACATATTTTTATAAGATGTAGGAATGATATTAATTAAAGTAGACAGACCCAAACCCAAACCAAACTCTGAACCAAACTATTTTGAAAAATAATTTGTGATGGTGATCTATGTCCTCATTTGAGTGCTTCCTTATCCTGAAATGCAATCATCCATCCATAAATATTCAAGTGAGAAGAATACATTCCTCTCCATTGGATCTTTTGCCCAAAGGGAAAAGCAGAAAGCTGAGTTAGGATTAGTGCCTGGGTACCAGAGCCTTAGACAAGCATGCACAGATTGAAGACTAAATGTATATTCTGAAAGCTCAAATATTAAATTTGGTTCTGTTCAGACTTGGGGGTTCCCATTGTGACCCTTCTAATTATAGTTCCAGATTGAATTAACAGCATGCATTCCGTCACTTATTCTACTTTAATCTTTTAGGCCCACAATGTTTCATGAAGGTACCCTTTTATTTACCAGTAATTCAACAAATTGCTGAAGAACAGACATAAAACCAACAAACAGGCACCAATCTTAACAGTCAATGATAAATTGGGCAAGAAGGCATGAAAAACCTAAAGAATTATTTCTGAATTGCAAATTTGCCATGAAACCTGAAAAAAATGACTGGCTTCCTCTGATATACTTGCTTTGCCAGAAATGATAAATGAAACACAGATTCCATTATTCATTACTTTAAGTAAATTTGTCTGTACTACTACTACTTAGCATTTCCTTAACCCCCTTTAAAAAGCACTAACTTAATAGCCTTCACAACACATTAATAAAGAGGGAGATTACTGTTATCTAACTCATCTCATAAGTGGAGCAACTTAGACTCCTATAGGTATACTTCCTCATTATTACTCAGTGATTACATGACCTTGCTGGATAGGTGGAGATGTCTCTCTATGTCTGTGCTTGTGCTTCACCATTTTCCTAAGATAAACTTTCATATTTCTTGTACCAAACTTCCTTACTTTGACATGATACAAGCTGTCAGGCAAATGTGAAATCGTCCACACATCTCCTAGTCATGTGGTCCATCACAGAAAAGAGGAATTAAAAAAAGGAGAAGAATGAGTTTTTAAATACTCTTGATTGCTAATTTTTTAAAAATCCTAAAAGTCATCCCCAGGTACAAGGTTCCTGTATTTGAAGGAGTTGGAGGTGGCAATGGAAGGGAGGGTAAGAAAGCAGACTGCAACAAAGAGCTTTTAGCAGGGCAAAGCCTGAGCAGCTTATGCCTTGGTCTGCAGATAGTGGTTCACAAATTTTCTTATTCCAGTTGCAGCACAGAAGATAGAGGACGTTGCTGTGTAGTCACACATCTTTGAGTATGGCTGTAGTTATATGCAATACTGTTTCCTGGATGTAATTCTGTCTCTTTCTCTGCCACCCAAGACAGCATTAAGGTAATGGAGGTAAAGGAGAGGGATGCCCTTAGAAGAATAGCTTTGATTTCATTCTCTTTAACAATTAAATCATACCCAAATATTCACACTTGACTATGTCCATCAAATCCATTGTGACATCCCTAACAACATATAGATGTATACACTAGTGAATGCAGCTTCTAGTTTTATTCTTTCTCATTGGAAGAATTCTATTTGTTAATTTATATGGATAGAGTCTCATTCTTTCAATTCCTCATATACATCTGCATTTGGCCCTATAGGTAATGCTACAATAAATATTTCTAAGAAGAGAGATTGGTGAATGGTTGAGACAGTGTTCTCAGATTAAGATGCTGAGGTGGAATAAAAATACTCCTTTTTGAAAGGTTTGGCATTCTGTAAGAGCCAAAAAGAATGTGTTTTGTTGGCTGATTCTAGACAGAATTTTAGCCACTTTGTAATTTTGTTCTATAATACAGTTGCTATGTATTTTTCTAGCTTTTCTTTGGGCAATTGTGATCTATGAGTATGTCTTTAAAACCATTGAAATGCCTTGAGCCTGGGAATTTCTTACGTGTGTACAATATGTCGTGGCATATGGAGTGTCTAGGTGGCAGGCAATTTGGATAGTGGCCACACTCACTAATCAGAGTACAGACTTCATATGTGCTTAGTTTGGAAGGTACTATTGATCCCACAGTGACCTTTTCAGTTACACTCACACACAGTTCATAATGGGTTTTCAAGTAGTGTCAATGCATAAAAAGGTTAACTGAGGTTTAAACACTGTGCCGTGGCTAAAGGCCAATGACTGGGGAACCTCATTGGCTGAGCTTGCTGCAACTCAAAACTGATAGGACTATGAATCCTTTTTAAAGTTGTTTAGTTTTATTCTCTTGCTACATAATTTCACTGGACATTGACACAAATATTAATAACAACTATAATGATAATATTTGCCAGGTACTTTGCTAAATCCTTACTCTGTTTGGTGGGGGCGGTACCAGGGATTGAATTCACAAGCACTCGACCACTGAGCCACATCCCCAGCCTTATTTTGTATTTTATTTAGGGACAGGGTCTCACTGAGTTGTTTAGCTCCCTGATTTTGCTGAGGCTGACTTTGAACTCATGATTGTCCTGCCTCAACCAAGCCACTGGTATTATAGGCCTGTGCCACCAGCTAAACCCTTACTCTTTGAGGTAGGGAATATATTATCCATTTTAAAAGTGAGGAGACTGAATTAAGAATGCTTACATTAAAAGTAGAAAAACTGGGTTTGGACTATGTTGTCTTTTGCTCTTCAAAATAATATACAGCTTCTCCAGCTCCAGATTAAAGACTTGTGACTTTAATTACAATACTTTTATTTTTATTTATTTATTTTTTGTAGTGCTGAGGATCAAACCCAGTGCCTCACACATGCTAGGTGAGTGCTCTACCTCTGAGCCACAACACCAGCCCAGGGCTTTAATTACAAAGAAATTAACTGGGTCACATGATCCACTTTACCAAAAATACCACTAATATTAAATGTATTATGAATGCTATTTGGTTACTTTTATTTGTTTTAAACATATCTAGTTATTCAAATTTGCAACTGGGTTGACTATAAAAACAACGAAAATTTTTCAGTGTGAATTTAATACTATTTTCTTTTCCAGTGCTGGGACTTGAACCCAGGGCCACTCTACCACTGAGCTACATCATTTTTATTGTATATTTTGTTACAGGCTCTAATTTGCTTAGTCTGGCCTCAAATTTGTGATCCTTCTGCCTCAGCCTCCTGGGTAGCTGGGGTTACAGGTTTGCGACATTGCACCCAGTTTCATTGATTACTTTTAAGATCATTTCCTGTGACTTGAAATAACTAGAATAAAATCAAAGCTGAAATACCTAACCAGTGTCTTCATTGAGCTCATCCAGTGCCTGAAAATATTTCAGGTAGTTTTATATTATTCGGAATGCTTTTCTGCATGTGGACAGGGCTGGTTAACCTATTTGCAGAATTATTCACTACTCTATAAATGGGTTAGTTTCAGTTTATGAATAGCTAAATAGTTCTCCACACTTACAGGGAAACCTCAGTGACACGGGCCAAATATGGGCAAACTTCTTAATTTGTGAAGGGTCTAAGTTTTATATTTTAAAAAATAGATAGTTATATTATTTTCGATAATACATTGTAACAAACTAACTGGTAAGAAAATGCTTCCAAATTAAGTCCTGCTAGAAGATTTTTAATGACTAGATAAGACTTATTTGTAATGAACAGCCCTTATTTGCATGCAAATAATTAATGTGTCAAAGCCTTTAAAAAGAGATCGATCCCTCCTCAGTTAAACATGCCCCTTTGCAATCTTGTTTACACTATTACTTTGCTTAGCTAACCATTCAATCAGAGATAGTGCAATGGTAATTTGAACAGGAACTGGGCAGAAATTTAATCACAAATTCTGAATTACTGGGGCCCAAAATAATGAGACTTTACTGTATAGTCATTTCTTGATTATCCACATCAATGAATGTGACACTGATAATTTTTAAATCATGTCTATTTTACCTTGTATATTATTTGGGGGAAAGTTACCTTCTCAATTATATTTTGCTTGGGCTCCTGTTAAACTTAAATTTGCATTCCCTCAGCGCACATAGATGGGCAGTCAAAGACACAGCCAGGAAGCGTAAAATAGAGAGTTGTGCAAAGCCTGTCTGGGATGAATCATTAAGCACAGCTAATCCACAGCTTGAGAATCATCTTTATTGAAGATTTCTTCCCTTCTAAAGATGTGTTCAACAAACTTTTCTAAACAGATGAGAATTATCTCTTCCTAATAAAGGATTCCTAAAGAAAAGACTGCCTTTCATTCTAAGGCAACACAGTGACCCCATGACTGGGTATTGGACCCTGATCACATAGTTTAGGGATGCCCTGAGGCTTCAAATGTCCATGAGACTTCTCATGGGAAACCAGGGCATCTGGAATGGAAATAGAATAGATAGGTGGGTAGGTATGTATCTTTTGGAATATTTTAAATCATAAGTTATTTTTATTTTAAAACATTAGCAACTCAACTAGTATACTTTAATGAAAGTTGCAATTGGATTGAAAAAACTCACATTGTTAGCTTACCAGATTAAAGATGAGACAGTGCTGGTGCCCCACAGTATACCATATAAATGAGCAAATGAAAACAAATATGTGGAAACCATGCAGGAGAGAAACACTGATATTATATGTGACTCTTCGCCTCCTATGGACTCATTCTTCGTGCATTTCCATTTTGTTTACATTGTCAGAAACATTTTGAATAGATTGAAACACAGAGAAGCAGAATTGTCCATACATGATACAGGAGGAAAAATTTAAAAAACTTTACTCAATTATTTTTTCCTCATCACCTACACTATACTTAGGACAGGTATAGCCAGTTGATCCTCAATGCCTATTCTCTTCATTTGTAATAAAATCATGAGTTTTATCAAAACACATGCTTAATACTACATTTCCCAACCTCCTTTGTGCCTCAGTAAAGTCACGTATCTAAGTTCTGCCACTGATGAATATAGTGAAAGTTTCCCATAAGACATCTGCAGTGTCCTTAAAGGAAAATGATGCCCAGAGTTGAAGCAATCATCTTGGTTCATAAGAATGAGTCACATCCCAGTAATGATGGAGCCAATGTCCCTGGCAAATATAAGAAACTGGGTTGTTAACCTCTAGATTTTTCACTGTAACAGGATTACATTGTATGAGTTTAAGTCACTGTTAATTTGAATTTCCTGTCATTCGCAGCTGTACCTAATCTTAACCAATATAGCATTTAATCAAGTTCTTCCTTATAGGGAGAATCTATCACATGACCAAAGAAAGCTTTTATCTATCTATCTATCTATCTATCTATCTATCTATCTATATATATATATATATTTATGGCAGTGCTGGGGATTGAACTTAGGCTCTCATACATGCTAGGCAAGCACTTTACCCATGAGCCACATCCCCAACTCCCCAAAGAAAGCTTTTTGAAAAGAGTTAATTTGTTGGTGATTTTGTTGCTGCTCCATCAAAGTAGCCTGTGTCTATAAAATATCTCCCAGGCTATAGAAATAATGTAGCTTCTTTGAGTCAGTATCTTCACACTGATAATGCTTTGCCTTTGTGTGTACCTCTTGCTGGTTTGCAAGAATAGATTCCAGCATAAATCTTTCTCTATCTGTATACTAACAGTCTGATTGCTAACTTCATACAAATATGGTTATTCTCCAATGATTGCAGTTAAGATGTGATGAGGAGGGAAGAATGGATTCTTGGTGACACAGTCTATACCTATGCCAAAGACCCTATGATTGCCTATTTTGGTAGCACACACTGGAAATAGCTTGTAAGAGAAAGGCAAACCTACTTTGCTTGCAAATTGCTAAACTTCCCTCCTCATGTTACCATTCTGGAATGTTGAATTACATCCAAATCCAGACTGTACACTATGGGTTAATAGGGTTGACAATTGACTGTGCTTAAATGGTATTAAGGTAATGCATTTAAACATCAAAAGTTTACAACCCAAAATTGATCACCTTAGCCAATTTACACAAGAGGGATCAATATAATCAGCTCCCCCCTCTTTAAATGTTAACAAATGCTTTAACACAACACACCTGACCATGGGATGCAGATTAAAATTAGATACGGAATTAAGTTCCTTCTACACAGTGGAAGAGTCAATTTGAAAATCCTGATAATCAGCTAGAGCTGCCCACAAGGCTTGGCTTTATAGCATTTAACAAGAAAGGAAGCTTGTTCCCCACAAACCTAATGATTTTTGTTTAATTCAGCAATGGGAAAGACAGGAACAATAATAGGGCTGGGGATTTTTCCAGCAATGGTCACCATTCTGCCTAGGGAAGGACAGTTCTGAGCTCTGTGTGGTAGATTCCTGCCACTGCTGCCTGATAAATGCCTGCAAAGGAGAGTAACCAGCTTCCCACTCAAAATTGGGCTACACTGTTCTCAAGGACCAGGTAGGCCAGCTGTACCTAGGAAGGTCCCTTCTCTATCTACACATACAGCAAAGATTACAATCATGTTTGATAGTGTGCCTGCCTCTCAGGCACGACTGAAAGTCAAGTGCAACTTCTGATGAAATGATACCATATACCCAAGAGTTTCAACCTGAGCCTATCTACTACTTGTAGGCAAAATAGACTTGTGGGAAAATTTTAAAGTAAAGCTCTCTCCTCCTTATCCTCTTGATACCTCTACCAAAGGCCAGGACTTTCACAATCCCGTTTGTGTTAGTTAGGCTTTCCTTGCTGTGACCAAAACACCTGACAAGAACAATTTAGAGGAAGAAAAGTTTATTTTGAGTTCATGGTTTCAGAGATATAGCCCATGGTTGGCTGACTCCATTGTTCTAGGCCCTTGGGGGCCCAGAGAAGCTATCATTGTGGAAGAGTATGGTTGAAAGGAAGATGCACACTTCTAGTGCACACCCCCAGTGATCCATTTCCTCCAGCCATGCCCCACCTGCCTATAGTTACCACTTAGTCCATCAAACTAGGATGAACCGATTAGGTTATGGCACTTATAATCTAATCATTCACCTCTGAATATTCCTGCATTAACACAGAAGCTTTGGGGGGAACCTCGTATTCAAACCACAATACCATCATTCTCTCTATATTCTAATCATGCCTTCCATGAACTATGATATTGTAAAGCTGGCTACAAATGAGCTAATACTCATTAATTTCATGTCTTAATTCTAGAAATATTTATATTTTAAAAAGGGCCAAAGCCCCAAACCAATGAATCTTTGATGGTGGCACTGCATGTCAGTGGTTCTCAAGTTTATGGAGCTTTATGATCTCCAGAAAAGCTTGCTATTATTGAAGATTCCTGGGCCTCATCAACAAAGACTTTGAATCAACAGAACAAGAGGAAGTCCTGAAGTCATCCATCTTTCTTTCTTTCTTCCTGCTTCCTTTTTTCCATCTTTCCTTCCTTTCCAGACAGAATCTTGCTCTGTTGCTCAGGTTGGCCTTGAAATCCTGGGCTCAAGAGGTGTTCCTCCTTCAGCCTCCCGAGTAGCTATAAAAACAAGTTTGAACTACTGTGCCAGGGTCAGATATCTACTCTTAAATGCACCCCTCTACAAGGCGATTGCAATGCAGTGATCGATAGACTTCTTTGGTTTAAGTGGTTGCCTATGCCTTTGGTCCATTCTGAAAACAAATATATTAGCTTTATTTTAAAGAAAATCCTCAAAATTAATACTAGTTTTAAGTTTTTAATGCTTTCTTTGTTTAGAACAGTCCTGATCCATCCAATTGGTGTTCCTTTCTGTAAATAGTTATGAAGTTAGCTATAATACCTGTGGTATTGGACAGGCTGCTATGGTTTTTTTCATGCCCTCCAAAAGTTCACTTGTTAAAGTCTTGGTTGCCAGCTTGTTGCTGTTTTAGTCAGCTTTTTCTCTGCTGTGACTAAAAGACCCCACAATAACAATTGTAGAGGAGGAAAGTTTTATTTAGGCACTCACCATGTCAGAGGTCTCAGTCCATAGACAGCAGGCTCCATTCCTTGGGGCTTGAAGTGACGCTACATGTCATGGTCGAAGAGTGTGGTGGAGGGAAGCAGCTCACATGGTGATCAGGAAGCAGACAGACTCCACTCTCCAGATACAAAATATATGTGCAATGGCACAACCCCAGGGATCTGCCTCCTCCAGCCACACCCTACCCACCTTCAGTTACAACTCAGTGAGTTCCATCAGTGGATTAATTCACTGATTGGGTTAAGGCTCTCAAAACCCAACAACTTCTCCTCTGAACCTTCTTGCATTGTCTCACACATGAACTTTTGGGGGACCCCTCACATCTAAATAGAGGCATTCTTGGGGGGGTGGCAGAAACTTTAAGAGGTGGGGCCTACTGGGAAGAAGTTAAGTCACTGGAGATATGCTTTTATATTGGGACCCTGACTCCCTTCCTCTTTTTCTTTGAATTCTGGCCACTTTCAAGCAGTGGATAGATCAGAGTTCCTAAAGAGGTTGTGGAGGCAAGTAGAGTGTGACTGACATCTCTAAGCTAGACAAGTAGCCAGAGCCCCAGAGTGGTGTTAGAAGAGATATTCCCCATGCCAGAGGCTTCTAGGATCCACACACTTTTATTGTATAGGGCCAGATGGTAAATATTTTAGGTTTAGTGGGCCAGATAGCCTATTTAGACAACAACTTTACTCTGTGGTACAAAAACAGTCACAGACAATAAGTAAAACAAAGGGTGTGGTGTTGTTCCAATATGACATAAAATCAGTACAAAAAAACCCCAAACAAACAAACAGAAATCTGGATTTGGCCTGAGGCTTGGAGTTTGCAGAACTGTGTTCTAGGACAAAGGTCTCATTAGGAAGTAAAAATACTTGTATATATTGCCTCAACCTGGCTTCTTTCTCTCTGAATTGATGATAGTATCTTGTTTTTACTGATTTCTTCTCTTTTTTTAAGTCTACAATGAATTGCAATGCCCAGTTAGTATGATGCAGAACATCCTGATGAACTGGGAAGGCAAGTAATTTACTATATTACAAAAAAAGGAGCTTCAAGTACCAAGTTATACTTATTTGAGCAGAATAAATGAGAATGAGCAATTATTCTACATATTGCTAGGGTGGTATAATTATCCAAGCTTTAAAGGACCATTTCCTTAGAAACAAATCATGTGCATCCCTTCCTACCTCTATACCAACAACACTCCACCACTATCTTAACTGGCACTGGGGGCTATGTTTTTTCTCTCACTTCACAGGATAACTCCTTCTAAAGTCTCTTAATAGAGTATAAGAAATGAAATAAGGGTACAAAAAGGAATGGGGACTGGAACCAATGTGTGTCACCATTGACTGCACGGATTGTTTGTCAAGTAGAAAGGCAGAGAGTTTTAAATGTAGTTTATTTTAAAGAGTTGGTGTTTGTAGATGCAGCCCATGTGGCTGGGGCTAAGCTTGTAATAACTTCGCAAGTGCTGTGAAGAAGCCCCAATTTCTTTCTGAAAGTGGTTTTGTCATACTGTAATATAAAAGGATAAGGGAGTAATCTTACTGTGTGTTGCTGGGTGGATGCTGTTGCCTGCAGTTTATTATATTTAGGTAATGCTTAACTGCACACTTGATAGACATTACTTTTATGTTGTGGCTCCTGGACTGTTTTATGCTCCTTGGTCATTATGCTAAGGAATGAAGTTCTCATATCTTTCAGACTTGAAATCCCCTGTTCTCACCCCATATCCCAATAGAAGATTCTAAGCTCTCCTTTTCTCAATTAAAAAGAGAATGAGTCTACTCTGAACAGGCTTGGGGCCCTTAAAATGGATGTATTTGCCAGTAAAATAGCAAGGTATCAACACATTAATTAAATGCTATTAGAGAAAGCTGTCCTCAAAATGTGGAGCAATTGCCGAGCCACTGGGAGGAGGAGAAGGCAATTAAGGTAACTGTGGTAAGCACTAGTTTCTAATCATCTTCCTCTTCAAGGCCAAGGTTGAAGGATTGTACCACCTCCTTTCACACAGCTTCTTCCTTAGGCAACATTATGCTTCCCTGACTTTTCCTTCTCCCCCACCCCTTTGGTAATGAGTGATGTCATGGGTAACATCTTCAGAAAAGAGAGATCATTAGGATAAATGATGGAACCAGTCTTTTCAAACCACAGCCAAAACAGTCACTGCAATCTGATTCTCATAAGTCAGGTGTTGCAAAATGACATTTCCAACACTTGAAAAATAACACCTTTAGTAAATTGACCTTATGTTTCTTGCTCCTTTGTTTTTAAGAACCTCAAACTTATAAAAAAGCTGAAAGCACAATGAAAATAGTATTGTTCTCCTAGACCACTTAAAGGTAACTTGGATCAGTATCACTTCTTAATATTGGGGTAGTGATTATTTCCTACAAGAAAGGAGGCTCTCCTACATAAACACAGTACATCCGCCCTAATTAGGACATTATTTACTAACATCCCATCCTAAAATCCCATCCAGGTCTTGCCACTTGTCCCATTAATGTCTTCTAAAATAACAGAATCTACTTCAGAAAGAATCAGATGTTGCCCTTAGTTATCAAGATTCTTTACCCTCCTGTAATCTGGGACGTTTTCTTAGTTTTACTTTGAGTTTCTTGATTTAGACTCTTACAAATATGGTGGGCCAGTTATTTTGTAGATTGTCCCACACTTTGTGTTGTCTAGTACCTCATCCTAATTAGGTTCATATTATAGACTTTGGTCAGGAGTATTCCAGAAGAAATGCATCCTGTAACACAACATGTGACTTCTATTTGTTACCTCCTCCTTCTTCTTCTTCTCCTTCTCCTTCTTCTCCTCCTCCTCCTCCTCCTCCTCCTCCTCCTCCTTCTTTCTTCTTCTTCTTTTTGGTACCACAGATTGAACTCAGGGGTACTCGACCACTGAGCCACATCCCCAGCCCTATTGTATTTTATTTAGAGAGAGGGTCTCACTGAGTTTCTTAGCGCATCACTGTTGTTGAGGTTGGCTTTAAACTCGTGATCTTCCTACCTCAAACTCCCTAGCCACTGGGATTATAGGTGTGCACCACCGCACATGGCTGTTCCATTATTCTTGAGGGTCACTTCATAATGTGATAAAGTGTGCCAGGTATCTCTGCCATAAATTTGATTCTTACCCTGTGTTATATTTTGTAATTTCATAATTTTAAAGTAATTTTAGACTTACACCAGGTATACAGTGCACAAATTCTTACATACCCATCACCTACTTTCCCCTAACGTAAATATCTTTGATGACCATAGTAATATTTGGGGGGGCAGGAATGTTGAAGCCATGTAGAAGTCTGTTCCTCATTGCATTTTCACTAATATTATTTAAAACAAAATATCATCATGGACTCATGCTTTTCTACTTTCTCCAATTGATAATTATCAATTACTATTAGTAAATATTGTTGTTAAAGTGAAATTCACATAGCTTAATATTTATCATTTGAAAGTGAAACAATTTTGTTATTTTAATATGTTACCTACCTCTATGTAGTAGCAAATATTTCTATGACCCCAAATAAAACCTTGCAGTTATAAAGCAATTATTTTTATACCCTCTTTTCCCAGCCCTTGACTACTACTAAGCTGCCTTCTGTCCTTATAAATTTACCTCTTCAGGATATTTCACATAAATGGAATCATTGGTGTAATAGCCTATGTCTGGCTTCTTTCACTTAACATAATGTTTTCAAGGTTCATCCATGTTGTTTCATGCATCAATGTTTTACTTCTTTTATGACTGAATAATATTCCATGATGTGGAATATATGATGGCTTAATTACCCATTTATTGGTTGATGGATATTTATATTGTTTCTATATTTTTACTATTGATAACAGCCCTCTTATGAACATTTATATGAAATGATTTCTTTGAACACCTATTTTCAATTGTTTTGGTATATACCTAGGAGTACAATTGCTGGGTCATATGGTAGTTGTACATTTAAATTTTAGAGCTACAAATTGTTCTCTTCAGTAGCTACACCATTTTACAGTCCCACCAGAAAAGTATGATTCCTAATTCTTCCACATCTTCACCAACATTTTTCATATTCTGTTTTTAAAATTCTAGCCATCCTAGTGTGTATGAAGTGGTATTTCATTGGGGTTTTGTATGCATTTCCCTAATAACTAATGATGTTGAAAATCTTTTTATGCACTTGCTAGTTATTTGGATAGTAGTTCTAGAGAAATGTCTTTTGATACATATCTTGGCCCATTTTAAATTGGATTTCTGTGGGGTTTTTTGGTGTTCTTTAATATTTGTACATCCATACACACATCTTTTATGGAGAACTCTGTAACAGTTATTCATACATTGTGGGTAATGGAAAAATAAATGATTTATAAATATTTCCTCCCCAAATTGGAAACATTATCTCTAAAAACTGGAACAAGACAGGGATGCCCTCTTTCACCACTTCTATGCAACATAGTCCTTGAAACTCTAGTTAGAGCAATTAGACAGACAAAAGAAATTAAAGGGATACAAATAGGAAAATAAAAACTCAAACTGTCACTATTTGCTGAGGACATAATTTTAAAAAAATACATAATCCGTATGTAGAGGATCCAAAATATTCCATCAGAAAACTTCTAGAATTAATAAATGAGTTCAACAAACTAGAAGGATATAAAATCAATATCCAAAAATCAAATGCATTTCTATACATCAATGATGAATTCTCTGAAAGAGAAATTAGGGAAACTACCCCATTCACAATAGCCTCAAAAAAAAAACAAAACTAAAATACTTGGGAATCAATTTAACAAAAGAGGTGAAAGACCTCTATAATGAAAACTACAGAACATTAAAGAAAGAAATTGAAGAAGACCTTAGAAGATGGAAAGATCTCCTATGACATTGGATAGGCAGAATTAATGTAGTCAAAATTGACATACTATCAAAAGCACTATACAGATTCAATGTAATCCCAATTAAAATACCAATATTATACCTTGTAGAAATAGAAAAGGCAATCATGAAATTCATTTGGAAAAATAAGAGACCCAAAATAGCCAAAGCAATCCTTAACAAGAGTGAATCAGGAGGCATCACAATACCAGACCTAAAGGTATACCACAGAGCTATAGTAACCAAAATATCATGGTAATGGCACCAAAATAGACATGTAGACCAATGGTACAGAATAGAAGACATATAGACAAACCCACATAAATACAGTTATCTCCTACTAGATAAAGTTGCCAAAAACATACATTGGAGAAAAGATAACTTCTTCAACAAAAGGTGTTAGGAAAACTGGAAATCCATAAGCAGCAAAATGAAACTAAACCCATATTTTCATAATAGACAAAAATCAAATCAAAGTGGATCAAGGACCTAGGAATAAGACCGGAGACCCTATGCCTAGTAGAAGAAAAAGTAGGCCCAAATTTTCATCATGTCTGATTAGGCCCCGACTTCCTAAACAAGACTACTAAAGATCTAGAAATAAAAGCAAGAATCAATGAATGGAATGGATTCAAACTAAAAGTTTCTTCTCAGAAAAAGGAACAATCAATGAGGTGAAGAGAGAGCCTACACATTTGGAACAAATTTTTGCCCCACACATATCAGATAGAGCACTAATTTCCAGGATCTCTAGTAATTAGAAAAATGTAAATAGAAACTACTCTAAGATTTCATCTCACTTCAGTCAGTTATCAAGAACACAAACAACAATAAGTATTGGCGAGGATGTGGGGAAAAATGCACACTCATACATTGCTGGTGGGACTGCAAATTGGTGCAACCAATCTGGAAAGCAGTATGGAGATTCCTTAGAAAACTTGGAATGGAACCACCATTTGACCCAACTATCCCAATCCTCAGTCTATACCCAAAGTACTTAAAATTAGCATAGTATAGTAACACAGCCACATCAATGTTTATAGCAGCACAATTCACAATAGCTAAAATGTGGAACCAACCTAGATGCCTTTCAATAGATGAATGGATAAAGAAACTGTGGTGTATATGCACAATGGAATATTACTCAGCATTAAAAGAGAATAAATTTATGGCATTTGCAGGTAAATGGATGCATTTGGAGAATATCATGCTAAGCAAAATAAGCCAATCCCCCAAGACCAGAGGCCAAATGTTTTCTCTGATAAGTGTATGCTAATCCACAATGGTGGGGGAGGGGGGATAGGATGAGTGGAGGAACTTTGGATGGGGAAAAGAGGAGGGGGAGAGGGGGCATGGGGGTAGGAAAGATGGTGAAATGATTGTAGGATGGTGTGACTCTACTTCAAGTACGACCAGAGAAGTGAACAATTCTGCTCCATTGTGTACAATGAATCAAAGAGCTTTCTGCTGTCATGTGTAACTGATTAGAACTAATAATTAAAAAAAAAACACAAAAAAGAATATTTTATCCCTTTTTTTGTAGTTATCTTTTAATCTTTTTTCTGCCAGTGCTGGGGATTGAAATCAGGGGAAGTACCATTGAGCTATATCCCTATCCCTTTAAAATTTTTTTATTTTGACACAGGGTCTCACTAACTTGTCTAGACTGGCTTCAATCTTAAAATCTCTTGCCCCAGATTTCCAAATCACTGATATTACAGGTGGGCACCACTATGCCTGTCCTTCACCTTCCTGAAAATGTTCTTAGATACAGAAATATTTTTAATTTTGATGAAGTCTAATTTACTTATTTTGTTTTTCATGGTTTTGGTTTTATATATAAGAATCCACTATCAAAAACAAGATGACAATTTACCCTTATATTTTCTTTAAATATTTTTATAGTTTTAGTTTATATTTAAATTGTTTATTCACTTGGATTAATTTTGTATATGGTGTAAGAGAGGGATCCAACTGCATTCTTTTATATGTTCCATCAATATTTATTGGAGAGACTATTCTTTCTCCATTGAATGATCTTGGCACCCTTGATGAAAATCAATTGCCCATAGATGCATGTTTTTATTTCTATAAATTCTTTTCTATTTTCTGTTTATCTATCTTTTAATGCTAGTACAAGTATTTTGATTATTGTAAGTCTGTTGTAAGTTGTGAAATTGAATGTCTTCCCACTTTGTTCTCATTTTGCAAATTGTTTTTTATTTTATTTTGTTTCCTTCCACTGCCCCAATCTGGGATCCTTGTGATTCCATTTGAATTTTAGGAAAAGTTTTCAATTTCTATAAAAATGACTTTGGAAAATTCATAGGAAATGAATTGAACTTATAGATGACTTTTCAGAATATTGCCATCTTAAAAGTATTAATTTTTTCAATCCTTGAATAGGGGTTGTCTTTTCATTTATTTATGTCTTTAATTTCTTTCAGCAATATGTAGTTTTTTTAAAATATATTTTTAGTTATAGTTGGACATAATACCTTTATATAATTTTTATGTTGTGCTGAGGATCAAAAATAGTGCCTCATACACATTAGTCAAGCACTCTACCACTGAGACACAACCCCAGCCCCCAATATGTATTTTTTAGTTTATAAGTTGTGTGCCTCCTTGGTTAAACTCAATTCCTAAGTATTTTATTCTTTTTGGATATTATTATAAATGGAATAATTTTTCTTAAATTCTTTGGTATATTTTCATTGCTTTTATATAGAAACACAATTGTTTTGGTCTTTTGATCTTTATACACTGCAACATTAGTGAATTATTTTACTAGCTCCAGCATTTTTTTCAGTGGACTTACTTATTCTACATGTAATTCAGATCATGTAATCTGAAAATTCTTTATTTTTTGATGCTTAAGTTGTCTCAGGTTTGGCTAGTGAGAGACCCATTTACACTGACCCCTGTGCACTATATACATGCTTCATCATTTGGGCACCTTGTTATTTTCTATAAGGTATTTCATGATTACTTTGTATTTCCCCTGCCCTCAATGAAGAATCATCAATTTCTCCAGAAAGTCATGGGGTTTATTTAGTGGAGAAGTGTAATGAGGAACTACAATCTGAGAGCCAAATGTGTTCACCGCTATTAAAATGTCATTGTTGCCATATTCCATGAACAGAGCTAGGGAATGTATGTGCATACATTATATATATATATATATAATGTACACATACACACACATAACATAGGCTCACAAATTAACATTTGTATTTATTTTTATATACCATAAGTTCACATCAATAACTCTAATTTCATTCCACCAATAGAGTTCATTCTATAGTTCTCCTTTGTCATATTTTGACTTTTCTCAGGTATGAGAAATCTTGCTCCTATAAATCTTAATGTGTGTACTTATTTGATAAATCCTGCATGTTCTGATATCTTATTGTAGTTATAACCTTCTTCCCTGAGCATACATCCATCTTCCTCCACTTGGACTATGAACTCCATGCCAGGTTGCTTTTTTTTTTTTTTTTTTCGGTCCCCCGTATAGATTCCTTCTAATCCTGCTATGTTCCCTCAGACATTGTTAGCCTTTCCCACTGTGTGACTTTTTTCTTACATCCTCTACAAGGATATTTCTTGCTGGGATGCCCCTCCACAGGTCACACTAATCTTCCTATTTTTGCTATGGTACTCCTTTCACAGCTATGTAAGAATGTCCTCTTCACCTATGATTCTAGCATTTTTCTCTAGACTAACAAAGGAGCCACACTATATGAATTTTTTAACAGGCAAATTTTATTTAAACACTTAGATCACAAAGGAGAAGAGGGAGAGGAAAGAATGGGATGAGGAAGGATGGGAAAAGAACAGGGAGAAGAAGAGCAAGAAAAGAAGGGGGAGGAGAAGGGCTGGGGGCAGAAAGAATAGGCATAGGAAACAGGAAGTTAGAGAAATTACTACTATAACAGCATAGTGATTTTACTCCCCTTTACATGTCCCATGCTGAACGTTTAATTACACCTTTCCTATTAGGTAGCCACTATTTGCTCCTTTTATATATGGGCAAATTGGAACTTAAGGAAGTTAAATGTTACCCTAGGTCACATAGCTAGAGTATGCTTGTATTCTAAATTTTCTGCCTGACTCAAGAGAGATGCATTTCTTCATTCAAGGATGTGAAGTGTACTTCCTGCAGTGGCAGACCATTCCAGCCTTGGATTACCTTGTCTGTTAGAATATTTTATCCTTTACAGAATTGGAAATCTGTCTCCTTCAAGTTTTTCCACTCATTGGTCTTGGTTTCACCCCTCGGGGATGTATAAAACAATTCTAATTGCTCTTCCACATGACAGCCCTTAAAATATTGGTAGACAGCTATCACAGCCACTGGATTTTCTCTTCTTTAGGCTAGACATTTCTAGTTTTTAAAACCATTCCTCTTATGAATGGAAAAATGCTATTCTTGGAGCGTTTTATAAAGTACTAACCTTCTAAGGTAAGAAGGGCTCAGCTCATATCCCAAACATACTCCATTGTATCCAGGGTAAAAGGAGAGTTGAACATTTACTTGAACTGAAATGCCAAGTACGGAAATCAATGTGTTTTCCACTGTGGATATTTACTAGTATATGAAACATAAGTGCTACATTCTCAGTTTTACATAGGTCTTTCCTATATAAGGCCAAGTCATTGGTCTACACTCCATTCTTTTGAGAAATGTCCAGAAGTTTCCAGGTAATATTACTACCACTCTGTCATTAAGAATGTGTAATATTATAAATAACTTGATTCTTTCAAAATTACCTGGAGCTCATATGTTTGATAAGAGTTTAATACCAAGGCTATATAATAAACTTTTATAATTTGACAACAAAAAAGTCAAACAGCTCATTAAAAAATGGACAAAGGCCTTGAATAGACATTTCTAAGCAGATATAGAAGTGAGAAACAAGCATATGAAAAGATTCTACACATCACTAAACATTAAGGAAATGCAAATCAATACCACAATGAAATACTACTTCACACCCATTAGGATGGTTAGAATTAAAAATATATATAAAATGAGAAGTGTTGGTGAGGATGTGGAGAAATTATGTCACACATTGCTAAAGTAAATGTAAAATGGTGCAGCTTCTGCGGAAAACAGTTTGGCTGTTACATTAACGTGAAACAGGGAATTACCATATGACCCAGAAATTCTATTCCTGGGTATAGACCCAAAAGAAGTGAAAACAAGTATTCAAACAAATACTTGTATAGAAATACAGCAGCACTATTTTCAATACTCAAAGAGTTGAAACAACACAAATTTCCATCAGCAGAGGAATAGAAGACACATTATCTTATACAAAAATAATGGAATATTATTTGGCCATAAAAATGAATAAGTACTATTAAATGATACAGTGTGGATGGTGTTTGTCTGGTGAAAGAAAACAGACAAAAAACATTATGCTATGTTAAAGAAGCCAGACACAAAAGATCACATTGTATGATTAAATTTACATGAAATATTGACAATAGATAAACTCACAGAAACAGAAATCAGATTATCCAAATTGCTATGGGCTGGAGGGAGTGAGGAATGAAAAATAACTACTTAATGGATATGGGGTCTTCTTTGTGGGTATGAAATTATTTTAAAACTAGATAGAAGTGATGGTTACATATCATATACTAAATACAATTTAATTTTACGCTTTGAAATAGTCAATTTATGTTATGTATATTTTGCCTCAATAAGTATAATTATCTGAAGCTCTCTGGCAGGTGAGAGGTTAGTAAGGAGGCAAACGCAGTGTTTTCCCCTATTTCTGTTACTCAAAGCTGAGTTACTTGTTTCAAAAGATGTTCTAAAGATAGAAATGAAGTCAAAGTTGAGAAAAAATCATGTTAGTCTAGGGATATGGTAACTGAATATTATCTGAGCCAAGGACGTGTTTTCTAGCCAGATTGTTCTGAAAACCATGCTAATTAAGTAAAATAATGGCAATTATAATGAAATGTCAACCAACATTAGGCTTCATAGATGAGTATATTTATCACTTAAATATATGGTCGTTAAATCAGGGCATTTTCTCCATTATGTACTCTTTTGGATGGAACCGATTCTTATTTTCTGGAAGAAATCAATTTTAACTAGAACCATTGCATTTTAAATTTCCTTGCAATGCGGCTAACTTAGTATTCATTAATATTTGCTATATGTACTTTCACTCACAAGGTGTTTTATTCCTGGATTCAACAGTCTATCAGAAAGCTGTGAAAAAGTATCATCAAATAGACAAAATTCCAACTGCCTTCCAAATAGCCAAATTTTATTTCTGCTGCATAGTCCTTGAGTGAACCTCACATATCTTTCATTGTTAATGAGCCAAATTATCCGAGGGCTTGCACTCCTTCCTGGGGGAAAGTTAGACACTTGGAGAAGCTGTATCAATGTACAGATCAGGAGGGTGCCATTGGGTAAATTACAGCTTACACATTCTGGGACCCTACAGGAAATTAATATCAGTTCTCCAGCTGTCAAAGTTCTTCTCATAGGTAGGTGGGAAAATTAATTAAATTATTGAGTAAAATTTGCAGGTACTTTTTATTTTTTTTAAAGAGAGAGTGAGAGAGGAGAGAGAGAGAATTTTTAATATTTATTTTTTAGTTCTCGGCGGACACAACATCTTTGTTGGTATGTGGTGCTGAGGATCGAACCCGGGCCGCACGCATGCCAGGCGAGCGCGCTACCGCTTGAGCCACATCCCCAGCCCTGCAGGTACTTTTTAGATAAGCTGAGTCAAACAGCTAAAACTAGATTGCCATCTTAAGAATTAGTGGATGAAATAAATTGGAAGTTAGAGTAGGTGACTGTGTTTTCATTTCTAAAGAGTCAGTAAAAAATATTTTTGTTTTCCTGAAGTTGGAATATTGCATGAAAATTCTTGTAACTATTGCTCAAAATCGCTCACAACATAGCTACCTTTCATTCACAGATCCCATTGGGGATGTTTCTCCAGACCACCACTTTCCTCTGTTTGTTCAGAGCACATCACACTGGTATCCTAGAAAGACGGATGGCAATTTACTGCATGGGTAATTTGCTATCTAAGTCAATCATTTCGTAAGGGGCATATGAGTATCAGAAGAACTTACAGTAACTATTAAGTCAGTCAGTAAATTAGCAGGATAAGCCATTATATCTAAATTGATTTTTTTCTTCTTCCTTTTCCTTCCCTTCAGTTGTCTTTAAGCATATTCTTTGTGATTATACATCACCACAGACTGACAAACATTGAGTAACCAAAACAATTTCACCACCAAATCCATCATCAGGCTCATTATCACACACATTTCACATATGGGAGCAATGGATAAACAAAGGACTAAACAAAATGGTGTTGATATAAAGAAAAGTTATTTTTTTAAAGAAAAGCAAGGCTAGATTTATTTTTAAGAGAGAACATACAGCTAAGAATAATAATGCATTTCCTCATCATCTTTGTTTTGAAGTTTTGATCCTTAAATGTTTTTTTGTTTGCCTGTTCTTTCCTCAGTATCCCTGGTATTGCTTGTAGAATGGCACCAAGAAAAGTCTGCTACTGTAGATGTTGAGGTTATTTTTCCTATACTATTTACCATTGCTAAGGAACAAATCATTCCAAAATGTAAAGGCAGAAAACAATAGAAATCATTTTCCCACCTGTCAGGGTTTCTGTGGATTAGGAAGAGTTCTGGCTTAGAAGCCCCCTGCAGTGTCAGACAAAAAGTGGTGGGTTAGATCAGAAGTGGTTGGCCAGATACTTTCTTTTTCAAATTTTTTTTGTAGTTATAGATAGACAGCATACCTTTATTTTATTTGTTTATGTTTATGTGGTGCTGAGGATTGAACCCAGTGCCTCACACGTACAAGGCAAGCACTCTGCCACTGAGCTACAGCCCCAGCCCCAGACACTTTCTTTTATGTACTTTTGGGGTTTCTTCTTGTGGTTTCTTTGCATAAGCTAATTTTGAATTTTGCAGAGTAGGGCAGTTTTGGGGCTTTCTGAAAACTTCAAGTGTGATCATTACAGCAAATGAACAGAAAACCTAGCCTCAGAAATCCCTCTGTATTATTTCTATCTCATTATTGATTGCAAGCAAAAGCCCAGCTAAATTGAGGGGAGTAGAGAAGAGGGACTCAGTTGCACATTTTTCTTTTCATATTTTTATTGATGCATTATAGTTGTACTTAAATGGTGGGATTTGCTATTACATATTTGTACATGTACACAATATTAAAATATAATTTGGATAATATCATTTCCCAGTATTTTCCCTTTTCCTCCCCTCCTTCCTTTGCCTGGTTCATTTTGATGTAGGAGTGGCAACTTTATAGAGACCATGTGGGTGGGAGATGCCATTACTGCCATCTTTGGAAAATACAATCTGCCACAATTCCTTTGATCATAGCTTTTCTGCTACTTTGTTTCTAAGTTCAGTTGAAGTTTTTTTTTTCTTTTCTTTCTTGATTTCTTTTTCTTTTTTAAAAAATAATCGAATAGAACAATGGTAAAGTTTTTACTATATTCTGTAATTTATATGGTATTGTTCAAGACACTTTAGAATTGATATAAATAAATGTGATTCTTTCCCTCTTAATGATTATCTTCAAATGAAAAGAGTGCAAATCAAGAGGTAATATTGGTTTCATTCTCCTCTTTCTGGTCAAATAAGGAAATTGGGGAAAAATCAATAAAATAAACGTATTGCATTCTTTAAATCACACCCCAAAATCCTTTCCCTTAAAGAAAGAGACTATGTGTTTTATATTCCAAGATACTTTACTTAGGAATTATTTTTTGAAAGTAATGGAATACTAACTGTATGTAACGTAAGGTGGGGGGGGGCTTCATAAAAAGATAAAAGATTTTCTCAGATGGCCCAAAGACAGAAATATTACTGTGCCTCAAGAATAAACTGGAATGAGAACTCAGATATTGTCTGATATTTCTTCATTGTTCTTTGCAGTCCAGCTTTTGCAGATTCTTTTATCTACATTATAAAAAACCTGGCCAACTTAGTGCTCATTATTCCATACTCTTGTGCAGCCCCCAAGAGAGAAACTGGTTTCTTTGTCATCTCTGTGTCCAAATTGGTTCAGCTCATCCATGGTAAATGAGAAGTGTGGCGAGGAATTGGAGTCAGTGTGTAACAATGACAGCTTCAGAGGTGATCAGGTAGATTGGAGAAGGAGCAAGCCTTAGAAAAGTTAGGCTAGAGAATTAATCCTATAGGTGTGAAGTCCAACACTGAGACATATATGAAGGATTGGCTCCATGCATAGGTAGAATAAGAACATGACCATCTGGTACTATTTAAAAGCTAGTAAAAGGCCCTTGTCGTGTCTGAGCATCTCACCCAATAATCTATAATAATTTTACTCTCATGCTCCCTGACTTACTTTGGAAGACAAAGGAAAATCATCTTAACAAATACTTGATCCTCAATATACTGGTTGACATATTGTTTCTTTCTTTAGAACATGGTTTGAAACAACTCTGCTAGAGTTTAAGGTAATTATATTTATTGAGGTGAAATTCACATGACATAAATTGACTATTTCAAATCATAAAATTAAGTTGTATTTAGTATATTCATAATGTTATGTAACAGGATAGCCCTATAATATCACCAACAATACTTCTTTGCCCTTAAATATACTTTCTTGGGCCAACTAGAATTACATATTGTGCACAAGGAATTACACAAATATTGGTGTGTTACAGGAGCTGTGTCACATGTATAATATCATCAGGCAATGTACTGCAGTGGAAATAAGACTGAAAACCTGTGTAATAAGAATCCCAAAGAATTTGAGAGAAATTAGGCGTGGGGATGCACACCTGTAATCCCAGCAATTTGGGAGGCAGATGCAGGAGGGTCACAAGTTTTAAGCAGCCTGGACAACTTAGTGAGACCCTATCTCAAAAAGAAAAAATAAACTAAAAGGGCTGGTGATGTAGCTTGCTGGTAAATCAATCTCCAGTGCATAAAACAAGGAAACAAACAAAAGCATAAGAAAAGTTAAAATCAGATTAATTTCAACTTGATTGGGGAACTTAGGGAAATGTGGTGTGAGAATCCCTGGGCAGGGTCTAGGGGAAATTTGAATGAGAAGGTACATCCTGGACAGAGAGGAGAGAACTAGAATATGGCTCAGGAGAGAACTAGAATATGGCTCAGGAGAGAATGTTGCTGGAGGAGATCTGAGGGAAAGGGAAAGAAGGCAAAGCCTGGAGGCAGAGCTTTACATATCTCAGAATTTTGCCCAAGACCCAAATGTGCAACCTCATTATCATATACTTAACATGTTTTCATCAGGATAAATTTTTATTTATATAATGAGATTCTTCCTGTCTTGTTAACAAGTTAATCAAAGCATTTGTGAGCCATATGTACAAACCCATAAGTGCATCTCCAATACTTGGCAATCTATATAGCACTTGAAAACAAAAATGATTCAATACGTATGCCAAGGCCAAATTATCTTGAATTAGCAACCAAGAAGATAAATGTAACGGTAAAATGGCAGAAACAAATCATGATCTTTTTATAGAGAGGTTGAATAATAAATGTCCCCAAATTAACTGTAAGTAGCTGGATAAGTATTATATTTTCTGTCCTTCATATTTTGAGTTTTGCATTTTGACCTTTGAGGCAATATTAACAATGGGACAATCAAAAAGAAAGAATATTGTAAATTCTTAAATTAGGTATGCTGCCACCAGGTGGTGGTTGTATGATACATTCTTATAGTCCAAGCAATAAGGTACACACTATAAACACATGTCTTATGGAAAACATTAACACACTATGCCCATCGTTTAAAAGGAAAAAAAAATATTACAACAAAAAACTTTGGCTAAATCTATAAGCAGACAATTTGTTGGGCTGGGGATATTGCTCATGTGGTAGAGTGCTTGCTTAGCATGTACAAGGCCCTGGGTTCAATCCCCAGCACCACAAAAAAAAAAAAAAAAAAAAAAAAAGACAATATGTTTATAATTTTTTAAAATTTTATTTAGTTGTATTTTAGTTTTGTCTTTTTGAAGAAATATATGCTATGTAAAATTTCATATCAGTTGTATTCATCTTTAATTTTGTGATACCACTTTGAATTGTAACTTATAGTCAAAAGCCATCCTACAGCTTTGGCCTCAACATCCTGGTGCTTATACTGGAGGTCAAAATGGCCAGGGTATTTATCACTCAGCAAGGGCCTACTCTTTGTCCTTTTGTAGGGATCCAATTCACTTTGCTAGTCTAAGATAAGTTCTTTCTGACTCTCCAGTAGTCCTGATTCTTTCCTCTAAAGATAACCAAAGAATAGTTGGGAAAAATACTTCACTATTTATAGCAATAGCTTGTGTTCTCCACAACATTGTTTGCCATATTTACTTAATAATATTTGTTGAAGGAAACATTGTAGGTTTACTAACACTTTCTTTTTGGTGGGAAAATAATGGAGATGTATGCATTCATCATATGATGCATCCCAATTGGAGATACCTTAAAATGTGCAAAAAATATGTATTAGAATTTATGAAATAAAGCAATGCTTTCATCTCTCTAAAATATCCTTTAATTGATTTGACTAAAACTACAGGTCCCTTGATTTACGTGAAAAGGTCCCTGATTTACTTACCATATTACTTCTAGCTATTTAGTTGAGAGAGGTGGCCAGAATGATGTTTCCAAAACGGAATTTTTAAAAGAGATTTCTTGCATAAAATAGAGCATTCCACATTAAACAATACAATGGTAGAATAATATATATTGGCTACATTATAATATGTACAAGTCTCATAGTTGGATTATGTAAGACTAATGTCATCATCATTATCACTCTCCTTATTGAATCATCATTATCCTCACTACTGCTAACCATTCTCTCATTTATTTATTTATTTTTAGTGGTACTGGGAGTTGAACCCAGGGCTTCCTCCCACTGAGCTATACCACTAGCCCTTTTATTTTTTATTTTAAGACAGGGTCTTGCTAAGTTTCCCAGCTGGCCATGAACTTGAGATCCTCCTGCCTCAGCCTCCCAAGTTGCCACAACATTAGGCTTCAGTTATCTCTTGAGCACTTAGTATTCACCAGGCTCTGTGCCTACTGTTATTATGCCAGAATTCAACCAAGGATAGCCTATCATTTATTGATATTTCCCTCTCAGGCCCAACCTTCTTCTTGTTGAAAACCATATGCTATATATTTTTACTATTGCTTTCCAAAGATAATTATCATGGCTTTTCAGGTAATATATAATATATATTCAGGACTTCATATTTGACCATGGGATGCAAATATTCCCATTTTGGCAAGAAGAAAATGTTTCTGGAGCTTTGGTTTATTTGTACTCTTATTTTGCCATTTTATGAGTATACCAGAAAGATAATTTATGTAAAGGCACTCAATTTCCTGATACATCATTTATGGAAAAAGCCATCACTCACTGTTCCATAGCAAAGTGATTAGCATGGTAGTGTGATGTACCTCTGTTTCAATATTGATTTGAACACCATGGATCTTCCCTAGATAGTTTACCCAAAGCAATGACTTTTAACATCCAGATATTTATCTGCTCCTGGATGGTGGATCTCCAAGTGATAATACTAAAGAGATTTTTAAAAATTATATAACAGGAATTTCAAAGTGAATCATTTAGAAGGATGATGAATGTTATCTGGAGCTTGTTACTGGAGTTCTCTGTCTTTTGGGTTCTGATAGACCAAAGAAAAATATAACAGGTAAAGGCAAATTGCTGTGGAATTTCTTGTCTGAGCTATAATTTCTCAGTCATCAACTTTTGGAAATATTAATCCTTTTTTTTCTTAAAACAAAAGTCATTGTTATGCTGTGTGTTATATTCAATTTCAGAAAAAAAAATTGATGCTTTAAGTATCACAGATAGAACATATTCTTATCTATCCTGATCTCATTAGTTGCAATCTTTGAAGGCAACTTAGGCTATTGTTACAAAAAAGGTAAAAAATAGAATTCAAAGGCACAGTCTGAATTAATCCCAGCAAATGCATCTCCACCCCATTCCGTACCACTACAAACCTTCCAGTTCTAAGTCTTGATGTGACTACCTTAAGATGGGTTATAAATCTGGACATATGTTTAAATTATTGAAAGATTTCCTACATATCAGCTCAATTATGGGAACCAATACCCTCAGTAGATTCATGAACATAATGCTCAAGTCACACCTATTGTTAACTCTGATATGGATACTTACATACAATATCCACCAAAGTACCAAAGTGCATAATAAATTATGTTGAAAATATTATTATTTTAATTTAATTTTTATTTTATTTAAAGAGAGAGAAAAATTTTAATACTTATTTTTTAGTTTTTGGTGGACACAACATCTTTATTTTTATTTCTATGTGGCACTGAGGATCGATCCCAGTGCTCCACGCGTGCCAAGCGAGTGCATTACCACTTGAGCCATATCCCCAGCCCAAATTTTTATTTTTTACCTTTATTTTATTCATGTATTTTTATGTCATGCTGAGGATCAAACCCAGCTCCTTGCATGTGCTAGCCAAGCACTCTACCACTGAGCCACAGCCCCAGTCCCTAGAAATAGAATTGTGTTCATTTCTCTGTGTATTATATAGACTAGTATCCCTCTTGAAGTAGATATGGTAATATACCCCCTAGAGTTAGTATATTATTCATGATTTCTTTCAAAACAGGCCATTATTGGGCTAAAGAACAAAACCAGACACTTTTAAAAAAATATACACAAAAGGCTAACAAATAAATTAAAAACGCTCATTGGTATTAATCATCAGAAAAATTCAAATCCAAACCACAATGTCATCTCACCCCAGTTGGAATGGAAGCCTCAAAAATAAAATAAAATAACAGATAGATTCTTGTGAGGTTGTGGAGATAAAGAAGCTTTTATATACTACAGGTATGAATATAAATAAATGCAACCACTAAGGCAAACAGGGTGGAGATTCCTCAAAAAATGAAAATAAAAATAAAACTACAATATAATCTAGTAATTCCAGTATGAGTATTATACCCAAAGGAAAATAAATATTTATACCACAAAAATACTTGCACCCCCAGCAGTATTCACAGTAACAAAGGTATGGAATCAACCCAGATGCCTTTCAGTGGATTAATGGGTAAACAAAATGTGGTATGTTTATATAATGGAACACTATTCAGCCATGAAAAAAATAAATCCTGTCATGTGCAGTAACCTGGATGGAACTAGAAATCATTGTGTTGAGTGAAATAAAGTCAGATACAGAAAGACAGATACCACATGTTCTCATTCATTATGGAAGACAGTAAGTCAAGCTTGTAGAAGTAGGCAATGGAATAGTGGTCACTGGAGATGGCAAAGGTAAGGGAAGGTACAAAAAGAAAGGTCTTCTAGGTACTGAGAAGGGTGTTGGGGAAGGATAGAAGGGGTATCAAGGGTGGAAGAAGGGTGGATGGATATGATCAATGCACAATGTATACATATATGGAAATATCATAGAGAATCCCATTAATTTGTATAATTAATATGTGTTAATAACTACAACAAAACATAAAGTAGGCCATTTTTTTAACCTCAGATGATTTTTAGAGATTCCATGAAAAACACTTCATTTCTCTCTGAGGTTAAAGCTCTGTCTTGCTTGTCAGGTAGCATGTTGGACATCACTTGGTTTATTAATGAAGTTCTTGCTCAGCACTACTGTCCCAGAAAATATAATATTATAATATATATAATTTTAGATAATAGTGGTGGCAGAACTAGTTCATTTTTTTCACCTTGAATTTTAGCTTTCATGTAAGACAAAAGGGCTCAGGTTGGTGGTTAATTCGGTTCTTCACAAATCTAACCAACCTAATGTACATCATATCAAGGTATAGTAGCAAATAATAAATTTCACTCTGTAATCTACCTTGGATATCTAGCAAGTAGAGTTGATGGGTAAACTCTAGAGAAAATGGAAATCATTTTTATTATTTGAAAATATCAAATAACACTAAAGAATATGAAAATAAAAGTTCTATAATTTTGGGAACCAAAATGTATGGAATCATAGATGATAAATGGAGGAAGATACAAGTATTGGGCTCTTAACAGATGTTCTCCTTCTACAATCTAAAGTAAGTAAACAAAAGAAAAAATGATATTATTTACTTATATAGTACTTAAGCACTAGTTCAATATTTGAGACTTACAAATGTGGAGCTTGTTGGTGATTTTTGAAAATTATTTAAAGTGCAAATATATAAAAGGGCTTACTTCAAAATAATACAATTAGGGCAACTTTAGGTTTTGTCATTGCTTTACCTCCCAACCTAAAATGTCCTTTTCATATAGAGAAAACCACAATGAAAAATGAGAATCATTTAATTCCCTGTAATATCATTTATTGTATACAGACATACTAAGCTCCTTTTACATCCCTTAGGAGACATCAGAGGCTAGTATTACTCAGGAATTGTATACTGAGTGTTGTTCACCATAACTCTAAGGATGTTATCACCTTAGCTTAGGTTTCACAGAAAATTTTCACGTTAGAAATTTAGAAAAGGAGGGGTTTTATACACTATGTGCACTAGAAAAACCAATCATAGTTCCAAAAGAATGGCAATTAGGATTTTCAACTAAAGATGATAGATTAAAGAAAAATAGTAGCCTCTGGTTTCTCCTAAAGCCCTACAAAAATTAAAGGGACATTTAAAAAAGCATAAGCCTATAATGAAAAGTAAACATAAGAGGCAAGTAGAGTAAAACTTTGGAAATAGAAAAGCTTATCAACAAATAATACCTGATTTAAAAATCCAAAGAAAACCTAATCCTAAACTGGTAATGGGAAAAGAGAAACAATTAAATTTCCATTGTTAAACTTTAAAAAATGATTAGAAGTTAACAAATTCCCTTCTCCTGTCAATGCATTAGAGAACCAGTCTTCCCACATATTGGTATAAAACTGAGAATATATTCTCTGTACAGAGGAAAATAGAGGTTTCAAGTAGGAACACCAGTCACAGTTGAGGATTGGGTACTATACTCAAAACAGAGGTATTACTTAAAAATTTAAACTGGGCAATGTAATCAAAACAGGAATATTAATTGAACATTAAGATTCCCAACCTTCTCTCCCAACTCATCTCTCAGAACACAATCATCTAGGCAGAAATCCAAGAGTTTTCATTAGTAACTTTAACCATAAAAGGAATAACCTAAAAATAATGAAATTAAAAGTCCCTCAAAGAAATGGCTCAACCAAAATACCCTACAATGAAACATACAAGCCCTGAGTTTATAAGTAGTTTTTCAGCTTCTGATTTTTTAATAGACATAGATAACCAGGGATGGCAAGGCAATTGGTTATAGTCTCAAATATGAATGATGAATCCCCAAACAACAAACAGGTACATATATAACGATCAAGCAAAATCAACTGGAGAAAGAAGGAACTGGACTCAGAGGGACTTATGTTCCTCTTAACTTGAAATATTAGAAGTTGTAAGGCAATTTTCCACTTTGAATGTTATGCCCAGGCAAACCCTTAGTTTTGAACATAGCACTTTTAGATTTGAAAAATCCCAAAATATGTCCTCCTTTCCCAAGTACCTTTTTCCAGCAAATAAGTAGGGCATATCTTTCACCAAAATGGAGGAGTATATAAGAAAGAAGAAGGCTCAGAATAAATATCACATAGGATCCAGCAAAAAAGAGAGGTGAAGGAAATCCCCAGAATAATGATAAAATAAACTCTTGGCACATTCTACTTTAAAGAGTTTTGGAAGTTTTTTTTTTCCTTTAATTTTTGTTGTTGCCAAGAAGATGGAATTTATAGAATACATGATATATGTGAGTGTATTTAGAAGATATTTTACATGGCAATGTATAAGTATATAAAAAGCTAAGAGGAAAAGCAAATACAACTGTTAACTATGTTGGTTTAACCAAAATGATGTAAGGGAAGGATGGGTAGATAGCAATAGAATATGTATATCTATGTGTATCTAAATATGTGTAAGTTTGGGGAAAGTAAAAGAAATATGTCTTACTCTCACAGCAGGATGTGGATTCTATCTAAAACTAAAAAAGTGACAATGTAATCATTTTATTTAGAGCTGCATCATATAATACATTAGTCACTGCTACATGGGGCTATAGAGCAATTGAAACGTGGCAAGTGCCATACACTGCTGGTGGGACTGCAAAATGGTGTAGCCAATATGAAAAGCAGTATGGAGAATACTTGGAAAACTAGGAATAGAACCATAATTTGACCCAGCTATCTCACTTCTCAGTCAATACCCAGGGGACTTAAAAACAGCATACTACAGGGACACAGCCACATCAATGTTTATTTTTTTTTTTAAAGAGAGAGTGAGAGAGGAGAGAGAGAGAGAGAGAATTTTTTTTTAATATTTATTTTTTAGTTCTCAGCGGACACAACATCCTTGTTGGTATGTGGTGCCGAGGATCCAACCTGGGCCGCACGCATGCCAGGCGAGCGCACTACCGCTTGAGCCACATCCCCAGCCCCACATCAATGTTTATAGAGGCACAGTGCACAATAGCTAAACTGTGGAACCAACTAAGATGCCCTTCAGTGGATGAATGGATAAAGAAAATGTGGTATAAATACAAAATGGAATATTATTCAGCATTAAATGAGAATAAAATCATGGCATTTGCGGGTAAATAAATGGAGCTGGAGAATATAATGATAAGTGAAATTAGCTAATCCCCCAAACCAAATGCCAAATGATTTCTCTGATTTAAGGATGCTGATTCATAATATGCTGCGGGGGAGGAGGGGGATGGGAGAATTAAATGAACTCTAGATAGGAAAAAGGGGAAAAGTGGAGGGAGGGGAAGGGAGGGGGCATAGGGATAGGAAAGATGGTGGAATGCAAAGGTCATCATTACCCTAAGTACAGGTATAAAGATACTAAGAATGTGACTCTACTTTGTGTAAAACCAGAGATGTAAAAAATTGTGCTCTATATGTGTAATATGAATTGTAATGCATTCTGTTGTCATATAACAAATTAAAATTTTTTAAAAAAATTAAAAATGTGGTGAGTGCAATTAAAGAACTGAATTTTTAAATTATTTAATTTGAACCAATTAAAATGTTAATCACCAAATTGTCATTTTAATTCCATACCTTATCCATGCTTATATTATTGTTATTAATACATATTATACAAATTAATGGGTTTTACTGTGATATTTCCACACATGCATATATCTCATATCGACTATGTCCATACACTCATCTACTCTTTCTTCTCCTTGTCCCAAGCTCCTTCCCAGTCACTAATAATCCTTCTCTTACTTTCAAGTTGTTTCCACTTGCAGAAAAATAAAAAAAATTAAAAAAACCCCATATAAACAGGCAATACTTCTTTTTGTCTCTCTGTGTCTGGCTTATTTTACTTAATATGATATTTTCCAGCTTCATTCATCTTCCTGCAAAGGACAGGATTTTCTTTTTCTTTATGTCTAAGTAATACTCTATTGTGTATGTATACATATTTTATTTACCCATTCATCTGAGCTGACTCTATATCTTGGGTACTGTGAATAGTGCCACAAACAACCTAAGTATATATTTATCACTATAGTATGCTGACTTCATTTCCTTCATGTATATAACTGGAAATGGGAGAACTGGATCCTATGGTAGTTCTAGTTGTAGTTTATTCAGGAATCTCCAGAATATTTTCCATAGTAGCTGCTTATTTATGTTCACATCAACAGTATATAGGGTTCCTTTTTCTCCACATCCATGCCAGCACTTCTTATTTTTTTCCATGATAGCAATTCTAACTGGAATCAAGATGGGATCACACTGTAGTTTTGAATTGCATTTTCCTGATGGTTAAAGATATTTTTTGATACATTTATTGGCCATTTATACTTCTTTTGAGAAATGTCTGTTCAGCTCATTTGCCTATTTGTTGATTGGATTATGTGGGGTTTTGTTGCTGTTGTTTAAGTTCTTTATACCTTGTGGATATTAATCATCTGTTAGACCAATAGCTGACAAAAATTTCTCCTGATCTGTCTGTTGGCTCTTCAATAGCCTTTTAATTTGATGTAATACCATTTGTTAATTGTTGTGTTTGTTTGCTGTTCTTTGGGAGTCCTATCCAGGAAATTGTTGCTTGTACCAATATCTTGTTTCCTCTAGTAGTTTTAATTTTTCAGGTCTTACGTTAAGATCTTTATTAATTTTGAGTTGATTTTGGTACAGGGTTAGAGATAGGGGTCTAGATTCAATCTTCTTCATGTGGGCATTCAGTTTTCCTTGTACCATTTCTTGATTAGGCTATCCTTTTTCCAGTATATGCTTTGGACACTTTTGTCGAGAATCTGCTGGCTGAAGATGCATGGATTTATTTTGTTCCATTGGTCTACATGTCTGCTTTTATATCAATACCAGGTTGTTTTATTACAATGGCTCTACTGTATATCTTGAAATTAAGTATTGTAATGCCCCCAGTTTTGCTCTATTTTCCTATGATTGCTTTGGCTATTCAGTATTTTGTACTTCAATATATATTTTAGATTTTCTTTTCTAGTTTTTTGAAGAATTTGGGGGGGATTTTGATGAAAACTGCATTGAATCTATAGTATGCCTTTGAAAGTATGGATATTTTAATAATACCAGCGATTCTAATCCATGAATATGAGAGATGTTTCCACCTTCTAACATCTTCAATTTCTTTCTTCAGTGTTTTGTAATTTTCGTTGTAATGTTTTTTCACATCCTTAGTTAGGTTTATTCCTAGTTATTTTATTTTTTTTTTTGTGGCTCTTGTGAATGGGATTAATTTCCTGATTTTTTTTCTCAGCAAGGTCATTATTGAGGTACAGAAAATCTACTGATTTTTGTATGTTGATTTTATATCTTGCAACTTCACTGAATTCTTTTAATGGTTTTAATAGTCTTTTGGTGGAATCTATAGGATTTTCTATTATAGGATCATATTTGAAAACAGGGATAATTTGACTTCCTCCTTTCTTTTTTGTGTGCTTTTTATTTCTTTCTCTAGCCTAATTTGTTCTGGCTAAAATTTTGATACCATATTAAATAAGAGTACCATATTAAATAATAAATGGAAACCCTTGTCTTGTTCTTAATCTCAGAGTAAATGCTTTCAGTTTTTCCTCATTCAGTATAATGTTGGCTATGGGTTTGTCACATATAGCCTTTATTATGTTGAGGTAAGATCTTTTAATCCATAGTTCCTTTAGGGATTTTGTCAAGAGGGGTGCTGAATTTTGTTGAATTCTTTTTATTCATATATTAAGAGCATCATGTGATTTTTTTATCTTTCAGTCTATTTATGTGTTGTATTATATTTACTGATTTGCATATGTTGAAGCATCCTTGCATCCCTGGAATAAAATCACCTTGATCATCAAGCATGATTTTTTAATGTGTTGTTGAATTTGACTTACAAGTGTTTTGTTGAAGACTTTTGCACCTATGTTCATCAAGGATATTGGTCTATAGTTTTCTCTTTTTGTTGTATCCTTGTCAAGTTTTGGTAGCAGGGTAATGCTGGCCTTGTAGAATTAATTTGGAAGGGTTCCTTCACTTTCAATTTAAAGAATGGTTTTTGAGGAACTTTAAAAGTTTGGCAAAGTTGGGCATGGTGGAACATGTTTATAATCCCAGAGACTTTGGAGGTTGAGGCAGGAAGATGGTAAATTTGGGGCAGCATTAGCAACTTAGAGAGACAGAGAGACCCTCAGGAACTTAACAAGACTGTATCAGAACTTAAAAAAGGGTTGGGGATGTAGCTCAGTGGTACAACACCCCTGAGTTCAATTCCCAGTATGTGCCCTCACCCGCCCAATGAAATTTGGTAAATTTTATCAGTGGAGCCATTTGGACCGGAGCTTTTTATTTTCGTGGGAAACATTTTATTACTAATTCAATCTCCTTACTTGTTACTGGTCTATTTAACTTTTTAATATCTTTTTGGTTCAATTTTAGTAGGTCATATGTGTCTAGAAATTTATCCAATCCTTCTATATTTTCCAATTAATAGGCATATAGTTTTTCAGAATATAGTATTCTGCAAAGATATTTTGAGTTTCTGTGGTATAGGTTGTAATGTCTCCTTTATCATCTCTAATTTTATTTGGGTCTCCTCTTTCTTTTTAGTTTACCTAAAGGTCTCTCAATTCCATTTATGTTTTCAAAACAGCAACTCTTCATATCATTAATCCTTTTTACTATTTTTGAGACTCTGTTTAATTCACTTCTATTCTCATCTTTATTTTTCTCATCTATGCTTTCCTTATGCCAAATTCGGATTTGGTTTGTTCTTTTTTTTAAGACCTTGAGATGGATGCATATTATGCTATTTGAGATTCATTCTCTCTCTCTCTCTCTCTCTCTCTCTCTCTCTCTCTCTCTCTCTCTCTCTCTCAGTTTTTTCATTGCCATGACCAAAATGCCTGGCAAGAACAATTTTAAGGAGGAAAAGTTTATTTGAGAGCTCAAGGTTTCAGAGGTCTTAGTCCATAGATGGCTGACTCCATTGTTAGGGCCTGAGGTGAGGCAGAATATCATGGTGGAAGTGTGTGGTATGGCAGGGTATGGCTCAGTACATGATGATCAGGAAGCACAGAGAAAGCGACACTCTACTCACCATGGACAAAATATATACCCGAAAGGCTCACTCCCAGGGATCCACCTCCTCCAGCCATACCCCAAAGGCACATTCCCAGGGACCTACCTCCTCCAGCCATACTCCAAAGGCATATTCCCAGGGACCCACCTTCTCCAGCCATAACCTACCTGCCAACAGTTACCATCCAGTTAATCCCTATTAGATGATTAATGCACTGATTAGGTTAAGGGTCTCATAACCCAATCATTTCACCTTCAAACCTTCTTGCATTGTTTCATACATGAACTTTTGGGGGATACCTCATAGTCAAACCACAACATAGGCACTCATTGCTATAAACTTTCTTGTTAAACTTTCTTCTTAGTACTGCTTTTGCTGTAATTCACAGGTTTTGGTGTGTTTCCATTTTTGTTTGACTTGAGGAATTTTTAAATTTCTCCTTTGACTTCTTTAGTGCTCAATCTCCATGTGTTTATAATTTCTTTTGCTGTTGATATCTAGTTTCATTCCATTGTGGTTACAGAAGTTGCAGGATATTATTTCATTTAAAGAAAATTGTTAAGGGGGCTGGGGTTGCAAAGTGGTAGAGCACTTGCCTTGAATACACAAGGCCCTGAGTTTGATCCTCAGCACCACATAAATAAAAAAAATTTTTTTTTCTTAAATGTTAAGACTTGCTTTCTGATCTAATATATTATCCAATGAAAATGTGAAAAGCTTATACTCAATTCAGTTATTGTGAAGCTTTTAACTGCATTTGGAATAAATAGGGTATGTGAATTTTCTTTTTAAAATTTAGGGAATCTAAATAGATCAAACATTTCTATTGAAAACATAACATTCAAATTGAGATATTCTGCAGGGGTAAACTACATACCAGATTTAAAAAAAAATAATAGGAAAAAGTGCAAAATATCTCATTAAATTTTTGCATTGAACACATCTTGAAATGATAATATTTTGGATAAATTGAATTGAATAAAATTTTTTCCCTTATTTTTTGATTTTTTTTGTACTGAGGATTGAACCAAAAGGCATTTAACCACTGAGCTACATCCCCAGTCCTTTTTATATATTATTTAAAGACAGGGTATTGCTGAATTGCTTGGAGCCTCGCCAAGTTGCTGAGGCTGGCTTTGAACTCAAGATCCTCCTACCTTAGCCTCCCAAGCTGCTGGGATTACAGCGTGGGCACCATGCCTGGCTTTTTTTTTTTTTTTGGTTTAATGTTACTACTAGAACACTTATCATTCACATATGGACTTCTCATATTTCTACCACACAATCTGAATTAGGCTAATGGCATAACATTAATTAACAAATGAACCACTAAAATTGATGAAAGTTACTTCTAGGAAAAAGTTATAGGGCATAGAAGAGGTCAAGGGACCAGTGTTTTAAATATTATTTGGGATCATATTGTACTATACAATAGAATTATTATTATAGTATTATTTAACTCTAATCTTAATTAATTTGTATAATTTAATGAAGAAATGAACAAGAATGGAAAAGCAATTTCTTAACATTTTTGCAGCCTCCGAGAACTACACCTATGTTCTTTTTACTTGATATCCCTTTTTGGAGAAAAGTAACATCAGAATTAATGTTTTTGGAAGAACTAAGATGACTAGAATCTACCCAGTACCGATAAACCATATGTCCACTCTGCCATCTCAGTGTGTGCATTTGCTAGCAAATTGTACTTTGTGCAATATTTTCTTTCCCACAGAAAGGTGTTGAGGTTTAGGAACTAAAGGTACAAAAGACTAAACATTTAATTTTCTAAAACATTCAAGCTGTGTAAATAAATCAAACCCCATAATGGATTAGAATTAAGGTATAAAACTTCCTTTATTATCTCCTCCAATTCTACAATCCTGTTCAGAGAAACCATAGCATATTTTCTAAAATCAACTATTGCTGCTAATCAAGAAAGGAGAGAAACTCTGAGACTCTGCCACTCCAGTGATTAAAAAGTTTGGATTTCTTATGTTTCTGGTCAGCTTTGGTACTGTAGTAATTAGAAATGATTTTCTTGATTTTTCTTCAGTCTTTCTAGGCAGGAGTACTCTCAAGAGGGAGAGGTGACAATTTGCAGTTCAGCTAACAGGCACGACAATGCATTTAAATAGCAGTCTCCTAGAGAATTGTAAGCTGTAGACTGTAAAGGGAACTGAAAAAAAATTATGTAGGAAAATGGAGAAAAACATTGGAAAAAAAGCCCATGACTCTACTCTTCTCCTCTTCACTTTCCCCTTCTTGCCAAATCTAGCTTTCCATTCAAAAGTGCTATTATGATAAGGAGAGAAGGCTTATCCTTATCAATTTAGTGTGTATTTGCATTTGAAATAGATTTTATCTAAATTTCATTTACATTTTTGTAATCATTTTAATATTTGACCTCTATACTTTCAGGGGAATTTTAATGTGAGAAAAACTTAGAGGTCCCAAAGGAAGAACAGAGAGATAACTAAAAAGTCAAAATGGTAAAGCCTATTTAGACAAGTGACAAAGATAACAGAAGGCAAGTGAACACTGGCCTTCAAAGAAACCCTCAACTTGGGAATAGTATAAATGAGGGGTAGAGCATCGATCAAAGGGAGATTTGTGATCAGTGGAAGTCATTAGTGCTTGGAATACTTTACCACAAAGGTTGTAAAATTTCCTTCTTTTATGGCCTTCAGCAACAGGAAAAATGTGTATTTTGTAGAGAATTTAATATGGATTTGGAAAAGATAGAGAAATTAATCATATGAATTTTCTTAAGGTCTTTTTCAGCCATAGGATTCCCTGATTGTTTACCCATTTGTAATTACTTATTTAATACTTACTATAGGCCAAAATTTGTTTTGAACTCTGGAGAGACAAGAGTGATCAAGGATGACCATCCCATACCCCTGAATCTTATTAAAAGCTTTCTCCAGCATTTAATATCAAATTCAAAGCACAGATTTATAAATATGTTGGACTAGGTAATCTCTAATATTCTTTTGGTTTGAAAATTCAAGATAGATTGACAAGGGCATTTTTCATAACAGGCAGAGGGAGAAGCATAACCCAGAAAAAGCCAGTTCTGAAGTTAATCAACAGGCTAAATTTTATTTGTAATTTTTAAAATTTCCTATCTTCTTTATCCAAAAATGTCAATGTTTAGAAATGTGGCCATTTTAAAATCTGTTCAGGTATAACATTTAGAAATCTATAAAGACATTATTCTTGGGGCTGGGGTTGTGGCTCAGCTGTAGAGCACTCTCCTAGCTCATGAGGGGTGCTGGGTTCGATTCTCAGCACCACATAAAAATAAAATAAAGGTGTTATGTCCAACTACAACTAAAACAAAATATTTTTTAAAAAGACCTTATTCTTGCAAATCACTTAATAATAATGGTGATTTTATTCCACAAACCTGGAACTATGTTGCCCTTGAAGCTTCTGACACATATTTGAAAAACACCTGGTCAGTGTTGAAACACCTGCCTAAAGCCGACTTCTTATGGTTAAAACATGCAAATTTCATGATAGGTTCCATTTTGCTCTTCAACCTCTTGCTTCTATTTTGAAAAAGAAGAGAAAAATTCTTCTACAAACAGTTCTTCAGAAAGGATAAAGGCAGCCCTAGTTGGTAACAATTAACTCAAGTAACTCTGAACAAGCAAGACAGATGTGACCTATTGAAAAGTCAGATGTTTATGATGTCAGTCCAAAAGCAGTTTTCTGTGGGTTCAGTAGCCTTTATCCTATGCTCTGATAAGACTGGTGTTCACCTTTATCTTTCATCCTCAATGAGAATAGGAAGTGAGAACAGAATCAAACATACATAGTGACTGGGAAGTCTTTAGGAAATAGGTATTGAAGACCTGAGAGAGAAGCCAAGGTTTCCTGGGGTTTTATTCTTCATAGAATTTGTTGTATCCAAAATGAAGGAATTATGATATAAGAAAGATGGGGCTATTCCTCAGGATATCCTCTTCTGGGAAAGCTCACTCAATATAAATTGGTCTTTGGGTAAATAAATGGTATCCTGACCTCCTCATCTCTCATATTCAAAACAATGATAAGGTTCAGTTCAAAATAACTGCCATAGGTCTGCTTCCATCCCACATTAAATTAGAAACTGTGCAAAAAAAAACAAGCTACTAAGGAGCTTTCAATGGTGGATTAGGGATTCCCACTTTCCTGTAATAAAGTTAATCTAGTGTATTGGGTGAAAGTGTGGTAGTTCAGGATTGGCTTCAAATCTCAGCTCTGATACTTACTAGTGCCCAAGACAAGAAATCTCATACCCTTATGCCTAAGTTTCCTCATTTCTAAAGCCAACATCACAATTATATGTTATATGCTGAATTGTGTCCACCCAAAATTCATATGTTGAATTCTTAATTCCTAGTATCTCAGAATGTAAACTTACTGAGCGATACAGTCTTTAAGGAAAAGATTAGGTTAAAATGAGGCCACTAGGGCCGGTCCCTAATCCAATATGACTGTCCTTATAAGAAGAGGAAGATACACTGGTCTGTGAGTGCACAGAGGAAAAGATACATGAAGAGTTGGCAAGAAGGAAGCTATGTATAAACCAGGGAAAGAGGCCCCAGAGGAAACCAACCCTGCTGGCACCTTGGACTTTCAGTCTCCAGAACTGAGAAAATACACTTCTCTGTTTAAGCCACCCAGTCTGTGGTATTTTGTAATGTTAACCCAAGCAACTACGAGAGAGTAACATTACTATGAGAATTAAATTAGCTGATCTATGTATAATGCCTGAAATAATGACTGATCCACAGTTTAAACTGTATGTTAGGTTTCTTAAGTGGAATAACAAAAAGAGTTAATTTGAGGTTGATAGCTTCTTTGATTCATGACCTTTTGGTATAGAAATCAGGACTCCTTCAGTTCTTGCTAATATTCCCTGAAGCAGATTGTAGATGCTTGGTTTTCCTATAAGAATGTTGTGACTGGCTTTTTGCTGGGCATAGGAACACATGTTCAGCTTTACCCACTATTTCTCTAAGAAGTTTTCTTTTCTTTCTTTTTTTTTGCCCTGGGATTGTGAATGCTTCTGGTGAACATTAGTTAACTTTATTATGTACCATCACAACCTATCAGTTTGTAATAACACAAGTTTCATAGATCATATATATCAGACACTGTTGAATATAAAAATATAATGATTTTAGCACATGTGAATTAATTTTTTCTAACTCTATTAGATTAAAAATGCAGGGGGCTAAGCAAAAAATAGGTTAGGGCTTTACTGGAGAGTATTCTTTTTAATGAGGGAGTGTTGCTTTTTATTCAGGAGCCACTGATGGTACATACTTTCTACTAACCTAATGAAGTTGCTTTATGTCTACTACATTTAATATTACTAATCCCATATAATGATGCTTTCTTTCTGGAAATGATTAAAATGATTTGTTCATATTCCTCTGGAAGTCTGGAAATGATATTGCAAGCTCTATTCTGATTTGAAGAGTATAAAATGGATGTGTCTCCCCAAATCTGCCTAGTCCTCCACCTGTCAAAGTATATCAAGGATAGCATTCCTAGTAGAACCTATTATTTAGCTATGAATACATCATATGGATGAGTTATCACCACGAGTGATTCAATATCACCTCACCTTTTTTTTGACAAAACAAATGGCTATGATAATCCCCACTTTGCACAATTTAATGACTTGTTTATAAGGACAAATAAAATCATGGATAACCACACACTATTGTTTGTTTAGCACTTACTTATGTATTGCCTCATTTAAATTCTCAAATGACATCATGAAGTAGATAACTTGATTAAACTACACCCATGTTTTATGGAGGAATAAACTAGCACTTACAGAAGTTAACTAACTGGCCCAAAATTTAAACAAGTAACAAATGGCACAGCTTGAAGATTATAATTTAGTTCTCAGCTCAAAGGCCATCTCCTTAGAGTGACTTTTCCTAATTCCTGTCATCTGAGGCACTGAGCACTCCATATGAGTCATTCTATAACATATAACCCATTATTTCATTTTATTTTCTTCATAGTACTCATCACATCTAAAATTGACATTTATTTATTTTTTGTCTCATTTTCCTGAGTAGAATATAAGCTCCATGAGAGCCAAGAGCTTATCTGTATTTTCTACTACTGTGTCTCCAGTCTCTAGAAAGTGCCTAGTGGGATGGAATAATTGTAGAATGAATTGATACTTGTCTGAACATAAAGCTGTTTGGTAAATTGGTGAAATCTAGTTAACTCCAAGGTCTTGCCATCATTATCTGAGCTTGGTCAATTAATCATAGTAGATAGGCCTGGGAAAACCCAGGCAATGTTTTAACTAGGAAAAGTGGTTGGACACAAATCCCCAGTGTTGTAACACAAGTAGGATTTTTCAGTCAGGGGTAAGAGGGCTGGAATGTCTTTATTTGGGGGTGTGGGTAGCAAAACTATTCTATATAGTACATATGATATGGGTAAGTATTGTTCTACATTTGTCAAAACATGCAGAATGCACAATGCTAAAAGGGAAGCTTAGCATAAACTACTGATATGGGTGATTGGTATGTCAATGTGGTTTATCCGCTGTCACAAACACACTGCTCTGGTATGGGATGGGGATACTGAAGAGGTTGCACACGGGGGATATACAAGAACTCTCTCTACTTTCCCCTTGACTCTTCTGTGAACCTAAAATTGCCTTAAAAACTGGTATCTTTTTTTTAAAAAAAATGACATGATTTATCATCAATGAAGGAAACTGAGTCATAGAGGGATTGTAACTTTCTTAGACAAATGAACTAGGTAGTGGCAGAAGCTCTTGGTTGCACTGCCTACTACCCTACAAGTACATGAGAAAAAAAAAAGGAATATAAACCAGTCTAGGAAGCTCATTTTGAAATACATCATGATAAGGTGTCTGATCCCAGAGCAACTCTTTCCAGGAAGCTTTCCTGTATTTTCTCTTTTGAATCAAAGACAAATATCAATCTTAGTTCCTTCATTCACCTCTGGCTGCCAGTGGTTATTTGGGAAAGTGGACCACATCCATTTCTCCAAGTAAGAACATCTGTGTGGAGGAATGAATTAATTGAAGAAACACCATCCTCCCTGAGCTGCAGCCTTCTCCACTCTCTCCCAGTTTGGGGTGGTGGATACCTAGGCTGCAGCCAGGCAATTCATTTTTGCCAGGCCTGTAGACACCTCAGTGCTTTGGGTGCTGCTGCCATTTTGGTTCTACCTGCCATCTTGGAATGTAAAGGGAGAGATAATTTCATAAAAACAGAGGGAAGATCAGTCCAGTGGACAAAGGGGAGGGACTGGTAGGAAGGAGGGATGGGAAATGGGAAGAACACTGGGATGAATCTGACCAAACTTTCATATGTACATATCTGAATACATCACACTGAATAAATCACAACATCAAGTACATCTACAAGACACTACTTAAAGAAAACTGTAAATAAATTTCAGAAAGATCATTAGAGTAGGGGAAAGAAGTAGGGAGAGAAAAAATGGGGAAGGAGGAAATGCTAGGTACTGAATTAGAGCAAATTATATTCCATGTTTTTATGATTATGTAAAAACGTATCCTAATGTTATATATAGCTAAAAAGAATAAATAAAGGGAATAAAACACCAAGGGAGACAGAGTATGTAAAGGGAACAAACACTAACTCACTTTATCCAATTCAAAACTAATAAAATGTAGTAAGACTTGCTGAAAATAAAAAGTATTAGACTATGATTTTCCCTATGATAGGTGCAAAACACTCTCAGAGGGACCTTTATGTTGGTGAGAAACAGGATTATGAGACAAATCATAACCTCTTTGAACCTCAGAAGTGGTTTAATTGGGAGGAAATATCTGCCCTGTAAAAGTTCACAGAATCAACAGGAAGATCAAATGAAATAATGCATATGAAAGTGCTTCTCAAGATTTAAAGTCCTGTGATATAAATATAAGGTGGGATTATTATGTTAATTTGATCTACTTAAGTTTCCATTTCAAATGGCTAACATACAATTTATTTCCTGGAAAGTCTTTCCATAATCATATGATTATGGAAACTCTCCAAATGGTATTGGTTTATTGAATCAAACTCAGAGCTAGAAATACCGGTCTTTGCAAAGGAGCAAGTAAAAAGAAGACTTAATTGTGGTGGTCTCTGTGTAAGGGAACCTGAAAAGATGGAATGGTGGTGGATAATCTAGAATAACAGGCAGATTCAATTTTCATTGTGCAGTTGTGCAGTTTTTTATTGTTAGAAATTTAAAAGAAAACACATTTACACAATATCTTAGAGGAAACACAAGAAACAAAGCAATAAGGTGACAAATAAGTGTGATCCTGATCATAGTTACCAGAGGCAAGAAGCTTTCAAACGGAAGGTGAGACCAACTCTTGTTCTCTGTCTTAATTGGATTGGCATTCTTGGTATCTCCAGTGTGCTTCATGATCATTTTTGTTTTGGTACTTATAGTAGACACTTTGTAGTGCAGTTGTCCCATTTGTAATTTTCTTTTCTCTGAAAATGATTCAGGATATAAAGTACTTATTCTTATTTTTTCTGCTCATTGCTGATTGGCTTATGGGTAGATGTTAAAATTGGGAAGCTCTACTCTAGAAAGATTTGTGAAATGCATCTGAGACTTTTCTGTAGCTGTATTGCTTCTGGCCTCCTTAAATTGGTTCTTCAATAATTCTAAGAAACATTCTAGTGACATTTCAATAAGCATCTTCCTTCCATTGTGCACTGTTTAACATTGCTCCAGGTCAGTGAGAGTGATTCTAGCTTTTAAAAATCCTGCATCTAGGCTGAGAACAGTTACCCTTCTCCAATGTTACATTAACTGTTATGTACATACAGCTCACATAAAGATCTTGTGAAATGTAGATTATGATTCAGTAGATATGTGGTTGAGCCCAAGAAGCTTAATTTCCAACCACTTCCTAGGAGATGTTGATCTCACTAAACTATGGATCGCCTTTGAGTAGCAAAGTTCTGGTTTGGTTTCTGTTGCTTAAAACCAAAAGAAATGTACACATTATCTTTTCCCTGAATGCAACCCAATCTTATAAGGCTCTACTCACTTTTCCACCTAATCAGATCTTACTCATCATTCAAGAACTGATTATATTCTTGTTTGTCATTATGAAAACATCCTTAAATCATTATAACCCCCTCTCTCCTTGTTGATGGCCCATGGCACATATTGCCTCCATCAAGTAGGATATCATTTAATTGTCTTAGATATAGTCCACTTAAAAATACTGGGCCATATTAAATGGAAAATTACAGAAATAATTCATAAGTTTTAAATAACATAGTATATTATAATAATTTTTAATTTTATTACTTCTCAAACTCTAATTTATAAACTAAACTTTGTCATAGGTATGTATAGGATAAAACATAGTATATATAGGACTCAGTACCATTCAGTTTCAATTACCCACTGGGGGGCTTGAAATGTATCTCCTTGTTGAAGATATTTATATTTGTGTGTGTGGTGTATACATATATATATTTGTGTGTGTGTGTGTGTATACACACACACAAATACATATATCTTCAACTTATCATGACATCCAGCACAATAATAAGAAAATGGCAGATATTTAATAAATGCTTGTTGAAATGAAGGCATGTGGAAAAGGAAAATGTGACTACCACCATTATGTAGGACATGTAAAGCTAAAAATAAAAAGTAGAAGATATCAAAAAGCAGATTGGAAGAATGACCTAACAAGGCTTATAATCATAGGTCCCAGAGAATAGATATATTTGCATAAGTTTTTGGCAAGGATAACAGTTCATTGCCCAGGAAGAAACGATGGATCTGGACATGCATATGCTCAGGTCATATGTGCAAAGCCCTACTACCTCAGATTGTTCATATGCCTTTTGGCAGAGATATTATCAGACATACCCCTGGGCTCAGGAGTGTGATTCAAAACAAAGGAAGAAGGAAGAAAATAAAATGCTAGAAGCGAAAGCTACCATAGAGATCATCTTTTATCCAATCTTCTCATTTTTAAGGATGAGGAATATGTAGCTCAGAAGTAATCTAGCTAGAGATAGACAAATCTTAGCCTCAAATTCAGGTCTCCAACTGAAAGATGACACTGTTCTATGGCTGACACCATTTTTTGAGAATCCTTAATCTATATAGAACCCCCCTTTTCTCGTAATATCTTTTGTTGCCTTTATTAGAACTGGAGGATTCTGGCATCTTAGTTAAAGTGTCATGAAGTGGCAGAAGTAATTAGGCCCTGTGATGTGTGGGACAGAGGTTGAAGCATAAATGAATGTAGCCTACTGCATACTGACATCTGTTCTCCTGACTCCAGTTCTCTCTTTGGTTTCAGTGATGCCCCATTACCTAACATGCATCTAATTCCACCTAACTTCCTTGTTTTGCTCTATTTTGGTATGAGTCAATTACAGTTTTTTCAATGATGAAAGATTTGGATGAATAAAAAATGAAATGAGCAAATTCCTCTTGAATGGTGAGGTTCCAGCCATGCCCCCACCTACTAGGACCACTAGTACTTCATATGCTCTGCTCTTCCCTACGCAGTGCTTAGTAGGTTGGCTAACTAAAATGGAGTACTAAATTTTCTATGCTACTTCATGACTCAAAGCAGTGTTAGAGGAACTGGGTCGACTTCCTTGTGAAACAGGTACATGAAGCCCTTCCAGAAAGTCTGTGTGTTGTAAAGAGAAAAGGAAAAATGAAAACAATAACAAACCCCCAAACCAAACCAGTTTCTAGCTGTGAATTCATTTCTGCATGTGGTATAGAAATAATATCTGAAAATTAAGAGGTGACCATTTTGCTTTAGAGATATTTGGGAATATTTTCTTTGAAACTGTATTGTATTCTGCTTAGTGGTAAAATTAAAAAGAAGAAAAATTGAGCAGAAGGATCCAAGAAAAATCAAATTCCGATTTTTTTTCAAATAAGCATGGCTCAAATGGTAAAAGGACATCATAGTTTCTTGTTCTTTAATTTGATTTGCTCTCATTTTAATAGATGTATTAGGGGCTGGGGATGTGGCTCAAGCAGTAGTGTGCTGGCCTGGCATGCGTGCGGCCCGGGTTCGATCCTCAGCATCACATACAAACAAAGATGTTGTGTCCGCTGAAAACTGAAAAATAAATATTAAAAATTCTCTCTCTCTCTCTCTCTCTCTCTCTCTTTCTCTCTAAAAATAGATGTATTGGTATATTCTAGCTTACTTTCATGATAAATAACACCAATATTTCTTAACAAAGATTTTTGGAAAAATAAGAGCCATCAATGTGAGCTAGCTTGATAAGGGTGGTTACTGATTAAATTGACTTAAAATCAGAATCAGTCTCTGTTTAAAAAAGACAAAGGAAAGATTCTGAGTGAGTTAGTGTAAACAATTTTGCTATAGTATAACATTACTTCAAAAAGATAGCAACTTCAGGTTTAAAACCTAGATAAATCTTATACTCTGTCTTTATAAGATGAAATCAAATAAAGCAAACCGAAAACCTTGATGTCCTCTAGAATGGTTATTTATGTAATAAACACACCTTTGCCATAGTGAGGCCCATTAGAGAATAATTAAACTCATGGGGGTCATCTCTATTTTGAAGCCACCTTGATTTAATGCTGCATAGGAAGTAATTAGATGAATTTGAAACCATAGTCTTAGGGGAGAAAAATAGGGCAGAATGTATTCCAAGAAGGAATTGCAGGCAGCCTCAGCTACCACTATTATACAGAAAAGAGTCTAAATATAAAAGTGGAGAAAGAACAGGCTGTGGAGTACTTTGTTCTCAGTAGCATGCAGTCTGGCTTTTTGGTGTCTAGTGTCTCTGCTTGCAAATTCTGGGAACTCCCCCACTTCAGAATCAGGAAGTACTTTGTAAAGAACCAAATTCTATTTCCACAGTGGAGAGATTGTAAACTTGGATATATAGGGGCTTGGGCTTTAATGCATTTTTTATTACCTTTCCCTCCAGTTATCCCTATGTCCATATTCCTGACACAAGTTTGGAATGTATAAATGGAAGGACAAAATAATTCCCACATTCCACAAATAACAAAATCCTGTATGGAAGCAGTAATCGTTCAGTGGTTAATCACTTAAGTGATTTAAGTCCTGAAATCAAGTAGACCTGGGTTCATATACCCATTCTGCTGTGTACCAGTTAGATTTAGCTCCTAGTTCTATTCGCCTCTTAACTCATGCCTCAGCCCCATTGAGAGCAGGAACTGGGTTATAAGTAATTAACTGAAAGTACCTTTTTGCCCCAAACTCTTAACATGTTGTCATAGAACCTGAAGCTCTTACCCCAGCAGGTGGGGTAAGAAGCAGAGCTATAGGTTATCACCATAAAATGGCCTCATCTGTATTTGCAGTTCCTGAGGCTTGGGAAAATTTGAATTTGGGAAGCATTAGTTTATGGTTCTCTCTCTTTTTTGAAGGTGGGGGCTGTCTAATTACCTTTTGAAGCTTTGGTATAGGGCCTGGAATTTAACAAGTATGTTAGTCAGATTTTCATCACTGTGTCCAAAATACCTCCCCCAAACCACTTAGAGTAGGAAAAGTTTATTTAGGCTTATGGTTTCAGAGGTTCAGCCCATGGTTAACTCCATAGCTCTGGGCCTGAGATGAGGTAGAATATCATGGTGAAAGGGGATGGCAGAGGGAAGCTGCTTAGCTTACGGTGGCAGGAAAGCAGAGAGGAAGGGGAAGGGCCCAGGGATAAGATATATTCCTCAAGAGCATGCCATCAGTAATTTATTTCTTCCGACCTACTGAGAATTAGCACCATTAATCCCTTTAAATTATAAATCCAATAAATGTGTTACTCTACCCAATTACATAATCTAATCATTTCACTTCTGTGCAATTTTGTATTGTCTCATGCATGAGCTTTTGGGGGTCATCTCATATCTAAACCTTGCTGAGTGAAAGAGGAGAGCACCGCATATGAGGCGGAGAGCTAGGGTCTTCCAGGAGAATTGGTCTATGTTTCCTGTGTTCTCCAAGACAATAACTAAGGAGTGTAGGGCAATGTGATGCTAAGGAAATATTACAGTGGATCAAAACAGGTTCAAAGCACAGTTATGTATGCCACTGCCTTCATTAAATCCAGTTGCTTTAGTCATGAACACATATAGTCATGTGCTTATATGTGCTCATGACTAAAGAAAGTGGATTTAATGTTCATTGGACAAAGTTCAATGTATTAAATAAAAAATGAGAAGGAGTCATGGGTCTTTTTGGTGAGCAACTATCACTTTGGGTTCTTTTGAACATTCTTTTCCCATTTGACCCACTTTTCCTTCCTGGTGCATTTTCTTCAAGCCTCTGGAAGGCATTTCTATTTGCACTGCTTCCTTGGCTATGGGGAGAATAGCTTGGTGACCTGTGGATATCTCCATGACCCAGAGTCTCTGGACTCCTCTGAAGAGGATAATTATGTTTCAAAGGGCAGGCGCTGAAACAATCTTGGCATGCTCGTATAGAATCAGCAAGAACAGCCATCAAGAATAGGACTATGCAGGAAAAGCAGGATTTTTTTATGGTTTTGTGCACCTGCTAGCAGCCACTTTTTCACCTGCTCATTGGTGTGTTGGCTGGATTTTTTTTAATGAGACTTTCCCTAGGTGCATTTGGCAAATGATGTGTAGAAGCTATTTATTCTCGGCTTCCCATGGACCCTCAGGCTCCCCTCAAATCATCCAGGCCTTTACAGTTTCCTTCCTTATTTCTTGCCACCTGGTGTCCTGTCAGGCCAATTTTTGACTGTAATGGTTTTTATCTGCAGAGTTGTGCTTGGCAGAATTACCTCTCCCAGAACAACTCTGCTCTAGAGATAGTGACATAGCCATTTGGGCAAAGGACTGTAAGGCCACAGCCCTGTGCCTGAGTGTGATGCAGACAGTGAGAACACACAATTCAAGTGCTACAGAGCATGCTTGGGATAGCCTTCAGCATTAGCAGTCCTGCAAAAGTGACTCCCACAATGATATTTCACATACATTACACACAGACAGTATAGTATAGGGTTAGTTACACAGGCTCTCATGTAAGATTGTTTGAATACAAATTCTAGCTCCGCCTCTTACTACTTCTGTGACCTTGAGAAAGTCACTTACCTTTCTTCAACCGGAGTTTCCTTGTTGATAACATGGGAGGAAAAACATCTACCTCCTAGACTGTTGTGAGGATTATATTGGATAATCCATGTAAAGCACTTGGTGCAGTGGCTGGGAAATAAGAAGTGCTCTACAAATGTTAACTCTTATTTTAAAATTCATGGAAATGTTTTTAAACTTTTGGGATCTCTCCTATAAGTTTGCACTTCCCCATTTGGTTTACTTGGCATAGGTCCCTGTAGGATGGGGCATTTCAGGCAGAGGTTTGAGAGAAGTAAGACAAAGCTCCTGGAACCTACTTTGTGACCTGAAATAAAAAACCCCAAGCTGGAGGCATAACACTGGAGGATTAGGCTGCTTACAAGCTAGGAAATGATGGTCTCTGGGCTCTGCCAGCATCTCCTGTAGGCTGAGTACTCTGTTCTGCCTAAGGCCTCCCCTGGCTGTTAAAGCATCTGCTTAGACTGTATTTGTTTGTCTAACTGCCAGATCCCGGGGCACTCAGATGCTTATGTTCGTCTTGAAGCTGTTTTAGTATTTACCAGCTTAAAAAAATCCTTGGAATTTAAATATGAAAACCAACAGTAAAACAAGGGTAATGATCCAAAATCAGACATGCAAAATCAGGAAGCTTATGACTTATAACTGTGTACCAAAACAAACATTTACAAGTTAAGGTAGCAATAAAAAATGTAATGGAATGAGTCAATTAGCATTGTCATGGTCAGGAAATTATTGGCCTGTTTCTAGTATAACTTAGTAATATAAATATAGGTTAAACATTCCTAACCCAAAAATCTGAAATATGAAATGCTCCAAAATCTGAAACTTTTTGATAACTATTATGACTCCACAAGTACAAAATTCCACATGTGATTCTATGTAATAGGTAGCAGTGGAAACACAGATGCACAAAAAATATTTTATAAAATTACCTCCAGGATATGCATATATGATGTATATGAAACATAAATGAGTTTTGTGTTTAGACTTGGACTCCATCCCCAAGATATCTCATTATTCATATGCAAATATTCCCAAATCTCTGAAATATGTCTTGTCCCAAGTGTTTTGGATAAGGGATACTTGACCTATATTATGCCTTTAAATGTCAAATTTCATGGATAATGGGTTAATGCATGACTACTGTTTCTTTCTTTTTTTTTTGAGAGAGGAAAGGAGGAGAGAGAGAGAGAGAGAGAGAGAGAGAGAGAGAGAGAGAGAGAGAAAGAGAGAGAGAATGAGAGAATTTATTTATTTATTTTAGTTCTTAGCGGACACAACATCTTTGTTTGTATGTGGTGCTGAGGATCGAACCCGGGCCGCACGCATGCCAGGCGAGCGCGCTACCTCTTGAGCCACATCCCCAGCCCCATGACTACTGTTTCTTAAGGTGAATCAGAAGCTCTTTCTCACTTTGCATATTGTTTCTTAAAAACTTATTAAGAATGGGTGTTATCAATGGAATTTTACTCAGCAATATAAGAGAATAAAATCATAGACTTTTCAGATAAATGGATGGCATTGGAGAAGATAATGCTAAGTGAAGTTGGCCAATCCCCAAAAAAACAAATGCTGAATGTTTTCTCTGATATAAGGAGGCTGAATCATAGTGGGGTAGGGAGGGGGAACATGGGAGGAATAGATGAATTCTAGATAGCAAAGAGGGGTGGGAGGGAAAAGGAGGGGGCAGGGGATTAGCAAGGATGGTGGAATGTGACAGACAACATTATCCAAAGTACATATATGAAGACACGAATTGGGTGTCAACTTACTTTATGTACAAATAGAGATATGAAAAATTGTGGTATATATGTGTAATAAGAATTGTAATAAAAAAAGTACATTTATAAAGGTATAAATTCACATGAGCATACTCTATATACAAAGATATGAAAAATTTTGCTCTATATGTGTAATAAGAATTGTAATGCATTCCGCTGTCATGTATTTAAAAAAATAAAATCAATGAAATTAAAAAAAGAATGGGTGTTATTATGAACAGATGTGTAACAAGCAATACAAATAAAAGAATGTCTTAGCAATATAAAGCTTCACTTTCAATAGTCAATAATCTAAAAGTTTTCCAGATTCAAAAATAGTTTTCTGAATGTCTGTAAGATATCCAAGAGGCCCTACAGAATGTTTTGCAGTTCACTAAAGCATATGAAGAAAAGAGCTGATCATTCTAGAACCTGCTTCAATGCATAAGTGAATGACAGCTGAATTCCCAAACTGCATAAGCCTTTGACATGGAGGAAAGTTCTAAGGCAGAATGGCCTGAACAGTGAGGAGAGAGTTGATATGCCAAACCTAGAGTCCTTCTTAAGAAGTCCTATGTAGGTCCCTAGTCCCTAGGGAGTCATATAACTTTCAGAACCTCTCAATATGTAGTTATTATCATTGGGATGAGATGTCCAAGAATGTTAGACATCTAGAGATGAGAAGAATTCATTGAAATGGGCTTACATATTAAACAGCAGGAGCCTAGATGGCCCTTATTAGAGAGGGTTGATTTAAGAAGCCGTGGGCCCAGAATTTATCCAACTTGCCCTCTGGAAGTAGTCTAAGCCTCCAGGGAGTGTGGCCCTCTAATATCAGCCTGGTATTGTCTATGCTGATCTCCAGTGATTTCTACATAGCCTTTAGCAAGATACTTTTAGGGTCATGTTACTGTAGCTCCATTTACAAGCAAGTGATCTTAGCTTTTATTATACCCTTAACTCTAAATCTTAACCTTCAGGCCACCCAGAAGATTCAGAGGAGCCAAACATCACCCAGTCCAAACCTCTTTATTTTATAGAAGAAAAATGCAGCAAAGAGAAGGGGAGTGATTTGCTTAAGGTCATATAACTAGAGCACAGAAGGGCCTGGGCTAGAATCCAGGTGCCCTAACTCCCCATTCAATATGCTCTGGAGTCCCTCCAAAAGTGAGGTTTGTAGCCTCACTAGCCAAGACTGTTGCTTAGATCATATGCAAACAAAGCATGTTTTAATTATTTTGAGGAGCTATAGAGAGTACTAAAAACATTGCAGTGTGGAAATGAAGTCTAGAGTATTTTGATAAAGTTGCCACTTTTGTTTTTCCACTAAGGATTTGCCTCTGGAACTCTCTTAAGGAGTTAAAATTCTCTACAGTTGTCAGTAATTGTGTGTATGCATAAATAGGCAGTGCAATTCAATAGAGGAGTTAAATATGTGATTAAGAGATATCTTACAATCAATGGGAAATTGTCTTAGCTTAGCATAAAGAAGGGTGTTTTTTGTTGTTGTCAGAGAGGCTTGTTTTCTTTTAGTCTTTTGATGCTTATTAATTGTGATAAGGATGGTTAAAAGTGATATTCTCCTCAGAGGAATAGAATAGTCTTAGAAATTTTCAGATTGCTCAACCCTTAATGAGTTTAAGAATATTACATTCAGTATTGAGATCCATATTTTCTTTTCATCATAACCTTGAAATGAACTCTGAGTTTAGTAATTTCTATTTCACTGTGATGTTACTAGAGTATGACCCTAGAAAAATCTCAAAAACAATATGCCTTGTGAAAAATTGGAAAGCTAATAGAGAGTAGGCCCTTAGGAATTAAAGCATTTATTAAGCCAGGCATGGTAGAGTACTGGTTCTCAAACTTTAGCCCAGGGTTTGTTAAAACACAGATCACTGGGATCCTCCCCCAGAGTTTCTGATTTAACAAGTTCCCAGGTGACACTGATGCTGCTAGTCTAAGGAGCACATTTGAGAACCAATAATGTAGATCATTTTTTTTAATTTAAAGAATTCTTAAACATTTGCAGAGTGCCTTGTGAATGACATTATGCTAAGAGAGCTGATGGATGTATATAGGAAAGAGACAAAGTGGGTGTCAATGTCCAGTTAAATGGGGCCTGTGGCCTAGACCACAAACTCATGCAGTGAGTTATAAGCAGGAATCAGATTTTGACAACCACTGGTAGAGATACTATATGGAGGCAAAGAGTTCTTTAGGGAACTCCTTGCCTAGCAAAGGACACAAGTAAGGGACCAGAAGATTACAATACAGTGTGATAATAAGGTGATGCTTTAAATAGACACTTTTGATATAGACTATTACAAAGATAGTATGAAAAAATAATAGCTAATATTTTGAGTATCTTCTTTATATCACACTATAGATCCTTTATACTGTGTTAAGTACATATTTTACATGGATGAAATCACTTGATCCTCATAACAATCCTTGGATAGGCACAATTGTTATCATTTACAGATGAAGAGACTGAAGACCAGAGAGGTTAGGTAACTTGCTCAAGAGGTAAGTTTAGAATTTAAACTTACTTCTAAGCTCTAAGCCACTACATTACATTTTCAGAAGAAGAATGCAATTAATTCTCTTGACTCAAGAGAAAGAGATGAGCAGGAAACGATTTCTAAAGATAACATTTAGGTAGATATTAATGAAAAATAGAAATAAAGAAACATTTGTGCTAGACAGGAGACAAGGGCATTCCAAATATAGACTAGACACATGATCTCTACTTGGGATTAGCAGGTCCAAAAGGTAAGGGTGTAGATAATGTAGAAGAAAATAAATAAAAAATTTAGGCCTGGGTGCAATCCCCAACACCACATACACTCACAAAAAGAAATAAAAAATTTAAAGGTCTAGTATAGGCTGGCAAGGAGAGCAGTTCCTGGGTACCAGAAAGAATAGCACAAAGGTACCTGGGGCAAGGTCAAGGCACTACTGAGATGGAAGGCAGTAATAGATTTGAGCAGTCACCTGCATAATTTCTGGAGTCAGACAGACTGAGTTAATTTGCATCTCTCCCACTTATAAGCCACAGGGCCTTGGCCAATTTCCCCAGCTCCTTTTGGTGTTAATTTCTTCATCTGTGATCAGGTACTGGCTACAGGACCTTATTCAGAGGGGAGTTGTGATGTTTATGTGAGGCAATATACATAAAATCTGAACAGTGCCAGGCCTACGCTTAATGGTTATTTGTAGTTGTTTTAATTTTACAAAGTAGGAATTCCTAATTTACTGTATGCTGAGCAGCATATAATAAGTTAGGAATTAACCTAGCAGTTTGAAAAATGTGGTCCCCAGCAACAACAGAATCATCTGGGAATTTGTTAAAACTGCACATTCTAGAGATATCCTCCAGACCTACTGAATCAGAAACTCTGGGGGTGAGACCCAGAGCTCATTTCAGAGAACCCCTCCAGGTTTTTTTGATGCATGATAAAGTTTGAGAATCACTGTTCTAAGCATGTTACATGAAAGAACTCCATATTTATTTCTCATAACAACTTTATGAGGTAGGTAATATTATAATTTCTATTTTATAGATGAACAGACTGAGGCACAGAAAGGTAAGTCTAAGGGCACACACCAGCGTGTAAGGGAAACAGGATTTGTACCCTGCTATGGTTTAGATACAGTTTCAGTGTGTCCCCAAAGTTTCATGTTTTGGAAGCTTGACCTTCATTGTGGTGGTATGAGAGATGATTGAATCTTAAAGAGATGAGGCCTAAAGGAAATTCCTTAGGTTATTGGGGGAACTACCCTTGAAAGGGATTAATGTAGTTCTCATGGAACCACTGTGCTGTCACAAGAATGAGTTGGTGTAAGAGAAAACTTGACCTTGCATCACTTTCATGCTTCCTGTTTAGTGATGTGATCTCCTTCCCTCTATTGCCATCCACCATGAGGTGATGAAGTCAAGAGTGGCCATAACCAGAGCCTGTGAAATGCTACTTAACTTTTTAGTCTCCTAACTATGAGCTAAATAAACCTCTTCTTTGTAAAGGTAGCCTGCCTCAGGTGTTTTGGTATAGTAATGAAAAGCAGACTAATACACATCCATTTTAAATTTCTCAAAATTAAAAAAAACTCTTTTAGTACTAGCCTTTTTAGATTTCTTTTCATTTATTTCCACTTTCCAATTATATCATATCCTGTTTCCATCTCTCTTGATGTCTTTAGTATACTGCACCAGAAAGAAATCACTTCCTACTCCCGTATCTATACCTTTTTGAACCCATTGGTCTATAACAACCATACTGCTTTGCACGGGGCTTGTAATGAATGAAAGGGCAGGGATTGTATAAGTCACCCCACTCCAATAACTTTGTGCATTGCCTGCTGAGGTAGAGAAGTCTTATATGGAAAACACCACTGTCAGCAGTGTCAACTTAGATTAAAAAGGACAGGGCTGGGATTGTAGCTCATGGGCTGGGGTTGTGGCTCAGTGGTAGAGTGCTTGCCTGGCATGTGTGAGGCCCTGGGTTTGATCCTCAGCACCACATAAAAATAAATAAATAAAGTAAAAATCCATTGACAACTAAAAAATACTAAAGAAAAAAAGGGACTGTTTGGGGAACCATTAGACACATTATTTTGACCTACTTTAACAATTTAAGTATCACTCATTTCATTTTGCAAGTAAAAAAATTTGAATTCTATGTTTGACCACACCGTCAAAGTGTCTCTGGACAGAAAATGAAATCCCAAGTGACCTTAAGTGGTCAGACTTTTATCAATATGCTCTTTTTTTTTTAATTTTTTATTGATTATTTAAAGCATTACATAGCTCATGATATATCATCTTTAGCCAAGCCTTAAAAAACAAATGCCAAATGTCTGCTTTGATATAAAGAGAACAACTAAGAACAGAACAGGAAGGAAGAGCATGTGGAAAAGACTACAGTATCAATATGCTCTTAATCAGCAGTCATATTAAGGTCTGAATAGCATGAACTCACTGCAGCCCGAAGTGGTAATGATGCCTGTTTGCCTTTCTTTAGTAAGCATACCTAACCTTCTTTCTTAGCTTCTTTAATGGCTGCTTTTCAAGGCTGGCCAATATATCATTAAAAACACAAAATAAGCACATTGGGCCAGATCTGAGAGATTCTGACTCTTCTGGTTCCTACTAAAAGATAGTTCCTCCTGAAGAATTATAATAAGTCGCTAAATTTGATCCTTATGTATTCATATTGCAATCACACCTGATATTTATATTAAAGGACAAGTCTCCCATGGCCATGGAAGACCTAATGACCTTCAGGGAATGAATATGTGGTAAAAATTTCTTGCTGATAATGATCTCTGTGGAGAGAAATTTTAAAGATAAAAATGTGCAGGAAGGTATATGATGGCATGTTAGACAAAAAAAAAAAAACCTACAAAAAAGGTGGAGATTATGGTTATAAGAAAACAGTTGTCAAAATTCACTTTACATTATAAATTATATTTTTGTCTGAAGTAAATATTTTACAGTATATTACATGCTTCCTCATAACAGAGGGATATTGAAGTCATTAGGTCTTATCATAAATAACTTTTCTCATTGAGGTGAAATGCATGTAACATAAAATTAATCATTTAAGTGAATAATCCACTGGAAATTAACACATTTATAGTTATCATGTATATTAGTAGATTACAGTGTTGTGCAATTACAACCTCTATCTACTTCCACAATATTTTCATCAGCTCCAAAAGAAGCCTAATACCTATTAAGCAGTTATTCCCCACTCCTCCTTTGAGCCCCCAGAAACACCAATCTGCTGCCTCTTATGAATTTACTTATTCTGGATATTTCACATAAATGTAGATAATACAGGATGTGGTCTTTTGTCTGGCTTTTTAGAAAGTTTTCAAGGTCCAGCTACATAATATCATTTTTTCAAGGCCAAATAATATTCCATTATATGCATATATCAGATTTTTAGACTTCATTCTTTTATGGCCAAATAATATTCCTTTGTATGTATAGCTCAGATTTTGTTTTCTTTGGGAATACAAACCTAAGAGTAGACTTGCAGGGCCATGTGGTAATTCTATCTTTAACTTATTCAGGTACCTCAGTAGCTGAACAATTTTTCCTTTGTTCCCACAATACATGAGGGTTCTAATTTCTCTATATCCTTACCACAACGTACTTGCCTGTTTTGTTTTTATTACATTAAATTAAGTAATTTTTTTGTTTTGCTTTACTGTGGATCTAATCCAGAGCTTAGTACATTCTAGACAAAGGCTCTACCATTAAGCCATATTCTCAGACTTGTTTTTAAATCTTATCCATCCTAGTGAGTGTGAAGTGGTATGTCATTATGCTTTTGATTGGCATTTCCCTAATGACTACTGATGTTGAGTATCTTTTCAAGTGTTTGTTGGTCATTCATATATCCTCCTTTGTAAAATGTCTATTCACATCTTTTACCCATTTTTAAATTTGGGTTATTTGTTTTCCTTGTTGAGTTTCTAAAAGATCTTTATATGTCTCATTTACTGGACCCTTATCAGATATATGATTTGTAAATATTTTCTCTCATTATATAGGTTGGTTTTTTTGTCATAAATAATTTGATTCTCCTCTTTTCAGTTGAATTCTAGGACTACACATCACCATCATTCCTTGATGTGAAAAGAAGTAATGTGCATCACTTCTATGGGGAAGCCCTAGGAGTTAGTGTGCTATTTGACTTAAGCTATAGTGAATTCCACAGCAAAAGTTAATGATCTAGATCATGGTTGTTCCACCAGTTTGCATCCTGGAATGAAAATGACATGTAGCAAAATTTCCCAATTGACCCAAGATGAACATCTATCATAAGCAGAATATAAACTCTTGTTGTTTTAAGCTATTGAGGCTTAGAGGTTGGTTGTAACTACTGTGCATTGCCTGCTGAGGTAGAGAAATCTGATATGGAAAACACCATTGTCAGCAGTGGCAACTTATATTAAATAGGACAGGGCTGAGATTGTGGCTTATGGGCCGGGGATGTGGCTCAGTGGTAGAGTGCTTGCCTGGCATGTGTGAAACCCTGGGTTCATGGTTAGCACCATAAATAAATAAATAAATAAATAAATAAGTTTTAAAAATCCATTGACAACTAAAAATTATTAAAGGAAAAAAGAACTTTTTTTTTTTAATCCTGATACAAAGGGCGAAGTCAATTACTAACAGAATGATCATAGGTAGTTGTTGTTGCACTGTACCATTCTCCCTATGAAAGAAAGCATGGGAGGAAAGTTGTGGATTGTATGATACGTAGGCACTCTGCGTTTGCTTTTAGTCTTCTTAGAACACGTGGTTAACATTAGAAAATATAAATCTGATCATGCTAACATCTTGGTTCAAAATCTTTTTGTGACTTCTACTTGCTCTAAGTCATTAACAGTTCAAAACATTTAGTACAATCAACAAAGTTCTTAATGACATCACCACTACCTACTCTTAACCATAAACTCATGTCATATATGCTTTCCATTTCTTGAATTACATTTTGTTTATACACATTTTCCTAAAAATTCATTCCATTTAAAATTCCAGCCTTTTCCCCAACTATATCCACCTCAAGGCCTTTGCTTTATTTATTCCATCCCTTGGGATATTCTTCACCACCACCTGAACAGTTTTCTACTTCCTTCTCTGTAGGGTAAATTTTACTCATCATATAAGTATAAGAGTAATCACTCATGAAGGTCTTGCTTGGGTCCTCATTCTGGGTTAAATATTCTTCATCTGTAGTGTCATAGCACCCAGAACTTTGTCTGATGTATCACATATTAGATGATCATTATAATTTCCATGCATCTGATTACTTATATGTCTTACTTCAATAGGATATAAATTTCCTGAAATTAAAGACCTTGTTTGTATAACTCAATGTACTTTCGGAGCCTTGAAGAAGGCCTGGTATATAGTAGGAAAAGAGAATGATTGAATTTATTTTTTAGCCCTCTATCTTTTGCAAATGATTCTAGAACCAAGGTAGAGCTAATGCTGAATATTTAATCATATAGTTGATATTATGCTAACTTTACTATTATTCATGAACCAATTTTGTAGTGTGGAATCACAATTCACCTTAGGTTCTAAGTATTTTTAAATTTATGAAAAGACTGCATCTTTCTCCTATTGACAGGCTCCAACTTTTTAAAGAGTGCCATTTGCAAGAAATCGAGTTCAGAGTTGCCTCATCAGTCTGGGGAAGCTCAAGCATGCTTAGGTCCCTGAGCCTTTTATGAATATGGTTGTTATTACAGATCAAGGATATAATCTATCTTAATAGTCCTTGTGTGTGCTTTTAACAATAGATATGCCATTATAGTTTCACTTATTTTGGATTTATTACAATTTTACTTATTTCTTTTATTATGAGATAACACAGAAAATTATAGGAAATAAAAATGTTCTGATTTTCCCCCTCCTTAAAACAAAAAATTAAGCAAAACATTCAATCCTGCAGGATTTCCCAGCTAGTTAGCATAATGTCAACTGTATGATTGAATATTGAGCTAGACCATTGCCTTTATTATACATACATAAGCATTTAGTAAGCAGCTTAGCACTTGGTCCTCTTTTAGATAGAACATACAAAGTAATATAGGATATGGTCTCTGTCTTCAGCAAGTTTACCATGTATGAATAAGAATTAGATACAACTTCCTAAGTAAATACTTTCAGACCTTACATTCAAAATAAGGCCCTTAGTTATCAGTATAGATTTATAAATCTGTTATTGTTTTAGTATTGTCCAGTAATATGATTGATGGCTACACATGTATAGTTGAAAGATGTTAACTTTGTTTAATGAAAACAGAGAAATCCATCTATTCAGAAACTACTACATAAAACAGAAGATAAAGCTGCATGAACCTGAATGGATGTATCACTTCCCCAGATCTCTCAAAAGTTTTCCACAGTGATTTACAGCTGTTGATAAAAAACATGGTATGCGGAATCTGTGAAGCATTAGCCTCTTGTTTTTGTCAATTTCATGGACATTTCCATGCATTTCTCTACTGTTCATTCCCCTACTATCTGTTATAGGGTCTATGCATATTTGTCTCCCTGTTCACCAAACATAAGTAACTAGGGAAAACATTCACATTGCATTTCTAAGATTTGCAGTGAGGATATATAATCCCAAGTCAATTTCCCAAGTGTAATAACTCTTAGCAAGATAAGGCCTAAAGACATGATGTTTTGCTGACATGTGTGTTGTCCAAGTCAGAGGATGACACTTTTTTTTCTATAAAGGGACACATAATACATATTTTCAGATTTGTAGGAAATACATAAGTGAATACATGTGTCTGTTCACTAAATAAACTCAATATTAACAAAGGGAGATGTTGGGCTAGATTTTTGGCCCATTAGCTTGCTGATCCTTAGCTCCAGTCAGTGGGACATTACACAGCCTGTGATACCATATAGAACAGTCATGCCTCAAGTCTGAGACCATTGAGTTCCTCATCACATCCCCCAAATTGTGTTTAATCTACAAAATCTATATAGACCCAAACATTTCTCATGCAGTATGCATGTATCAGAAAATTATGTTTAAGATAAGAGGTGAAAGATAAGCAATTGTGAGGAAAGAGTGCTCCAAGCAGAGGAAGGAATTTGGATTTGAACCAGGCACAGTGGTGCACACCTGTAATCCCAGATGCTTGGGAGGCTGAGGCAGAAGGATTGCAGGTTCAAAGCCAGCCTCAGCAACTTAGAAAGGTCCTCAGCAACTTAGTGATATCCTGTTTCAAAATAAAAAGAGCTGGGAATGTGGTTCAGTGGTTAAGTGCTCCTGGGTTGAATCCCCAGTATAAAAAAAAAATAAAAAAAGAAAGAAAGAAAAGAATTTGGATTTGAGAAAGATCAGGATTTGAGAAAGGAGGTATCATCCATGTTAGACACTGATTTCCCAACATTCATTTACTGTTTTGTTACTCTTCATGGGATTTCAGTTTTATTCAGATACTCAATTCCATCTCTGGATATTAAAAAGAATCCTAATAGTATAAGCTAATAAATGTATGCATTTTCTTGATAACTGTTATGTGTTCCACATTAGTAGCTGACCTAGGTTAGCCCAATAAAACTAAAAAGAAAGTACAGATGGTCCTTACTTATGATTTCTTGACTTTACAATGGTGCAAAAGTGATATACACCATACTTCAAATTTTGAACTTTAATCTTTTTTTCTAATAGCAATACTGGAAAGCAGCAGAGGTGCAATTCCCAGATACCCATGCAATCATGAGGAGAAACAACTGATACTCTATAGTATACTGTATTGTTAGCATATTTTGGATGCAGATATTCAATAAATTGCATGGCCTATTCAACACTATACTACAAAATAGCCTTTGTGTTAAATGATTTTGCCCATGTTAGGCAATTGTAAGTCTCTGAACATGTTTAAGGTAGGCTTGGCTAAGCTATAGTGTTGGGCAAGTTAAGTGTATTAAATGCAATTTTGACCCATGATATTTTCAGCTTACAATATGTTTATTAGGCTGTAACCTCATTATAGGCCAAAGATGTACGTACCCAATCCATGAAGAGTGATTTTCCTCTCTCTTTTTCCCTGGACATGACTGAATAAAGCTTTGGGCCTTCATTTCCACTGGCAATCATCTTACCAGAAGGTAGACAGCCAGCTTTAACATGAAGCTAAACTGTAGGTATCTTTGCACAAAGCTGGAATAAATTCAGGTGTTTCATAATATTTGGGAAGGTACTGATTTCTATCATACTTAGAGCTGTCATATGTTTGGACCTCCAGTTTAGAGGTAATAAATTCCCTCAGTATTTGAGCTAGTTTGAGCCAGGATTTTTCTGTTACTGGGAGACAGAAGGATTTTAACTGAATATTTGAGGAGATGAAAGAATCCAGTATGAAATGGATCATGGTAAGGCTGGAGAAGCAGGCACAGGACAACTCTTGTACGTCTTATTTCTCCTGGCATCACATGCTAAGCTTAGGGTATCTATAAAGAAAGTCTTCACAAACAGACAGATGACAGGAATGAGAAAAGGCATACAATAATGCTTAAAACTTCATTTTTTAAAAATATCTATTTTTTATTTATAGGTGGACACAATATCTTATTTTTATGTGGTGCTGAGGATTGAACCCAGTGCCCCACGCATGATAGGCAAGCACTCTACCTCTGAGCCACAACCCCAGCCCCAAACTTCATTCTCATAAACACCAGAACTCATTCCATTTAGGCTCTACATTTTGTCAGTGCTTAGGTTTTTAATTTAACTGGTTCAGTTTTATCTACATGTATTCCCCATCACAGATAAGTTAATCTTTTTTGAGGGCTGAGACCATGTTTTTGAGTACAGTAAAATATATAAAAAATAATATCAGAGCCATTGATGCTGGTCTTTGAAATTATAAAAGGTTTTAAAAATTATTCCAGAATGGAAAAATGTAATGAAATGTGGAGAACAGATCTAGGAGATCAAAATTTTCCAATCACATGAATAGATCAAGCAAAAGCAGAAACCAAAGTTTAGAAGAAAACTCTGATCTGAAAAAGTCAATATAATGCAAAATAAATGAAGCAGGTAAGACCACATATTTCCTGCCAAACTTTTAAAAATTCAAAATTTAAAAACAAGTTCTATGAACATCTATATATATCAAATATTCCTCTACTTATGCTAGGGATAGTGTAGGGGCAACAGGAGAAGCTGAGAAATACTTGACATTGATAAGAGAAATACAGGTATAAATATTTTAACCCAGAGATAAATTAAAAACATGGTTAATATTTTCAAATATCTAAACAAAATAGGCCAGGAAAATATAGTATATAAAAGAAAACAATGCAAACAACAAGAAAATATGAAAATATTGAAGCTGAAAGGACTTATAGGAGATAAAGCAAATGTAAATGAGTTACAACCCTAATAAGACAGTTTCAGACTGAACTGACAAAATAAAAACACAACTACTTGCAATTTATGAGAGGTGTCTAAAATAAATGACTTAATAGTTAGAAAAAGTTCAAAATAGGCAAAAATATAACAGAAAAGTATAATAAAAAGCACAGGCAGTCATGAATAATAAAGTAGAATTTGATAAATGGGGTGTTATCATTTTACATTGATAAAATGATACATGGCTAATAAAAATAAGACACATAGGTCTTTATACAATAATGGAACAATGTGGCCAGGTACTCTGCTGCTATTTTCACATGCATTCACTAATTTAATGTTTGCAGTAACACATTATAGTAAACATGGTTATTATTCTCATTTTACACATAAACAACTGAAAAGATAAAGTTTAAATAACATACTCAATTTTCTTACTTTTGAGGGCACAACAGATATTTGCACCCAGGTTTTTCTGGTCTGAGAAACTCTGTGACATTACACTAGAACATGAAAGGTTACTCCTGATATCAGAATTACTAGGGGTGCTGACTGAAATCATAAACTCTTGGCATCATCACAGCTATATTGCAAAGCTCTGAAATTTGCATTTTAACAAGTATTCCTGTTGATTCTGTGCATATGAAAATTTGAGAACCAATGCATGTTTTGCTTTCAAGAAGATGAGAGAAACAAACTGAAGTGGAAATCTTTAATCCATCCTTTCTATCTTAGACATATTAAGTAGAAAAACAACAAATGATTTAAATATTAATCAGCCTGTTACAACAAACTTAAAACACCTCAGAGACTTTACATTACCTTCAAATAACCATTTTACATTTTCAAAATTGATCATATATTTGTTCCTAAAAGAAAATAAATTCCAGAACAAGTTATAAAGACCATATCATTTAATAACAGTGTGATACAACCAAAATTTAATAAAAACTTAAGGAAAAGGAAACAACCAATTATAACTTAAAAACATACAACTTAAAAATAATTATTTAATCAAGTAAGAAAACCTATTCCTGCAACTATGGAAGTACACAAAGTACAATATACATAAAAACGTATAAGTCTGACTACCAGAGTGTTTACAGTGTGAAAGGTAGAAAACAAGTAGTGATAGGGAGGTAGAGCAAATGGAACTTCCACCCATTACCAGTGGGAGTGTAATGGGCACAATCACCTTCAAAATGGTTTGGCAGTATCTACTTAAGCTACTCATGTGCCTATCTTATCATGCACATTCAACAGCCTCTAAATGGAAACTTCCTAAATACTCAATATAGAATGGAAATAAATTGTGATATACTCATGAAATTGAATACTATAATAGTCCTCCATTATTTATGAAGAATACATTCTAAGACCCTGAGCGGATGCATAAAACCATGTATATGTATACATATATATGTATATACACATACATTATTATGGCACCAAATCCTATATATACTATGTTTTTTTTCTCATGCACAGATAGCTATGATAAAGTTTAATTTATAATTTGAACAAAGTAAGAGATTACCAACAATAACAATAAAGTAGAACAATTATGATAACATGCTATAATAATTATGTGAATATGGTTTCTCTCTCTTGAGAATAACATTAGACAAATATTAATACTTGTGGACTGTAGTTTACCATGGATAACTGAAACCATGGAAAGGGGAATGATGAATAAGGAACTACTATATATAGTAGGGGAAAGAATAATCTACAGCTACATAAAACAATATGGTTGACTCTCATAAATATAATGCTGCAGGAAAGAAACCAGACACAAATGCCTGTATTCTTTATAACTTTATTTACACAAAGTACAAAAACAGTCGAATTATTATATACAGTTAGAAGTCAGAACAGTGATTACCTTGGCAGTAGTGACTAGAAAGTATCATGAGATGGGTTTTTGGAGTTCTGATAACGTTCCATTTCTTGATTTAAATGCTGATTACATAAGTGTGTTGAGTGTGTGAGAATCCATCAAGCTGTACACTTACAGCATCTGTACTCTTCTGCATGCATATTTGTTATGGTTTGGACAGAGATGTCTCCCAAAGCTCTTGTGTGAATGCAGGAATTATTCACAGGTGAAATGATTAGATTAAGAGAGCTGTAAACTAGTCTGTCCATTCTAGTTTGAATAGACTGAGTGGTAACTGTAGGCAGGGGGAAAGACTGAAAAAGGTGGGCTACTGGGGACCTGCCCTGGAAGCATTCATCTTTCCCATTGTTCCTTCCCCCATCCCTCTCTCTGCTTCCTAGTTCCCATGAATGGAGAAGAGATTCTCCACCACACCCTTCCACCTTGGTGTTCTGATTGAGCTTGGGCCAGAGCAAGGGACTCATCCCACCACTGACTAAACTCCTGAATCCCTGAGCCAAAATAAACTTTTCCTCCTCTAAGTTGCTCTTCTCAGGTATTTTGGTCACAGCAATGAAAATCTGGCTAACACAAGATTATAGAGTAATACAAAGTTTAATCATACTACTCAAAAATTATGAATATATCAGCTGTATTTGCACATTTATCTAAGATAGATTTCCAAAGGAAATAAATATAAATTATCCAAATGAAAAATAAAATATGTAAATTTAGGAACTTGATGAGCATAGTAGCTAAAACTACACATAATGCTTCATAGAAAGTCCAAACATTGAGGGAAGATAAAAACAGAAGGTACACAAAAATTTCATCATGTTTATCTGAAATCCCAGAAGTCTAGGTAGAAAGAAGAGAGTATAGGAAATAGCAGAACAGATATTGACTCAGAATTTTCAAGAACTAATCAATCAATTAAAACATTCAAGAATCCAAACAAATTTAAAGTGGGGTAAATAAAAATAAATTCATTATAAAACACATAATAATAAAATGGTATAATACCAAAATTAGTAATTAATCAGAGAAAAGATAGTCTACTTTCAAGGAACAACTGATGAGTTTATGTATGATTATTCAAAGACAACAATGGAAATCAGAAGACTATGTAATGAAATATTTCATGTGATGAAAAACATGTTAATTATACAATTCTACATCTGGTTAAAAAGAGGTATTTGTTAACAATAATTTCAATATACAAAACATGTTCAGACAAACGAAAATCTGAGACAAAGTGAACTTATGACAAAGAGAACTACAATAAAGGTAATAAGAAAGAGTGGACTTCAGTGCAGAAGGAAACTGATCCTAGATGGAAAATCAGAGTTGAAAGAAATACTGAAGAGTAGAGACATTAATATATGCCTGGATAAATATTAAAAAATGTTGGTTGTATAATGTAAATAATAATTGATATATAATAAAATATTGAGATTCATTAATACATAGAATTAAAATATATGACAAAATACCATATTAGGGAAGATGTGAGTGGAGTAAAATGGTTTTAAGGTCATTTTGTTATCTGGGGAAGGGTAGCATAATAAATTAATATTAAAATTTAATAAATGTTTTAATGTCTAATTAATCATAAAACATGTCTTTTATAACTTTCAAACTATTAAGAGGAAAGAAATGATGAAAATATTACAAAGGATGGAAAGAGGAGCATAAATGGGAAAATAGAAAGCACAAAGAACTAATACATATAAATTCATATATCAGTAAATACAATAAATATAAATAGGCTAAATGATTCAATTAGAATACAAAGTTTGTTAAATTATAGAGAAAAATGAAGTCCAACTATATGCAGAATTAAAAGATACATTTAAAACACAATGATATAGAAAGTTTGAGAATACAATGGTGGACAAACTTATTCCATTTAATTAACAAGGAAAAGACCTGGGCACACCGATAATCGCAGTGGCTCAGGAGGCTGAGGCAGGAGGATTGTGAGTTCAAAGCCAGCCTCAGCAAAAGTGAGGTGATAAGCAACTCAGTGAGACCCTGTCTCTAAGTAAAATACAAAATAGAGCTAGGGATGTTCCTCAGTGGTCCAGTGCCCCTGAGTTCAATCCCCAGTACCCGCCCCCCCCCAAAAAAAAGAAAGGAGAATTACTATAGACTGAATAGGCTTTAAGGAATAAACAATAACAACAACAAAACCCAAACCAAAACATTGTATTGCTTAAGATAAAAAGGGTCATTTCATAATGATAAATGACAAATTTTACTTTGAGTTCATGTTACTAAACCATGCACTTTTAAAATCATTATATTTTAGTGGTGGATTAAGGCATTTACTATTATGAAGTGTTATATTTCCAGAGAAAATATGCCAAGTGCAATGATAAGGATATGCACAGGATATTATGGAGCATAGAGAGGCACAGTACATGGGAGATGGATACAGAACCATTGCTAGTGGTTTAGCCTTTCTGAAAAAAAGTTATATCTGAGCTAAGATTCAAAGAATTATAAAGGAATTAGGCAAAGTACAAATGCCAAGCAAAAATGATAGCAACAGCAAAGGCATAAATGCAAGAACATGTAAGTTTGGTAGCAGAATGAATTATGAGGCAGGAAGTAAGGGTAGGAGATGAAACCAAAACAATAGTAAAAAAAAACCCAAATCATAAAAAGTGTCAATCTGAGACCTTTGTTTTTTTTTACTTTATTTTATTTTATTTTATTTTATTTTATTTTATTTTATTTTTTTACATTTTTTTAATTGGTTGTTCACAACATTACAAAGCTCTTGACATATTATATTTCATACATTAGATTGAAGTGGGTTATGAACTCCCAATTTTACCCCAAATGCAGATTGCAGAATCACGTCAGTTACACATCCACAATTTTACATAATGCACTAATAGTAATTGTTGTATTCTGCTACCTTTCCTATCCCCTACTATCCCCCCTCCCCTCCCCTCCCATCTTCTCTCTCTACCCCATCTACTGTAATTCATTTCTCTCTTTGTTTATTTTCCCATTCCCCTCAAAACCTCTTATATGTAATTTTGTTTAGCAATGAGTTTCTCCCTTCATTTCCATGCAATTTCCCTTTTCTCTCCCTTTCCCTCCCATCTCAAGTCTCTGTTTAATGTTACTCTTTTCTTCCTACTCTTCCTCCCTGCTCTGTTCATACTTGCTCTCATTATATCAAAGAAGACATTTGGTATCAGTTTTTTAGGGTTTGGCTAGCTTCACTAAGCATAATCTGCTCTAATGCCATCCATTTCCCTGAAAATTCTATGATTTTGTCATTTTTTATTGCTGCATAGTACTCCATTGTGTATAGATGCCACATTTTTTTTATCCATTCATCTATTGAAGGGCATCTGGGTTGGTTCCACAGTCTAGCTATTGTGAATTGTGCTGCTATGAACATCGATGTGGCAGTGTCCCTGTAGCATGCTCTTTTAAGGTCTTCAGGGAATAGTCCGAGAAGGGCAATAGCCGGGTCAAATGGTGGTTCCATTCCCAGCTTTCCCAGGAATCTCCAAACTGCTTTCCAAATTGGCCGCACCAATTTGCAGTCCCACCAGCAGTGTACAAGTGTACCCTTTTCTCCACATCCTCGCCAGCACTTGTTGTTGTTTGAATTCATAGTGGCTGCCAATCTTACTGGAGTGAGATGGTATCTTAGGGTGGTTTTGATTTGCATTTCTCTGACTGCTAGAGATGGAGAGCATTTTTTCATGTACTTGTTGATTGATTGTATATCCTCCTCTGAGAAGTGTCTGTTCAGGTCCTTGGCCCATTTGTTGATTGGGTTATTTGTTATCTTATTGTCTAATTTTTTGAGTTCTTTGTATACTCTGGATATTAGGGCTCTATCTGAAGTGTGAGGAGTAAAAATTAGTTCCCAGGATGTAGGCTCCCTATTTACCTCTCTTATTGTTTCTTTTGCTGAAAAAAAGCTTTTAAGTTTAATTAAGTCCCATTTGTTGATTCTAGTTGTTAACTCTTGTGCTATGGGTGTCCTATTAAGGAATTTGGAGCCCGACCCCACAATCTGTAGATCGGAGCCAACTTTATCTTCTATCAGACGCAGAGTTTCTGATTTGATATCAAGCTCCTTGATCCATTTTGAGTTAACTTTTGTGCATGGCGAGAGAAAGGGATTCAGTTTCATTTTGTTGCATATGGATTTCCAGTTTTCCCAACACCATTTGTTGAAGATGCTATCCTTCCTCCATTGCATGCTTTTAGCCCCTTTATCAAATATAAGATAGTTGTAACTTTGTGGATTAGTCTCTGTGTCCTCTATTTTATACCATTGGTCCACCCGCCTGTTTTGGTACCAGTACCATGCTGTTTTTGTCACTATTGCTCTGTAATATAGTTTGAAATCTGGTATCGCTATACCGCCTGATTCACTCTTTCTGCTTAGAATTGCTTTTGCTATTCTGGGTCTTTTATTTTTCCATATGAATTTCATGATTGCTTTATTTATTTCTACAAGAAATGCCATTGGGATTTTGATTGGCATTGCATTAAATCTATAGAGAACTTTTGGTAATATCGCCATTTTGATGATGTTAGTTCTGCCTATCCATGAACAGGGTATATTTTTCCATCTTCTAAGATCTTCTTCTACTTCTCTCTTTAGGGTTCTGTAGTTTTCATTGTATAAATCTTTCACCTCTTTTGTTAGGTTGATTCCCAAGTATCTTATTTTTTTTGAGGATATTGTGAATGGAGTGTTTTTCCTCATTTCCATTTCAGAAGTTTTGTTGCTGATATACAGAAATGCCTTTGATTTATGCGTGTTGATTTTATATCCTGCCACTTTGCTGAATTCATTTATTAGTTCTAGTAGTTTCTTTGTAGACCCTTTTGGGTCTTCTAGGTATAGAATCATGTCATCTGCAAATAGTGATAATTTAAGTTCTTCTTTTCCAATTTTTATGCCTTTAATTTCTTTCGTCTGTCTAATTGCTCTGGCCAGTGTTTCGAGAACTATATTGAATAGAAGTGGAGATAGAAGGCATCCCTGTCTTGTTCCGGATTTTAGAGGGAATGCCTTCAACTTTTGTCCATTCAGAATGATGCTAGCCTGAGGCTTAGCATAGATAGCTTTTACAATGTCAAGGTAAGTTCCTGTTATCCCTAGTTTTTCTAATGTTGTGAACATAAAGGCATGCTGTACTTTGTCGAATGCTTTCTCTGCATCTATCGAGATGATCATATGGTTCTTATCTTTAAGTCTATTGATGTGGTGAATAACATTTATTGATTTCCGTATGTTGAACCATCCTTGCATCCCAGGGATGAATCCTACTTGATCATGGTGCACTATTTTTTTGATGTGTTTTTGTATTCGATTCGCCAGAATTTTATTGAGGATTTTTGCATCTAGGTTCATCAGAGATATTGGTCTGTAGTTTTCTTTCTTTGAGGTGTCTTTGTCTGGTTTCGGGATCAGGGTGATGTTGGCCTCATAGAATGAATTTGGAAGAGCTCCCTCTTTTTCTATTTCCTGAAATAACTTGAAAAGTATTGGTATTAATTCTTCTTTAAAGGTTTTGTAAAACTCCGCTGTATACCCATCCGGTCCTGGGCTTTTCTTGGTTGGTAGTCTTTTGATGGCTTCTTCAATTTCATCTATTGATATTGGTCTGTTCAGATTGTCTATATCCTCCTGACTCAGTCTGGGCAAATCATATGACTTAAGAAATTTATCGATGTCTTCACTATCCTCTATTTTATTGGAATATAGATTTTCAAAATAATTTCTAATTGTCTTCTGTATTTCTGTAGCATCTGTTGTGATATTGCCTTTTTCATCCCGTATGTTAGTAATTTGAGTTCTCTCTCTTCTTCTCTTCGTTAGCATGGCTAAGGGTCTGTCGATCTTATTTATTTTTTCGAAGAACCAACTTTTAGTTTTGTTAATTTTTTCAATAGTTTCTTTTGTTTCAATTTCGTTAATTTCTGCTCTGATTTTAATTATTTCTTGCCTTCTGCTACATTTGCTGTTGTTTTGCTCTTCCTTTTCTAGGGCTTTGAGTTGGAGTGTGAGCTCCCGAAGGCCGCCGCAGCTGCCACCGCCGCTGCTGCCGCCGCCTCCCGTGGAGCACCATAGAGCAGACTCGTCACCGCGCGAATGAGCTGCCGAATTATATGAAACAGCTGATAAGATGAGCGACAATTTAAAATCCAAGTGATCCGAGAACACGCACTGAGCTCTGGCCCGCTGAATTCAAACTCCCGGTCACCTGCTTCCCGCAGACAAACAGCTATGACTCGGCATTAATCCATCCGGCTGAAACAACTGGTCAGCCCTTCTCATCATACGAAGGTAAATGCCTACCGAGCCTTCGTAAGTAGTGGCCACAGGTTTGAAACGGGGCTTGGGAGAGAAGGACCCACCCGTTGAATTAGTCTCCCGGCAAAGGGAAACCGTGTCATCAGACTGCTGCGGAGGAGATAACTTCGTTGAAACAGGTGTGTGATCCCATAGCCTTGCCTCTCCACACATCGGGAAAACTCTAAGAGCCCCTCCCAGCTCTCCAGTAAGGGCCCCTCCCAGCTCTCCTGTGAGTACTTCAGCCAGCCCGAGGGAATCAGAGGTGGTGCGGGTCCCGCAAGCGGAACTACCGCTCCCACCAGGGCTGGCTGCGGAGGTCTCTTGCACCACCTACGGGGATGTGGATACCAGAGGGCAAGTAAAAGCCACTGAGGATTCTCAGCCCCAAACTCTACAAGCTTAGGGTCTGAGGGAATGGCAAACTGGAAGAGTGTGCCCAGTCGTTCATGAAAACAGGGCTCCCGGGAGCAGCAGACTTGGCGTGTAGCCAGTATTGTGGTGAGAGGGGCCTGGCTAGAGAAAAAGTGGGAAGTGACTAGACACAAGAGGAGGCCCTAGACACTCAGGATTGGAGACTCGCCCAGTCTGGGAGGAGCTGCTGCACAGTGATTGGTTCCCACGTATTGACAGGAGAAACTTGACCTGGTGGGCACAGCGCCATCTACTGGAAGAGAAGTTAATCAAACTCTAAGACTGCATTTATTAGGTTTTTTTTTCTTTTTCTTTTCTCCTTTTTTTTTTTGATTTAGGTTTTTCTTTCATTTTCATTTTTTTCTTTCTTGTTGTTTTATTAATTTTTTTTTACAAAATATTTTTTTAAATTTTTTTTTCTACTAATTTTAATTTAAATTTTTTTAATTATTATTATTATTATTATTTTTTAATCTTTTTCTTTTTTAGTTCCTATTCTTTTTCTTCTTTAGTCTTCTCATTTTTCTTATCCCCCCTTTTTTCTTGAATTCTACCTGCCTACTCTCATTCTCTTTAGAGATTTCTTCCCTTCCCTTCAAATACCTTTCCTCCCAAGCATCAAACTAATTTATAGGAGTAAACAGTAACTCAGCAGTCAAACAGAACAAGAAGCAACATGAGCAGCTTCAAAAAACAAGGAAGAAAAGGAGTACAAACAACGCAGGACAGCCTAAATATTCAGGAGGACCTAGAGTCATCAGAAAAATGGTCATATAAAGAACTCAAGGAACACCTAAGACAGATGGAATGGAACCTTAAAGAGGATACAAGACAGCAAATTCAAGCAGCGAAAGAACACATTGAGAATGCATTTCACAAACAGATAAAAGAAGAAGTTAAGCATCTTTATCAGGAGATAGAGATTATAAAAAATAATCAAACAATAATTCTAGAAATGAAGGAAACGATAAACCAAATTAAAAACTCAATTGAGAGTATCACTAACAGAGTGGAGCAAGTAGAAACCAGAACATCAGATAATGAAGACAAAATATACCATCTTGAAAAGAGTCTAGCCAACTCAGAAAGGCTGGTAAAAAATCACGAGAAAAACATCCAAGAATTATGGGATAACATTAAGAAACCGAACTTACGAGTCATCGGGATAGAAGAAGGTACAGAGATTCAAACCAAGGGAATGAGAAACTTGCTGAAGGAAATAATTACAGAAAACTTTCCAGAAATAAAAAAGGAAACAGATATACAAATTGAAGATGCATACAGGACACCGAGCACACAAAATCACAGTAGACCAACGCCAAGACACATTGTTATGAAGATATCCAATATACAGAACAAAGAGAAAATATTAAAAGCTACAAGAGAAAGGAGACAGATTACATTTAGGGGTAAACCAATACGGTTAACCACGGATTTTTCATCACAGACACTGAAAGCAAGAAGGTCATGGAACAATGTATTTCAAACACTGAAAGACAATGGATGCCAACCAAGAATTCTGTATCCAGCAAAATTAAGCTTCAGGTATGACAACGAAATAAAAATCTTTCATGATAAACAAAAGTTAAAAGAATTTGCAGCCAGAAAACCAGCATTGCAAAGCATTTTGAGCAAAACACTACACGAGGAAGAAATGAAAAACAATAACCAAAACCATCAGTGGGAAGTGCCTCAGTAAAGACAGAGGGCAAGGGGAAAGACAATCATGGAGAGACAAACTAAATTTTTTTTTTAAAAAAAGGATAAACAATCAAACATGGATGGAAGTTCAAACCACATATCAATAGTAACTCTGAATGTTAATGGCTTAAACTCTCCAATAAAGCGACATAGGCTGGTATCATGGATTAAAAAAACAAATCCAACAATATGCTGCCTCCAGGAGACACATCTGATGGGAAAAGACATACACAGGCTGAAGGTGAAAGGATGGGAAAAAATATACCACGCACATGGTCCTCGTAAGCAAGCAGGGGTGGCCATCCTCATATCGAATAAAATCGACTTCAAGACTAAGTTAATCAAAAGGGATAAAGAAGGTCATTATATACTGTTAAAAGGAACCATTCACCAACAAGACATAACAATTATCAATATTTACGCACCAAATAATGGTGCTGCGACATTCACAAAACAAATTCTCCTCAAATTCAAGAATCAAATAGACCACAAAACAATAATTATGGGAGACTTCAACACACCTCTCTCACCATTGGACAGATCCTCCAAACAAAAGTTAAATAAAGAAACTATAGAACTCAATACCACAATCAATAACCTAGACTTAACTGACTTATATAGAATATATCAACCATCATCAAATGGATATACTTTCTTCTCAGCAGCACATGGATCCTTCTCAAAAATAGACCATATATTATGCCATAGGGCAACCCTCAGTAAATATAAAGGGGTGGAGATAATACCATGCATTTTATCTGATCATAATGGAATGAAACTGGAAATCAATGATAAAAGAAGGAAGGAAAAATCCTACATCACATGGAAAATGAACAATATGTTACTGAATGATCAATGGGTTACAGAAGACATAAAGGAGGAAATCAAAAAATTCTTAGAGATAAACGAAAATACAGACACAACATATCGGAATCTATGGGACACAATGAAAGCAGTTTTAAGAGGAAAGTTCATCGCCTGGTGGTCCTCAAAAAAAGAAGAAACCAACAAATAATCTGAGACCTTTGGAGTTAACCTTGCAGAAAACAGAAAACTATGAAATAGTTAACATGGTGGGGATGGAATGGGACAGAGTACAGAATTATACTATATTTCAGAAGGATCTTTATAATAGCTAGCTGGAGAACAGAATAGAATAAGGCAAAACTAGAGACAAAAAATTTTGTTATGAAGACACTGTGATGATTTTGACCAGAAATTATATTGCCATGAACCCAGGCAGAATTAGGATGAAAGGAAGAGAGCATAATTGAGTAAAATTGTCAGATATTCACCAAACATTTACTGAAAAGAACAAATGTGTTATCTCAAGAGAGATCCCCCAAAACATTTCATCAAATAATTCTACTTGTAAGAATTCATCTTAAGCTTAATTAGAATTATCGATGAAGATTTATGTGGGATATTTCATAAGCAGTGCTGAAATTAGCTTTTAAGAAATATTGAAAATAACCTACAGGTCCAAAGTAGGAAAATAGTTAAATAAATTATAGTCGAAACCTAGAGTTAAATATTGTGTAGCATTTTTTAAAATGATATTTTCCAAAACCATGTAATGACTTGGAGAAATTCTCATAAGTAGGAGAAAAGCAAAATACAGAATTATTTATCATTTGGTCCTGGTTTTAGAAAGATGGACTTTTGCATAAAAACATTCTATGGTGGGGAGAAAAAAAATCCCTTCTCCTAAAAGATATCCATTCCTAAAGCCTATATTACCTCACCTGGCAGACGAAACTTTGCTGATATGATTATATTTAAGGACCTTGAGATGGAGAGATATTCCTGAATTATCTAATTGGGCTTGATCTAGTATGGCCCTTAAAAGTGGAGATTGTTACCTTGCTGTGGTCAGGGGCAGATATTTCTACTGAAGAAAGGCACAGAGAAGTACAACACTGCTTGAAGTACAGAGCCCAAAAAACAGAAGCAAAACTGAAATATAAGTTGAATACTGTATTTTATTTATTTATTTTTTTTATTGGTTGTTCACAACATTGCAAAGCTCTTGACATATCATATTTCATACATTAGAATCAAGTGGGTTATGAACTCCCATTTTTACCCCAAATACAGATTGCAGAATCACATCGGTTACACATCACATTTTTACATACTGCCATATTAGTGACTGTTGTTGAATACTGTATTTTTATGTTGTCTTGTAGCACACATACGTGGGACCACTTTATTTTACAGCATGCTTACACGTGCTTCTTAAGCTACTTAAAAGTTCTCTTGTGACTCCAGTTTATTACTACTTACTTTCTCATTATTCTATTGAATTTCAGAAGGGCCAATGGTTTCTTCAAGATTTCACCCATCTGATTCAAATGTATGATATGTCAAGGTCACTGTACTGTCATGTGTAACTAATTAAAACAAAAAAGGATTTCATATAGACTTTCTAGAACGTTGTAAAATACTCTTTTAAAGAGATTTTTCTTTGCAATACAAACTCTCTTCTAGCCTTTTTTCCCCCTTTCCTGCATCACACCTTTTACTTCCTGAAATTCTTTCAGCAACAAGTTGCAAAGCAAATCTACGTACCTGTGTTGTTGTTTTTTTCTTAATATTTATTTTTAGTTGTAGTTGTCAATACGTTTATTTATTTATTTTTATGTGGCACCGAGGATCGAACTAAGGGCCTCGCACATGCTAGGCAAGCACTACTACTGCTGAGCCACAAACCCAGCCCCCAAGTGCCTGTGTTTTTAACAAGTCTTTACTTCCCTAGGATTTGCATCTTCTCCCTGCCTATAGGTAAGAGATCATTCTTCAGATGATTTCAATCAAGACTCTCCAGCTGATAAATAACTTTAAGGTATGAATTCAAGGGACAGGTAAATGTTGAAGTAGAAACAAAATCTATGTGATAATTCAGCACTGAATTCCTGAAGACTATCATAAAATGAATTAAATTTCTCATAGGAACAATTAAAATTTTCATGGGGTTCACCCAATTTACTAAGCATCCAATAGCCTAAATAAATAAATAAATAAATAAATAAATAAATAAGAACTGGAACTTTAATCAATGATATATAGTAAAATTTTGTTTTCTGAAACATGTATTTAACATGTGAAAATGTAGCTACAACTATCCTGTCAATAAAAAGTGTGAAAATATACTCTATATTTAATTAATAATATTTTCTTGTCTTAGAATTTAGAAAACACATGAGGGAATGATTTAGATAGCCCTGTTGTCTTTTAAAAAGTTGTCCAGATAATTTCCAACTGATGTCTTCTTTTTCTCTTGATAAATCTCTCAGCACTAGTGACATTTAAAATCACTCCTCTGACCTTATAACTACTCTGAAAATACTAAGTACTTGAAAAATATTTGTTGTTGTTGATGATGATTGTATTTATCAGACCAAAAACCATTTTCAAATGTAAAGGCTGACCCACCATTTCTTCCCATCATCCTTTCCTATCTCCTCTCTTTATTCAAAGCTGCAAATAAAGCTAGACAACCTTGGAGTGAAGTAATGCCACCAGGATAAACAAAGTGCTGTTAAGTCATTTCTTTTTATCACCTTTCTCCTCTCCAGTGGTAGAGTGTCAGCTCTATTCAATATGCTTAATTCAGTTTGACTTCCCTACTGTGTAAGATTTGAGCAGGTTGCCCCATATTCTCTGCTTTTGATTCTCTTGCAATCTCAATCTAGAAGAAATCACATTCCCTAAGCAACAAACAAACAAACAAACAAAAAAAACATGTGGTAGGCTACCTTTGAGCAAACTGAAAAATAGAAACTGTTTCCTATACAATCACCATGTTGATTGATACAGTACAATGCCCAATGATTTACCTACCCGTTAAAGTGAGTGAAAAGGCTTCTCTCAAGGAGATTTTGTCTAAAGGAGTGAACCCCCTATACAATCCTGTATGAAAGATAAAAAAACTTCTTCACATTATTTTTTAGATGTACCCTGAGATCCACAATGTGTTGAGAGTTATTTAAAAAAACAAAACAAAACAAAACAAACAAACCTTCTAGGTCATGAGCATCATCTTTTAAAGGGAGCTTTTAACATTCTCTCACTTGCCAAGATAGGTATATAAAAAAGTCTCTGATTTTGCTGGAGACTGTGGGAAATACTGAATAACTGGATAAATTTGAGCAGAAGTGACATCTGAGCCTTTAATAGCAACTTCTCAGCAGATGCATCAATTCCTTATGTTTTATTAAATAAAAATAAGGTCTCACTCTTTCCTTAAACTTCTCCATGACACTCATTTGACTGTCCTTCTTACCTACTTCAAGGCAAGAAAGAAGCTCTTATCATTAAATTATACTTTTTCCAGGACTATCAAAAATTGTCCACTTCTATTTCACTTCAACATTTCTTATATCTTCAATCTCTTCTCTCCACTAACTTGTTCTGTTTATATTTTAAGCATAATTCAATCTTTGCTATTCCCAAAATCATGAAACACCCCATTTCAAGGCCATTATTTCCTTTGAAGTATATATTTTTAAAGCTAGCATTTACTGAGCTCTTACTATCTCCCAAGCAAGTATTTCAAATACCAACTCTTTAAATGCATTATTCCATTTAATCCTCACCATCAATACTATGAGGAGGTAAATTATTATTCCTAATTGACAAAGTAAATGGAAGTTCTTGAATTTAAACTTGTCCCAAATAATTCAAGTATTCAATGATGGAGATGAGATTTGAATCCATAATCATCTTACTCCAAAGTCTAAGCCCGTAAGCAGTTAACTAATACAATGCACTGAGCTGTCCTCCCAACCCCCTCTCTCTCCCCCTCCCTCCCTCCCTCCCTCCCTCCCTCCTTCTCTCCCTTGTCCCTTCTGTCTTCTTTTTCATTCCCTTTCTCTCCCTCCTTTACTTTCATTTTCCTCTTTCAAAAAACAATATTTTCTGGCAATGATTTTTGCTTCCAAAACTGCTTCATGGTTACTCTATCAAATAATCTTTTAATCATTAAACTTGACCTTTACTTTTCACCTGATGTTTTTTAGTCTTCAGCTTCTTCTACCTTTCTTTTCTTTAAAAAAATAAAATTGATGCATAAAGATTGTACGTATTTATGGGGTACCATGTGCTGTTTAGATACAGGTATTCCACCTTTGCACAACATTTAGCACCAGAGGATCATATCAGTGTTATTATGTATACTTTTTCCTCTTGACCACTGTAACTCTGCGATTCTAGCCCTAATTAGACATCCACAAAAATTCTTTTGCTTGCTCATTTATTCATCTATTCATTTGATAAGTGTTTATTAAAGTCCTATCATGCATTGGACCTTGTTGTATGTGTTTGGAACTTACCATGAATGAAACAAAAGTTTCTGCCTTCAGAGAGCTTATACTTTAGTAGAGAATGAGAAGCAAGAAACCAAGTCTTTTGAAAGAGTAAAATATGTAATGAGTTATGTATTTAAAATGTGATATATCAAGGGAAAGAGCATTCAGACAGAGGAACAGCATATACAAAGGTCTTGAGGTAGAAGCAGAATGGAATCCATTGCAACTGGAGCACAGTGAATAGGAGAGTGGTAAGTAAATGGGGGGATGAACAGGGATCAGATCATGAGGGAAGGCTCTGTTGACTAGGTAAGGACTTTGGCATTTGCTTTTGGTGAGACAGAAAATCATTGGAAGATTTGAGCAAAGTAGTAACCTTATAGATCATTGTTTTCAGTAATAACTTTATTTGCTATGTTGCCAATACACTGAAAGAAATAGAAGCAGGAAGATCAATTAAATAATTATTGCAGCCAGGCATGGTGGTGCACACCTATACTCTCAGAGGCTTGGGAGGCTGAAACAGGAGGATCCCAGGTTTGAGGCCAGCCTCACCAATTTAGTGAGGCCCTGGGTAACTTGGTGAGATGTTGTCTCAAAAAAAAAGGGGGGTGGGGCTCGGAGTGTAGCTCAGTGGTAAGGCACACATGGGTTAAATACCCAGTGCCACATTAAAAAAAAAATATTATTGCAGTAATGTCAGTGAAAATTATTATAATTTGAAGGATCATGGTAACAATGGAGGTTGTGATAGGTGAATGAATTAGACATATATATTTAAGGGTAGATTTAATATGCTGTACCAACAGAACAACTGTGGAGTGTGAGACAATGAGAGAAATCAACTTCTGGTTTTAGTTAGTGGAGAACCAGGTGTTGTGGGAACTGAAAATTTTACAAGGTATGAATACAAAATTGCAAATGAAAATAAAGTATGAAAGGAAATATTTATTTTGAATATGTGGTGGCCTGACTCCAAGATGTTTCCTAATGATCCTGACTGTATCCTACAATATCTTGACTACAAAGAGTCATGATGGATCCTGAGCCAAAACCACTTGCTTAAGCCATTTGTGAATTCTGATCCACATAAAACATGTGAGATAATAAATATATTTTAAGACACTAACTTTGGGATTAATTTTTTATGCAGGAGGAGATTGAATATATATTTTCATGTCAGAAATGGAGTCTACCATGACAAAATAGAGAGAAACTTTAGAACTAGGCAGTGAGCAGAAGCCAGGATGAGTTTGAGGAGATGTTAGTGAAAACCTAAAGAATATGGAAGAGACTGTTGGACTTTAAGGATGCTTGAGAGGAGGACTTAAAGCAAAGTGGGAAGATGTTATTGGAAACTGGAGGATAGGAGTTACTTGTTACACAGATTTTGAAAGTTTACAGTATTGTCACTTGTGGTAAAGTGCAAAACAAAAATATACTGGGTGAATTGAGTAATCTAGTAATGGAGATGACAAAGGGGTATTGAGGGTGATCTGGGTTTCTTCTTGCTATTTATAGTACAATGTGAGAAGAATGGTAAGCCAAAGGAAGTACTATTAAACCAAAAGAAGCCAGACTTCCTGGTTTTGAAAATCTCCTACATCTCCAGATGGCAGAACTGTTAAAATTAAGGGATTGCTTTGGGACAAGGATCAAATATGTGTCACTGTCAGAAAAACAGGGTACAGAAATAATATGAATATGACTATAAAATCCTTTGTAAAGACCTCAGAAAAATGCAAAACAGTGCTGAAGATATCCATTTAGTTAAACAATAAGGATTCTAGAAAGCTTAACATTGTTGTCCCTCAGTAATGTCAATAGAAGCTAAAGTGAGTGAAAAGGCTTCTCTCAAGGAGATTTTGTCTAAAGGAGTGAACCCCACAAATATTCATAAGTTATACACAAAGTTTTTAAATAATTATGGTAAAATTGTGGCTAGCTTATACTGAAAGGGACAGAAAAGAAGACTTTGGACTCCAGCAAGTTGAAATAATTGCAACTGGACACATGGATTCAGAGGGTAGAAGCAACAGTGCAGGAGGTAGAAAAAAGGGTCACTCAAAATAATCCCTGAGGAATTTCACCTTTATACTTGTGTGGAAAGCGTGAATGGATAATGCATGAGCAAGGGGAAGATCAGTGGAAAATGTGAGTGTTGGGGGTGCTGAGGAGAGATGTGGGGAGGGGTCTGAATCAATGCATGTATGATTTTGTCCAGATGAGCCAAGCTACTAACAAACTGTAATGTACTAATAAATTAAGAAAAATAATCCTTGAGTTAGGAGTTAGGCCTACCCAAGGAACTTCCAACATTCACCCAGCTAAATATCAGACTTTCTTTGGACTACTGTGCTTCCTGTTTTGCCCCTGGCCTTTACAGGAATGTATGTAGTGGTTATCATAACTACTACTATATATTGGGTACATAGGCAGCAGGCATTTGATAGGTCTGTGGACCAAGAGGAAGTATTCATAATGAGCTATATGTAAGAGGAGCCTCATCTATACTAGGACATGATTTAGATGAGAAGATTCTCTGAGTTAATGTTGAAATGGTATTAAACTATTGAAGACCTGGGGGAGAGTGAGTATATTTTTCATATGGGAGGGACATAAATCTTTGGTGTCCAGAGGTAGGACTATAATGGCAGGCTTCCAAAATGAGCTTTACTGATTTTTTTTTTCTTTTCTGATATTTATGCTCATATGTAGTCCCTTCACATGCTAAATATGGCTGACCCATGTAACCAGTACAATAGTGCAGAAATGACAGTGTGTGACTCCTGAGGTTAAATTATAAAATGTATTATGACTTTTATCTTAATCTTTTGCGATCAGTCACTTAGGGAAAATAAGCTATTATGCTGTAAATGATCCTATTGAGAACTCCACATGTGGAAAAATTGAGGCTTCCCATCAATAGCCAGCATAATTTGTTGGTCATGCAAGTGAGCCATTTTGTAAGTGGATTCTCCAGCCTCAGTTACATCTTCATATGTTTGTCATCCCAACCAACATTTTAACTGTAGCCTCATGAAAGATCCTGAAGAAGAACTGCCAACCAAAGATATTTCTGAATGCTTCACCCACAGATACCATAAAATCACACAGGTTTTATGGTTGGTCAAGGCACTAAATTTTGAGGTAAATAGACAACTGTTACAGAATGACAAAGGATATCTCCAGAATTCAATTGTTTTTTTTTAAACTGACAACTACCACAAACATGATACTAACTTAGGAAAATAACATAATATTTTTATTAATTAACTGACAGGTAAATTGTTATATTACCTCTGTTCCTACACCATTTGTGTAAATACTCTTTAAGAAGAAGTCAATCCTCTCTCTAGTGTACTTGATCAATGTTTTATTTCTGATAGTTTTTACACATTTCTTTCAGCTTCACAACAAGTTATTGGTAATGTTATGTACAGTTTTGTGATTTTAGTCAAATTTGGACAAACTTCTATCAAATTTACTTAATTAATAAACTGTGAGATTTTGGAGTATATTTTATTGTGTGGTGACTAATATTAAATAGTATTTGAATTGATGATACTCATTACCCAGTTTTGAGTCAATGTGTTTATTGTAGTGACATTATTCTGAGTTTTATGTTACCTTAATCAATGACAGTATTTTGTGTCAAATCTGCCAGAAATTTAAATCCTTTTCTGATTTATTCATGTGATTTACTTCACTATTTGGATTCTTAAATAATCCTACAGCCTATTCATTACTTCTATTCAAAATTTATCTCTTTCTCTTAATGAATGATTGCTTTTGGCATAATCTGGAAAAACTGTTTCACTTCTCAATGTCAAAATAATTTTTATTGATTTCATCACTCATCTTTATCACCTTTGCTTCTTATTTCATTAAATTTTTACCTGAATTTTCTCTTACTTTAATAAATATATTTAATAATGAGAAAAGAAGTGTCTGTCATATTTAGCCAACTCAGGAGTCTGTCAATTTTTACTTGTTTTACTGAAACTTTCTGTGGTAGTTAATTTTACTTGTCAACTTGATCGGGCTATGGGATGCCCAGATAGGTGGTAAAACAGTATTTCTAGATATGTCTGTGAGAGTGTTTCTGGAAGAGCTTAACATTTGAAACTGTAGACTGAACAAAGATCTGCTGTTATTGATATGTACAAACATCATCAATTCCATTCAGGGCCCAAATAGAACAAAATGGCAGAGAAAGGGTGAATTCTCTTTCTCTTTTAAACTTTTTCTGCCTTTGGTTATGGTAGCTCCTGACTCTCAGATCCTTGGATTATCAGACTTATACTGGTGTCATACCTCCTTCTCACTCCACAGGAGGAGTTATATCATCAGCTTCCGTAGTTCTCTGGCCTTTGACTCAGACTGAATTACATGCTGCTGGCTTTCCTGGTTCTCCAGCTTGCAGATATTTTGGGACTTCTTGACCTCCATAATTCATGAACCAATTCCTATAATTATCTGTCTATCTATTTATCTATTTCCATCTATCATTGGTTCTGTTTTTCCTAAGAACCCTCACTAAAACATTTCCCAAAGCATATTTCCAAATCTATTTTTCACTGTCAGAATACTTTGTATCTTAGTAAATTTTGTAAAATTGTATGACTAAATGAATAGATTGCTAAGGCCCACACTTGAAGTCTTAGAAGAACCCATAAACATAAGGAGTCATTAAGACTTTATTAGTTATACACTAAGACCAACTGTAGTGGTGAGCAATTATGTGAATGGTGATATCCCTTACCAAGATAGAGAAGAGCACCAAAATCTTGGGAAAGAACATGAGGAATTCATTTTTTGACATGTAAAATTTGAAATGTCTACTGATAGGGTGACCATATAATTTCTTTTACAAACTCATAACAGTTTCAAGTGTGAAAGTGTCTGCTATTTATAAACAAAAGGTATAAATTGGGACTGATCCAGAAAAACTCAGATGTATTGTTTTCCTATCTATTGAACATTCAAATAGAGAGATTGAAGTAGCAATTCCTTATGGAAGATGGAGTTCAGATAGAGTTCTGACCTGCATATAGATTAGAGACAGGGTATTAATATTTAAATGCCATTTAATGTCTTGGAACAAAATGAAATCACTCAGAGAAGGAATGTAGATAGAATAGACAAGGACATTGAGAGCCGAACTTGAGAAAACAACATTTCAGAGTTCAACAAGATGAGGATTAACCAGGTAATGAGAGCCAATGGAATTAAAGGAGAACCAGGAACAGAGTATTCATGAAGTCATGTCAAGAAAAGATTGCAGGAGTATCTGATCAATTCAGTTAAATTCTGCTTTGTTTAGAAAAATGAGAAGTCAGAAATGACCTTTGGACAGAACCATCTATATAATTTTCTATGTCCAGTGAAAAAAAGAAAAACTTGGGAATCTTTTAAAAAGTTTCTGAGATGGGGCTGGGGTTGTGGCTCGGTGGTAGAGCACTGGTCTCACCAGCATGAGGCACTGGGTTTGATCCTCAGTATGTATATATATAAGCATGCATGCTGTCCATCTACAACTACAAAAAAAAAGTTACTGAGAATTTCAGGATGGCAACAGCAAAGCATTAACCAAGTATGTCTTTTTCTAATAATAGGGCCTTGTACAATTGTGTAGGTTGCACAAATACCATAAAACTGGTATGGCTTGTTTTCTTTTATACATGTAAAAACATTTTTTTGTACTAAGGATCAAAGTCAGGGGGCACTCACTGAGCTACATCCCCAGCGCTTTTTATTTTTTATTTTGAGACAGGGTCTTTCTAAGTTGCTTAAGATCTTGCTAATTTTCTGAGGCTGGATTCAACCTTGCCCTCCTCTTACTTCAGCCTCCTGAGTCACTAGGATTACAGGCATGTGCCAACTGCATGCAGCTACATTTTAAAACCTTTTAGCAGAGAAATGAGATGGTGGCTGGAGAGAATATTAAGTTCAATTGAGTATTAAGTTCAATTTATTTAGGATGAGAGAATAACAGAATATTTGTATGCCCATTCAAATAGTCCATTTGATAGGGGAATTTTGATGATTTAGAATAGTGAGATAAAGAATGATGTCCTTGAAGAGCTAATGGAATAGGATTCAAGATGCACATGAAGATATGGACAGGTCTTGCACTTTACAGGAAGAGAGGAAGAATGTATGGTAGAAGATGCAGGAGGGTTAATAAATTTGAAGGTGAAATCATGATGAGGTTCTCTTTATATTAGTTCTGTTTTCTCAGAGAAATAACAAGGAAGATCACCAACTGAGAACAAGGAATGAGTGAGGTTGCATAGGATATTTGTGGAATGAGGAGACAGTGTCATTTGTTTACTGTTGTATGACCTACATTAGCATAGCATCTGGTACATATTAAGCACAATGGTCATCAAATTCTCATCTTTACACTCTCAGGATGTCTTTATACTATTCCCCTTTTCTCACATTCTCACACTGATTACCCTTTTTAGGCTACAGTTTTCCTTGTTGAACTGGTCTCCCATCTTGAGTGTCTCCTTCCTTCAAACTGTCTCCCACCTTTGATATTATTATGACTGCATTCCTTAATAAAATAATGCAGAATGAATAAATTAATAAACAAATTAATGGTTATATAAGGATCAAAATTTTACAATTACAAACACGATGGATTTCATTACAGAGAAAAATCTAAATATAATGTGAAACAGGCATCTCCAGCTTGGGTTTAGAGAATTCTCAAGTATCAATGTCATGTACCTCAACAGAGAGAGTGAAACAGAGAACATGTAAAAAGTGAAATTCTATCACTCTTGGCCTTATGTCAGAGTAGTTTTTGTTTTGTCTCTAGAAAGATGAAAATAAATCATAAAAATAAGTCAATACAAGTTACTTGTCTGAAAATAAGCAGAACATTTTAAACTTAGATTTTATAAAAACTGTTGTTATTTTCTAATAGCAAAACAAATACTTTTATTGTAGGATATTTGAGACCTGCAGAAAAGCACAAAAGAGAAAATAATACTACCACCCAGAGATACCCATTGTTAATATTAAATTTTGTTTTTCTTGTAGTTATGTATCTTACATTGAGCTCATAGTCTTCTTATAGTGCATTGTGCTATTTTTATACATTTGTATTTTGTTATTAAATATCCTTAAATATGTTTATTATAATGGTTGCAATATGTTCTATCATATGAGAGTGTATATATACATACATATATATATATGTAATAATTCAAGCATATCTTGATTATTTGTCATTTATTTTAAGACTTTCTGTTTGGGCGAGCTAAAACTATCATGAGACAAAAGTACAGTCATGATATTTTTTTTTCTCCATCATGTGATGATTTGATGAGTTCAGAGGAGTGAAATCCAGTAGGCAGTTAACAGTTTTTTCCCACCCCACAGCACCTTGATCTTTGTTACATCGTCTTCTATACTATGTTTAAAGTAAAGTTTATACTATTCCTTCTGAAGAATAATTCCAGGGAAGCAGTCAACATGTTTTAAAACATCTGAGCTCTGGAGCAGACACATTTTGCCACTTCTTTTTTTTCTGTTCTTTAAGATAACACAGCAGGGACAAAATGCTTGAAAGAAAAATACTGCTATAAAAGCTACACAATCTTTTTAGATAATGCTGCTAGACCTTTTTTGAAATTGGGCTCTTACTTGTATTTTACATTTTGTTATAGCAGAAATTATTAAGATCCCATGAAGACAGAAGGAGTGTGTGGAACTGAGAGTAGATACTTTCTACTTTCCTTGTCTCTATTCCATTTGCAGGTGACTTGGAAATCCACAAATTACAGAAAATAAAAAATAAAAGAAACTTTTTGTGAAGTTTGTGAATTCCCAGAGCACCTGTTTTATAAAACCATACTGCTCTGATGATGAATCACCCAAGCTTTATAAAATGATTCATCATTAATCATCACAAAAATAGGCTTAACAATTCATAAGCTCAAAATTATACTATTTTATTAGGTCTATATTTATTAAAACTATATTACTTTGACTAAGTTTGGAAATAGAGAAAATCCAAAGTTCACTTCTAAAAATGATAGACCTTTTCCATTCCTTCAATGGTCTATTTAGCCATTTCTATCAAGGTGACATTTTTTTAGCAGAAGAAAACCTTGATAAATGACTTATTTTTCCTAAAGGGGAATATCATTTCTAGGTCCTTGGCCCATATTTCTACATAGAGTATTATATAAAGAAAAATATTTTTTTCTTTCTATACTCTCAACACAGAACACTTCTGTTACTAAAGATGTGATTTTTTTCCTCTATAACAAGCAATTCTCTGACACTAGCTAGGTGTCCTACAATTCAATTCAATTCTGACACTAACCAGGTTAGTGCAGACCCCATAGGTTAAGTGTTCAGTGCCATAACATTCCCCTTCCTACTTCAGAAGCCAATCAAAAAGTAGTAGGTTACCTACAACTTCAGTCTGACTTGGCAAAATTAGAGGTTCCCACAACCCTTTTATTCAGGTTTAATTTGCAAGAGCAGTTTACAGAACCCAGGAAAGAAGATAATTTTTTATTGCTAATTCATTACAAAGAATATGTTAAAGAATATGAATGAATAGTCAGAAGAAGAAATTCATAGGGTAAGATTTATTCCTGAGTGTGGGAGTTTTGACTCTGTAGAGCCAGGGTACAGCCACCCTCCTGGCATATGGATTTGTTCTTGTTCACCAACCTGGAAGCTGCCATGAATCCCATACTTCTGGGACTTTTAAGGAGACTTCCTCATGCTGGTATGAACAATGACCAACTCCATTTTTATCTCCTTTTCCTTCTCTGAAGAATGGGTGGTGGGCCTGAAAGTTCTAAGCTTCTAATCATGGTTTAAGCTTTCTAGTGATCAACTCTCATCTAGGAATCCACCAAAATGCCTCTTGAAAGAAATTATAAAGGTTTTAGGATCTCTTTGCCTGGAATCAAGTACAAAGTCTAATATATTATTTCATAAGCACATACTTAACTCTTTACAGAACTATGTAATGTATATTAAGCAGGGGATACCAGCTTCTTTTTTTTTTTTTTTTGGTACTAGGGATTGAACTCAGGGCACTTGACCACTGAGCCACATCCCCAGCCCTGTTTTGTATTTTATTTAGAGAGAGGGTCTCACTGAGTTGCTTAGGGCCTCGCAGTTGCTGAGGCTGGCTTTGAACTCGAGATCCTCCTGTCTCAGCCTCCCAAGCTGCTGGGATTACAGGTGTGCACCACCATGCCCAGCAGATACCAAGTTCTTGACATTTCATGTCACCTGAGTGTGTTTCCAATTATTCTGTCTCCATATCTAAGTCACAGATGAGAAAACCGAGGCCAGCATAGTTCATTAATAAGATCAAGGTCACATCTTTAAGAAATAACAGCCCCTGGGTTATCCAATCTGTTGCTGATCCAGTGAGTAAATCTGTGTTTACCAGGAATAGTATAAATCAGTTCAGCTCCCTGGGACTCATCCTGATCAGTGTCAGATCAGATCTTTTAATTCTGATGCCCACTGGTTGGCATATGTCTTTCCTTATGTGCCTTTCAATATACAGGGGAAAAATGTATACTGAGATGAGTGAATGGGACTCCATGTGCTTTGGAACCATTTTGAAGTAGCTATACCACTTAGTGGGACAAATCACTTAACCTCTTTGAACTTTAGTTGCCTCATATTTAAAATGGAGATGACTTAATTCCTATGTCTGATGATTTTGTAATATTTATTTACAAATTAAATTCACTTAGTACCATGCCTGGCACAAAATAAGTAGTATATATTTGCTGTAAAGGAATATAAATACTACTGTACTGGTAAGCATTAGATTATGAATCTATTTCTTTTGTTGTTGTTTTGTGAAGATTGCTTTGGTGTTTTCTCTCATTTTAACAGACAAACACTTAGTTCCAGCTTTAACATGGTAGGAGTAAGATTCCTATATAGAGTTATTTGTCCAGAAGTCTCAATAACATTTGAATTTTCAAAAACTTTACCCTAGAAAAAAAATAATAATGGGTAGCTCTGCTTTCTCGTGCTTCTATTTCATTAATCTTGAAACTAGAAATAAATGACATTCTAAGAGAAATGACCCACTTACTTTATTGAACCCTCCCCGCCCCCAGCATGGCATGTGATTGTTTCTTGAAGAGTTCCAGTGAGTTGCTTTTTAAAATGTGACTTTATATTTCTAAGATCATTTTCCATAACTGTGACTGGGAAGGATATGAGGTTACACCAAATTTATACTTGCTCTTTGGCTTAAAACATGTGCTTAGTACATAACAAATTAACATACATTGAAACAAATAACAAGTCCCAGATCAGAGAGGTCTCAACTACTTTATCACTACACCTTGTTGTTAGTTGCCTTGGACCCTGGGTAATTTCTCTTAAGGGAGAAAATGTTGGAGCGGTAAAACATTGGATTAATTACTTTAACCTACTTCTATTTACGAATGTACAATTCCTGTGGATCAGTCTCAACCCCACTGCTTCTGAATAACAAAACAGCATAATTTAGGCTCACCCACTAAGGTCCTGTCCTCATTACTGCAAACTAGGCCCAGAACAATCCCTTTCTTGAAGATGGACTTTCCCCAGCCATTTTGGTTCAATTTCAAGACCATATTAAGATAGTTTTTCACTAATTACCAAGAGGTTCTTTATTATTATTTTAAAATTAGATCAATAGGAACATATCAAAAACTTCAGAGAAATGGAACTCTAGAATATATAGCTACAGAAGATATAAATTAATTATTATGTGAAGGTAACAAGGAAAATTATTCCTTGGCCAATAAAAAAAAAATCAGTTCTCATCTTTCATGATGCTGTAGTTTGGATCTTGGATGTCCCCCAAAGGTCCATGTGCTAAAAGCTTGGTCTCCAGGGTGGAACTATTAGATGGTGATAGAAGCTTTAAGAGGAAAAGCTGAGTGGGAAGTTTTTAGATCTTTGGGGGATGCCCCTGAAAGGAATTGTGGGATTCTGGGCCCCATTTCATGTTCTCTTTTGCTTCCTGGACATGATGTAAACAGTTTTACTCTACTGCTCATTCATATAATGATGTGTGCTTGCTTCCTCACTTGAGGCCCAAAAGTAATAGGGTCAATCAACTGTAGACTGGAAACTTTAAAACTATGAGCCAAAATAGAACCTTTCTTTTTATAAGTTGATTATTTTAGGTATCTTGTTACATTGATGGAAAGTCGACTAACACACATGGGATATATTTTTATTCCCTTTTGTTTGGGAAACAACTAGGATCAAAGAATCCAGATTTTATTGTGATTGTTGGAAAGTGCTTGTCTCCCTGAAAAACATGGGAGAGATATGTAAGGAAATGAAATTCAAGAAAAGATGTAGAGAAAGAGTAGGTTGTATAGACTTGAATTCTCAAGGCTTTACCAACATGAAGAAGCCTATTCACACTGAAGTGTCCTGCTTTCTATCCAATAATAACACCTTATCCTCAGGGGCTATGCTTCAAGACTCAGTGGATGTTTGAAGCTGAATATTAATAAAAGCTATATATACTATGTTTATTCTTATACCTTCATACGTATGACGAAGTTTATTTTATAAGTGAGACACAATAAGAGATTAACAACAATAACTAAAATATAGTAACTACAACAATCTGCTGTTATAAAAGTTATGTAAATATGATTTCTCTCAAAATATTTTGTTCATTATTCTTAACTTTCTTTCTGTGATATGAGATAATAAAATGGAATGAGATAAAGTGAGATGAGTGGCATAGACCCTGTGACATAGCATTAGACTACTACTACACAAAGGTTACTTGAACACAAGCACTGCCATAACATGACAGTCCATCTGATAACAGAGATGATTTCCAAGGGACTAATGGGCAGGTAGTATATATAGTGTGGATGCACTAGACATAGAGATAATTCATGCTTTGCAAAAGATGGCATGAGATTTCATCATGTTATCTAGAATGGTGTGCAATTTAAAACTTATGAATTTTTTATTTCTAGAATTTTCCACTTAAAGTTTTCAGACATGAGTTGACAACTGGTAAATGAAACTACAGAAGGCAAAACCACAGATAAGGAGCGAAGATTGTACCAACTTTTTAGGACTTTTTGCTGAAGTCCCAATTCCATAAGTGTAATGAATTCCTTTTGGTTAGGAGATTGCTCCTTATTTAAATGTAAATCCCCTGAGGAATTAAACTCAGGGTTTTTGTTCATAAGCAAATTAGCTTACTAGGCACCTCCCAGAAAGGTAGTCAGTGGAGTGTAGAAAGAAGATTGAGAGACATCATTACTACTGTAATGGATGAAAAGGCCCATTGGAAGTTACTGAAAACAAACAGATTGAATGATGAAAGATTATTCTTCCTGCAAGCAATAGGAGACCATGAAGAAAAGGTCTAACTTTGTAGCAGAAACTAAATATTTCAACAATGCAAGTTTATTCTGCTGTGTGGGGGAGCATAGGGGTAGAGGGGGAATTGTGGGAGGCGATGGGGACATGAGGGGGGCACACAATGTGGCCTTTAGGAACTGGATTAGAAAAGAATAGATATGTGTACATATGTGTGGGGTGAGGGTAGGGTGTGGTCTAGGTTCTATAAGGAGTGAGAGGAGAGCTAGCTTTCCTTTTCCATTTCAAGATATGTGCTTAGTTAGAAGCCTAAATCCATTTTGAGGCTAGAGTATCACAATGTTGAGTTGTAGCTCTCTATTTCTTGTGCTTTGTATGCTAGTATGAGGAAATGTGTTACCAACTGTAACCCAAATGTTCATTGACTTGTTAACTTCCAACTGTGTAGAAGCAGGGCCTTAGCCTCATAACCTGCAAAAGTTCCCCAGTTATTCTGGAGAGTTCCTAGAAGAGTGCTACACATGTGCCTAAAAATCAGCCTGTTAGGTACTTCCATGAGTGGAATCTTCTATAGGCTTCCTTTCCTACTCACATTTGTAATATCCCCTGCCCTTAAAATAATCCTGGAGGGACCTCACTGCTGTTTTAGACCATAATGATCAGATCATTGTCCATGTCAAGGATGTTGTCTGTGGGAACCAAGACTAAGTTTTGTTTTCAGCTTCTGCATTTAAGCTTCTCTTTATATACTAATATTAAAGTCCATTGAAAGATCTTAGTGTAAATGGAGTTCATTCTATCCCTGTGGGTCCTACATTCCAGTCTTTCTCAGGCTCGCTTTCCCAGTAAGAGCTTCTTTTCTCACCTAATTGATTAACTAAATCTCCTGCACATGGGAATGGAAACCACTCCCTATATTTTGGCCAAATTGAGACAATGTGTATATGTGAATGAATGGATAGGTGTGAATAAAGTTATGGAGGGGTATGAAGGAGAAGTGAAGATAGCAGTCTCTTAGTCCATTTTATGTTGCTATGAAAGAATACCTGACACTAGGTTATTTCTAAAGAAAAGAGGTTTATTTTGACTCAAGTTTTGGGAGGATCAAAGGCATGGTGCCAGTGTATGCTCAGCTTCTTGTGAGGGCCTCAGGGTGGAAGGGCAAGTTGACACATGAGGAAGAGAAGCAAGAGAGAGCCAAGGAAGCTAAATTTGCTCACAGCCTATTCTCCTGGTAACTAATCAACTCTTGCAGGAATTGTATTGATCCCTTTATGAGGATGGAGATCCTATAACCTAAACACCTTTTAAAGGTCTTTCTAGGTGCCGTGGTGCACGCCTGTAATCCCAGTGACTCATTAGGCTGAGGCAGGAGGATTGTGAGTTCAAAGCCAGCTTCAGCAAAACCAAGGTGCTAAGCAACTCAGTGAGACCCTGTCCCTAAATAAAATACCAAAAATTGCCGGGGATGTGGCTCAATGATTAAGCACCCCTGAGTCCAATCCCTGGCACCAAAAAACAAAACAAGCCTCCTAAAGTTCTTACCACTTCTCAACACTGTTGCACTGGGGACCAAGCCTCAAAATGAATTTTAGTGGAGGCAAACCATGTTTAAACCATATCAGCCAATTAATAGACACCACATTCTTTGACTGCCTGAGTCATTCCAAATGACCAGACTAGGATGGATAATTCATGAACCTTGCATTAAACAAGGGAACAGCATTTACATAATTGTTTATATTTGAATAGTAGTTTAACCAGGGAGAAAGTTGGTCAGGAAACACCAGCATTATCAGCTTCCTTCAGTTTGTTGCCTATTGTAGCCCATGTAGCTTTTTGTGGCTTTCTATGCCTCCCTCCTTAAAAATGGGAAATCATTTTTTGTTGAATTGGAACATATAGGCAGCTTAGCCCAGGAACCCTGCCTGGATCCTGGGTGGCTGGATTCTGCCACCTGCCTGCATAAGAAATAGACAAAAAAATGAAAAAAGGAAAAAGAAACTTTATGCAGTTTGATCAAGCTGGGGAGAAGCAGCTAGATTGCTTATTCCCACTGGCCCCACAGAAGCAGTTACAATTTATAGAAGCAAAAGCTAGATGATATACAGATGTAGATTTAGTTATCCTGTGTTAGGATGGGAGTAGGAACTGATCTCTGTTCATCACTCTCCTGCTTCTTTGAGGCCTCTGTGTGTGGGTGGGGAGGGGAAGGTGATGTCATAGCCCTTTAGTTTCCTTCTCTTAGCAAGACGAAGTTCGTTCCTGATTCAGATTAGGGCCCCAAATTCAGTCTGCTTCAGACACCATAGTAGGCACTCAATGAATATGAGCCAAATTAAATGAGGTACATGACATTTGATTTGTATGTTGTTTTTGCTCTTGGATATGAAACAAGAATTCATGAGCTTAGGGTATGAGCAGTATGAATGCATTTATTCCACTTATTTAACAATTGAAACATGTAACAACTGAAAACGTTAATGCCATAGACTTGCCCAAGGCAATATCACAAAAATGTTACTGGAATAGAGAAGACTATAATGTGTTCTCCAAGTGTAATTTAGTGGTTTGGGTGGTGGTCCTTCCCTGAAGGCTGGAAGCAGGGGTGCTCTTTGTAACGCTCCTTTAAATCCTATCAACAAAGGACATGGATACTTCAAATTACTGAGACAAATTCCACTTAACAAATAATTTCAAATTTGACTGATTTTCTGAATTGCTTTTAATGTACAGAGGAGAAACCACACTGTCCACTGTGTAAAATAAAACAAAATAAAATCTCTTAAAATAAGAAAAACTTTTAAAGAGATTCCCAACCACCACTACCAGTGTTCATGCTTACACATACTTGTGTGCGCGCGCACACACACACACACACACACACAAATCAGAAGTTCTGGAAGCCACTGTTTTAGTATAATCAAGTTCATATAATCAAAACAGTTGAGTAGGAAGAATAAGCAAGAATGTTTGTAGTGATACTTGGAGGTTAACTAAAAATTAACAGAGCCAGACCCCAAATGGAATGATTATGGTCCAAGAATAACAAGTTGTGTAGGAGTGGAAAAAAGACTTTAAAATGCTGAAGCCTCCATAAAAGTTCAGGGCAAGAAGATTGAATCCTGGGATGGGGATGTGGCTCAAGCGGTAGAGCGCTCGCCTGGTATGCGTGCGGCCCGGGTTCGATCCTCAGCACCACATATAAACAAAGATGTTGTGTCCGCCAAAAACTAAAAAATAAAATATTAAAATTCTCTCTCTCTCTCTCTCTCTCTCTCTCTCTCTCTCTCTCTCCCCTCACTCTCTCTTAAAAAAAAAAAAAAAGAAGATTGAATCCTAAGTATTAAAACCCACTGAAAAAGAAAATAAAGTCATATGTACTAAGCTGGAAACACTCAAAAATCAAGGTTTCACTGAAACTCTCTCCTGAATGGGAGAGAATGAGTGTTGAGACTTTTAGAAAACAAAGAAAAATCTTAAGAAAAAATAGGGATCCCATGGCCAGGCCGTGTCATGATGGAACTACTTAATGGGGAGAAGCATATAATGCAAAGTGTACATTCAAGGGAACAGCTCAGAAGTGATTGCTATTGATTTACTTCTCATAACTAATCCTACTCTTGATAAAGAGACAGACTCTAAAGAAACAAAATCTTGTGGGAGAAAATGTTGTAAGGGTTGAGTGGGAGAAACAGAGAGAATTGTCTTACAGGGAGAAAATAATTTGACAAAATCAACATGAGAGACAAAGATATTGTGCACAAATATTTTCTATGAATAAACATAATAAAAGGAAAACTAATTGTTGGCCACTATTTGAATATAAGCTAAAATTGAGTATTCATATGAAGCGGAAAAAGGATAAATCTGGGCTACAAGAAGTCAGGTGAGGGGTTGAGTGGATGGCTAGGGATTTGGAAGGTGAAATGCAGTTTAATTAATTGAGCCCTGGAGCAATGTCCCAGTCTCTTTACCTATAGTAGCTCATTTTACTTTTGATGTCCCCTCAATGAGGTGATGGTGAAGTGACCTGTCCAAGATCACATAGATAGTAAGTGGCAGAGTTATAATTCAACTCAAATCTGTCTGATATAAACCCTGTCTTCTCTTCATTAAACTATATCTGGAAAGCATATGACAACCCTTTCAATATATTTAGCAGAGTGGAGTCACCAGAAAGTGACTCTGGTCATCTTTCATTTCTCAGCTCCACAATCCCAATGTCATTAAGAACAAGAGGAGTGTTAGGAGTGCTTCAAATCTGTGAACACAACAATGAAAAATTGTTAATAAATTTCTGCATACATAGAAGAAAAGACAGATCTGGGGATAGACAAAGAGGAGGCAAAATACCCCATCTCCATATACACAGTAGTTTAATAGGTGATTGGGTATATTAGTCAGTGTTTCATCACTGTGATCAAAATACCTGACAAGAATCACTTAGAGGATGAAAAAGTTCATTTTGGTTTACAGTTCGATTGGCTGAGTCTATGCTCTGGGCTCAAGGTGAGGCACAACATCTTGGCAGGAGGGTATGGTGGATGAGCACTGCTCCATTCATAACAGCTAGGAAGCAGAGAGAGGGAGACCAAGAAGGTGCTTCAGGGAATATACACCCTCCCAGGGCATGCCCCCATGACCCATCTTCTCCAGCCACACCCCATCTGCCTGTAGTTACCTCCAGTCAGTCCATTCAAACTAGGATTGGCTGATTAGGTTACAGCTATCATGATCCAATCATTTCACCTCTGAAAATTCCTGCATTATCATAGGAGATCTGGGGGAACACCTAATATCTGAACCATAACAATGGGGATGGAATATTTTTAATTTTTAGAAGAGAAGGAAAAAAATGGATTTCAATATAGAACATTACAAAGAACCTCATTATAAAGAAGTAGTCTACATAACAAAACAGTTTCTATTTTTTATCTGGTAGTTCACACTAATTTGAAATTATGAGAAATTGTTGACAAATAATTTGATGCAACAAATTTTTTTTCTACTCTTTAGATTTATATTAATTATCGTTTATAAACAGATTATTTTGTAAGTGTTTATATTATCTCCTTGGAGACATTGTTGAGCTGACATACATAACAAACATTCTTTCATTCACTCTCACATTTGCAATAGCACAACTGGTTTCCTTAACTCCAGTCCAGACTGTCTTGGTTATACTACTCATACTGCTGCCAGAGTAAACTTTGTAAAATGCAAATCTGACAATGTCAGTTCTTTGCTTAGAACTTGTCAATGACACCCCATTGCTGGGGCCTGCCTTTCCAGACTCATCTCTAGTTGTTCCCTCAAGCACTCTTCACTTTAACTGTACCAAATTACTCACTGTTCCCAAAGGGAGGAAAACTGTACTGCCTTTATGCCTGCTATACTCCGTGTCCAAGATGTCTCTTCCTGACTTGTTTTTTTTTTTTTTTTTAACCTGACACTGCTATCTTTCAAACGACATGTCCTTAGTGAAACGTTTCGGAGCCCATCAGCCAGAATCAGCATGAATTTTTTATTCAGGTTTCAGAGTAATATTTCTGAAATCTATATACATACATATATATATATGTATCTATATAGATACATATATATAGCTATATACATACATGTGTCCCCCATCCCACTGAAAATCTCTAATTATATAATACATTTAAGATCAAGGATCTATTAGAATTGTTTCTCATCTTTGTTACCATAGCATTGGCATTCATTCATTTAACAACTCTTTAAATACCTATGAAGTAATAGATATTCTACAGTGTTGGGAATAGTGAAAAACAAGACATGGTTGATTCTCATGTTGGGAAGATTGACGAAAAAAAACCCAACTAATGGGGACTGGAGTTGTAGCTTAGTGGTAGAGCACTTGCCTTGCACATATGAGGCACTGGGTTCAATCCTCAGCACTACATAAAGATAAATAAACAAATACCTAAATAAATAAATATATTGTGTCCATGTACAACCAAGAATATTTTTAAACAAACAAAATAAAACAAATAGCACCAACAAATAAACCTCATATTAATGAGCAAATAAAGTAATGAAATTTTATGATAAGTAACAAGCAATAATACATCATTATTGGAATGTGTTTTTTTTTTAGAGAGAGTGAGAGAGGGGAGAGAGAGAGAGAGAGAGAAAGAGAGAGAGAGAATTTTCAATATTTATTTTTCAGTTCTCGGCGGACACAACATCTTTGTTGGTATGTGGTGCTGAGGATCGAACCCGGGCCGCACTCATGCCAGGCTAGCGCGCTACCGCTTGAGCCACATCCCCAGCCCGGAATGTGTTTTTTACTGTGGTTGTGTTGGGTGCAAACCTATTTTTTTACCTGTCTTTGGTATATCATTAAACTCCATTTTTAGACCTCTTGTAGTCAGGTGGGGGCCACATGATTTGCTCTTGCCAATGGAATATGAGTGACAGAAGCAAGTTGTGTCATGACTTGACTGAGGTGAGTAAGAACAGATGAACCTTGTATTATTCTCTTTCTTTTTTTAATACCTTTATTTTATTTGTTTTTATTTTTATGTGTTGCTGGGAATTGAACCCAGTGCCTTGCACATGATAGGCAAGCACTCTACCACTTAGCCAAAACCCCAGCCCCTGTATTATTCTCTTTCTTGTTAGCCAGAAGTAGAGGATCCAGTGAAGGTCTATGATACATTAGGATACCAGATCACATCAAAGGTGGAGTCTGAATTCCTGAATGACTTTGTATAAAGCTTCTCACTGATCACCTAATTGCAATTTGAGGCAAATATTATTTTGTTTAGGCATTGATATATTAGAGTTCTTTGCCACAACAGACCACCTTGCTGTACAGTGATCATAGCTTTCCATGACCAGAACTAACATAAAAATTTGATACAGACAGCTGGGTATTTCCAAAAAGTGTTTTTCTCCTCTTACAGATTGTCACAAAGAACCTTCATTTCTGTCTTCAATATGTAGGTTATCTAACTCTCCATATCACATGCCCATGGCTCAGGCTGTTAATTTGACAAAGGAAAAGAATCCTGATCTATTTCAGAAAAAGCTTTGTGATTAGGTAAACAAACTTCTAAGTATATCAGTCCTTCTAATGTATAGTTAGCTGATTATTGCCTATAGACACTTTTATAGGACTTTAATCATTTCTATAGTCACTACATGGTATCATATGTCAATTGGAAGTTTGAAGCAAAACACAATGAAAGATTTGACCTCTGTCTTGGTGTAAGGACCCATTTGCTTCAACAGTAACTAGTATGTGTAGAAAGATATATTCTACATGTCAATTAATTAAGCCCAAGCTTTTTCAGTACTTGGTTCATGACATGCAGGTAATTTGTTCAAGCATTACCAATTATAAAGAAACATTTGCTGAGACTGGGACAGAGATAATGTTGTTGCTTCCAAGTTGAGCCACACATGTTCTCAAAATAAAGAACCCAGAATATTGCCTCTAACACACTTTACCTAGGCTGGATCATTTCTCCTGGATGAGAAATTAAGGGTGATTATTTCATGAAGTACCCATGTACCTACAGAGACATGTTAAAAATAGATGAGCTTAATACATTCAGTGAATATTTCCAGTTTGGCATTTGGAAATATGGGTGGGGGTGATGTGGGCCATTTGTACTATTCCGGTGAAAAAGCCCTGAACACAATCAAGGGTTTCAAATTGTTAATTCAATTGAGACTACAATATTTAGAAACTATTAAAAATTTGAAAAATTAATGTCTATAAGTAAGGATGATGAAACATTGACATAAAGGTATAATATTTTTTTCTCATCATTTTCGTTGGGAACAATATGCTGCTTAGAATTCTGTAAGAATATTGTAGAACAAAGCCCCATATTTGATCTGACCTCAGCTAAGAGGAAAAAGGTAGTACTTGGAAACCAAAGTTGACAGGATGTCCAAGGTTCTAAGCTGCTAGAAGGAGTGACAGATTCTTCCTGTTACTTTGATATAGACATTTACCAAAGGACCAAATTTCTACTGGACTCAGTATGCAAATATCTATAGGTCATACTCTGGTCATTTCCAGCATCTTAATCAAAAGTAGTAAACTGGATCATAGTAAAACACACTTACTTGAATCCTAGCTATATCAGTTAGTATCATGTGACAACAGACAAACTAATCAAATCCTCTGATTTTTCAGTTTCCTTATCTGTGAAATGGGGTTAAAAATTCCTATTTGATGGGTGTAATGGTTTAGATATGATGTGTCCCTCAAAGGCTCATGTGTGAAAATGCAAGAATTTTCAGAGGTGAAATGATTAGATTATGAAAGTTATGACTTAATCTGTGTATTAATCCCCTGATATGGATTAACTGCTTAGTAACTGTAAACTGATAAGGTGTGGATGGAGGATATGGGTCACTGGGAGCTTTCCAGTTTATATTTTGTCCCTGGTGAGCAGAACTTGTTCTCTCTCACTTTGCTTCCTGATTGCCATGTCCTGAGCTGATTTCTTTCTTCATTTCCTTTTGCCATCATCTTCTACCTAACCTCAGACCCAGAGCTATGGATGTTGGCCCTCTATGGACAAAGCTCTCTGAAACCATGAGACCCAAATAAACTTTTTGTCCTCTACATTGTTCTTCTTAGGTCTTTTGGTTACTGTGATTCAAAAGTTGACTAAAACAATATTTTTAAAATGTTTAATTAATGCATATTAATTATGTAGAATACTAGGTTTTATTGTGGAATATCCATACATTCATATACCATACTTTAAAATGATTATTGAAAATCATTTGTCTTGCATCATGACTAGCACATTTTGAGAGTTCAATAAATGGTGGATATTAACAATGTGCCCTTCAAAAATGAACTTCTTCCACTTGCCCTTTAGACCATCCTCCTATTCTCAATATCTATAGATTCATACTTGGGTAGTTTTAGCAAATGGGAGTATTGTAGGAGTATTATGAAGCATACATACAAACTTAAGTTATAACAAGTTTATTATTTCACAGTATTCCAAATCAATGCCAGAAAGGGGAATAGACATGTTAATAATTATGATTCCATAACATTTTGTGTTGATAAGTAAATTGCCTTCTTTCACAAAAGGTAAACTTGTCATATTTGATCTTGAACAAAATCACAGATGTGTTTAAAAACCTCAGAGAACAAGTTAAATTATTTAAATTAGATTCCATAACTCTATATTTCATAATTATGAGGATCTGAGGATCTGCTTATTCAAAATTATGTGTAATGGCATGATTGTGGAATTTCCTTGCTAATAAGGATAAAATACTAATAAAAAAATCCATTTTTCATCAGTTCCATGATGCTTATCATGTAACCAATCTCAGTGGCATTATTTCATTAATACCAATTGAAAGGGGACCAAACTTTTATAGTTCAGGTAATAAATTATGTGGGAGAGTTAAAAAATTACAGCTGTAGGAAAACACATCGTTCTTCTGTTTGTTACTACTTCATGAAATAGTTGAATAATTTTTCATTGGCAATCACGATAGATATAAGTTCTACCTGATATCTCTTGTGCAACATGTGAAATCTTCGGGTTTCATCTCCCACCCAGTCAAATCTAGGTGACTGAGCAGGCTTTGACCAGTTTTAATGTCACAGTCACCCAGCAGTGCCTTGTTTTTTATCAGTTGCAAATGTCTCCTCCTGCTTCTGGCCCTGAGGCTTCTCTGATTCTTGGTCAGGGATGTTCCTAGAAGGCATTTGGCACTCAAGCAGGAGCCACATGAAAGTAGGGTAGAGAAAATTAATACCCTGTAGGACAATCTTTAGACAATGCAGAACCCAGCCATCATGGTTAAAGGCAAACCTTTGTTTTAGGTGGATGGTCTTGGGTTACATTTCATGAGATAAATTAGATGTGGCTGACTACATGACTATGCATCTTCAAATTGTTTCTCTGTCCTTTCTTGTTTCATGCCCCCTATCCCTCATTTTTGCCTCTTGCATCACATTCCCAACTAAACTACTTATATATAAACTTTCATTTCATGTTCTGTTTGGGGCTAACCTAGGCTGAGTTATAGGCATATTCGAATACCTTTCATTGCATAAAAAACAACCTTCTGTCGATAAAGGGAAGGCCTTAATACATATGCATATTCATCTCTGCATTTTACATGACTGAAAAATAAAGTGAAATGGTTGTGATTTGTTTAGTCTTATCTATAGTATACATTTGAAGTTTACTTTATGGTACAGGGATCCAGAATAAGGTAGAGACAGATTACAAGGTGCTGATACCATAAAAAGAAATCTCAACATTCTAAAATCAGTGTTGCTCATCTTGCATGGCAAGTCACTATGGTATGTTACCCCAATCATGAATCAGGTGCCTGACAAGGTTAGCCTTTTGACATTTATACTACCATACATAAGTTGGTGACATTTTGACCCCAAGTGATAATGGCTGTGATTCTTGAGTTACTTTATTTGAATCTGGGCAACTTCAACTTGAAGAAGAGGCAGGAGAACATACAAAAATCATTGTTTAGCCAGGTGTGGAGGGGCATGCCTCTAATCCCTGTGGATCCAGAGGCTGAGACAGGAGGATCTTGAGTTCAAAGACAGCCTCAGCAACGGTGAGGTGCTAAGCAACTCAGTGAGACTCTGTCTCTAATAAAATACAGAATAGGGCTGGGGACGTGGCACAGTGGTTGAGTGTCCCGGAGTTCAATCTCTGGTACCAAAAAAAAAAAAAAAAAAAAAAAAAAAAAAAAAAAAAATCACTGTTTAGGAAAGATTCAGCTCAAAGTGAAGGGAAAAGCATGTTTTCTGGGGAAAGTGTCTTCAGAACTATTTCTAATCACCCAGATTACCTATTTTATGAGAACTACTTGCCTCAGGGAAAAGAAACTACAGTTCAACTGTACTAAAATTGCATTTCAAATGCGATAGACATTGAAGTCATGTTATGCTCTTAATGTCTTTAGGATGCTGATAACAACTCTGAGTGTTTGGTAGTAAGCTCCTGTGGCACTGTGTTGAAAGTTTCTGGTGCTCGATGAGAAAAAAAATCCACAATAGATTAACCCATTGAGTGTTTTTTATCGCTGAGATTTTCAGATTGTCACATGAGGGATTTCTTCCTCACTGAAATCCATCCAATTTATGAAAACCTTAATGTGAGTTTGATATCTTGCAAACTCTGGCAGGTCCATCATCACAGAAATCCAAGTAGGATGTGTTTTCTGAAAAAGGTGTCTTGCCCAAATTGGGGTCATCTTCAGGGAGCATGACTTCCAATCTTTTTCTGCATTCTGAAGTTTCTTCCAAGTTTTAGTCCAGAAAACCCCAGAAGAGCTATAGAAATACTAACTGAACTTTCAAGTCATGTGTGTACAAGAAGATTTTTATCAGCTTTTGGGTTGTTTATATTATTTATCAGATCTACTCATTGGAACAATGGAAAATTTAGACAAACCACTTTATATTTGATATAAATGCACAAAAATGCACCTTAAAGTTCAGTGCAATCACAAAATTCAAATTTTAGTTATGTATAATTACAGTGTCTCTGTCCCTTCCTAACTAGATTAAACAGAATAAAAGTGCCATGATACAAAGGATATAGTGCTACAAATTTATTTTTGATACTCTCCCCAAGTCATCTTCATTTCAAATCTAAAATATTGAGAAAATTTGTAGTTCAAATGGTCTAGTAATCCTTGTGTGAATACTTTTTGCCTTTTAAGAAGAGTTGGGAAAGGTCAATGTGAATGTTTTGTCATATTTTAGGATATTGCTAATGATTTTAACACAAGTTCCTTGTGGAGAAGCAGAGGTCTTTCTCTGCAAGAGACATGAAATGTTTATTGCCTTTTTTGTTTGTTTCTTCCTGATAGACATGTCTACACTGCAAGAGACATAAGATCCTGGGTATTTGAAAATTAAACAACAGCAGCAAAGGGCCAGATGCTGTAGTTATAAAAGTTGCAAAAGTATCATAAACACCAGGTGTGCTATATAAATGCACAGGTTTTTTTACCCTGCCATACTATTATCATATGGTTTCAACATCTGTTCGTTCCTGTCCAGGCTTCCCACAGACAGTATTTATTAAAATCAAATACACACTAGCTCTCACTTATGTGCCTTGAGCAGGAAGTGCCACAGTGGCCTTATTATGGAGTGTAAGTGAGCCGATAAAAATTGATTTTTATCAGTAAACGTACAATTATCCTTACAAGCCAATATAGTATTGCCTGGCTTTGGTGTGCCTTCTACTTGATAATTACTCTGTGGTTTCCATTAGAGTGGGGCCAACACAAAAATTCTTTCAGTAATTCCAAATAATTGGAGAATGAAAGGAGAGGTCAATTACATTTTGGATACAGCCTGTATTAGAGACCATTATCTAAAGAACAGTTATTTTCTTATTTTCAACTGGAAGTATACGTAAATATAAGCAGGCATTTACTTAAATATTTCAAATAAATATTTTAGTGAAAGGTCTATCTTATTTTAGTGAAATATTTTAATGAAAGCTCTACACTATAAAATGATATATTAGAAGCAAACAACCTAGTATATAGGAAGTAACAGTGGTTTGAAAATTCAGAACTTTATCCTCTGGTTCCTAATTTGTCCTTGCTGCTCTTTAGGCCTTAGTTTTCTTATCTGGGAAATGAACAGCCTGGAAAATATGTACTATGATTCCTTCCATTTTGAAAATTTATGGCTCTAATGACTCTGTAACTCTTCAATGGCAGAGAATTACTTTTCTCTGGACTTTGGTTTGATAAACTCTTCTGTTTTTATTTTATTTTATTTTATTTTTTTCCATTAACTTAATAGGAAACATCCACATTGTATCTGAGGTGAGGTACCACAAACACCAGACAAGTAGAATTCAAGTTAATGAGTGCTTTGCTAGGTTTTGTTTTATTTTAAAATTATTTAAAAAGAGAAATGCACAATGAACTACCATGTCACTGTTGACTATCTATTTGAATAGGAAAATAAGAACCTCTATCTCATTTCATACATAAAAATAAATTCCAAACAGATGTAAGCTTATGAATATAAGAAAAGTAAGTATCATGCAGACAGGGCTATCTGGATAGAAAAATCAGAAATTCTATCTACCTCAGATCAAAATAAAAGCAAATTCAATGGATGCAAGATTCTGAATGTAAGGGAAAAATATCCAGATATAGCATCCCTGTGGTAGAATCTGTGAAATACTCACCCAGCTGCTGAGATTGCCATCCATAGATAGTCTTCAAATACGTGTCCATTCAGTGATTGCCTCAATTGGAAATGACTGACCAATTGCAGAAATACATAGGCATTCCATCTCAGCCCAACTCAAGAAAATTTTGAATGGCCTTTCTGGACCCAAAGCTTCCCATAGAATCAGCTGAGGTAGTCACTGGCCCAGCAAGGGAACTTAATGTCTTCCTTTTAAGTCTTATGTTTCCTTTTCTCCCATTTGACAAGTGCAGATGGCAAGAACCCATGTTCATAAACATGGAGAAGGTCAGGCTTGTTCTCAGATTCTGTATTATGGGAAACACAATTGCTAGAACATAATAGGATAAAATGTAAAAGAATATCTATTTTTGAAAAAAAAATTGAATTTGGGAAATGTATCCTTAGAAATTAAAAGGCAGAATAAATTTTTAAAAGTGGACAGATACAACTAAATGAAAATTAAAAATTTGTTTCAGTATTATGAAAGACATCCTACAAAAAATTAAAAGACAAGTTTTCTTAGTGGTATATGTATACAATGAAGTACTATGCAGCTATAAAAATGGTGAAATCCTGTCATTTATGACAACATTGAAAGATGAGTGACTCACCCGAGATGGAATTCAACCAAGAGATTTTATTGGGGGGTCTGCCTGAAGGAAAGGCAGAGAGCAGAGAGAGAAGAGGAGGAGGGCAGAAAGAAAGGGTAGAGAGGAGAGAGAGAAGAGGAAGAGGGCAGAGAGGAAGAGAGGAAGAGGGCAGAGGACAGAGAGAAGAGAGAAGAGAGCATGTGCTTACAAGCTTTGGCTTAAGAAGGGTTGCATAGGGGATGTGGTGGGTGCTGATTGTCAGGGTGACTCAGGAACAGCAAGTGGACACTGTGTCCTATGGGGATTGGTCAAGAGGAAACCTTTGAATTCAGTGCTCTTGGCTTGGCTCTTGGCTTGGTGCCCTTTGGAGAGGAGGGGGAGGGGTAAGGGATTCAGTGATGTTTTTGTTTTTGTGAGAAGGGGAAGTCTCCCACACACCCAATATTCCTCCCTTTTTGTTTTTGTGTTGGAAGTAGATTGACTAGGGTGACGAAACTTCTCTGGCTACTTCCTGCTGGAGAGGGACATGTGAAGGAAGGGAGGGATGGTCAGGGTGCGGGTACAAGAGAAGCATCGCTGAAAAGGCTGGGGTGCTAAAGATGTGAATTTCCTTGGGGCCAAAATTGATGAAAGTTCCTCGAGGCCATAGGTCATGGATAGTCTCCATCCAATCCTTGTCCCTGCAAATGGGGGGAGTCAGCCAGCTGTCCTGTTGGAGGGCCTCGGCGAACTCCTCGATCCAGGTGTGCTACTTGATGAGCCTAAGAACACCAAAGATACCTGAAGACAAGGAGAAGAAGAGGGAAGAGGAGACACCACATTAGCTTCTGGCTGGAGGCCCAGTGAGAGGGACTTGCTAAGAAAAGACCAGCGGTCAGGAGGAGGCACACGAAAGTGAATGGGCCTAGAAACCCTGGGTGACAGGCTAGTGAAGTTCCTACTAAGATGTCCCTTCCCAATAGGGGAATGGGGCATTGGGGCATTACCAAAAAAACTGGTGGGAGAAAGGATGGTGGTGAAACCTACAAGAAAGCATGGTGGTTTTAAGGGGAAAGATTATTTGTCCCCCTACCCCGACAATGGGGGAACAGGATGGAATAGTGGGTCCCCAAAACTCCCTCAAAACTGAATAAGTAGCCCCTGTGTCTAAAAGGAAGTTAATTGGACGTCCATCCACCATAATAGTGACCCTGGGCTCCTGAAAGGTGATGGTGGTCATCAGGGAGGGAGTCTCAAGGCCCTTTCAGTCATCTGTTGCAGATCAGGGTCTAGGCTTGGGGCAGATCCAGCTCCCCTTTGGGGCTGGGGCAGTCCATGATCCAGTGACCCCTTAATTGGCATTTAGTGCATGGACGCATAGGTGGTCTGGGATTTGGCCACAGTCATGCTCAGTGTCCCTCTGTCCCACACTTAAAACAGGGCCCAGGGGCCATCTTTGGTGGTGGGTGTTTGGCTGGAAAGGAAGGGGCCTGAAGGGGCCCATGGGGTAGGTCCCTGTAGAGCATGTGCCAGCATCTGGACATTTTGCTTTCTGGCCTTCTCATCCCAGTTGTGGTTCACCTTAAAGGCTGTGGCCAGGACTTTAGTTTGAGAGGTCAAGGGTCCCTGTTCCAGTTTTTAAAGTTTCGCCAGAATGTCGGGGTAGTTCTGGGAGAAGTAGGTCATTAGGAGCTGTCTGCCATCGGAGGTCTCAGGGTCTAAATTAGAGTATTGCTGGAGAGCCTTAGTCAGTCTATCTAGGAAGGTGGAAGGTTTCTCGTTTTTTTGTCCAAATTTATTTCTTGGAGTTTTCAAAATTTATCGCCTTCTGAGCTGCCTCTCTGGCAACTAGGCAGGTAGAAAATTGGTCCCTCAGGGCTAATCCTGCCTTAGGCCAGGGTGGTTTGATGGACTTAATCAGCATAATTATGGGCTTGTTCCCAGACCCGCCTGCCTTCCTCTGGGAGAAGGGTATTGGCCAGGATCATGTAAATGTCAAGAAAAGTGAGACTATGGGCTTGGAGTAGGTACTGAAACTCCTTTATGTATGAGGCAGAGTTGGTGGTGTAGGAACCAAGCGTTTTTCAACTGTGAAAGGTCTGCCTTGGAGAAGGGCACGAGGACCCTAACAATCCCTTCCTCCCCAGCAACCTCTCTCAAAGGAGCCATAATTGAAGTAGGGTGTGGCTGGAAAGACTGTGCGCTGAATGGAGACACAGAATGGTGTTGGGAGGACTGAAGGGGGAGGTGGGGGCAGGGCCTGAAGGAGGAACCCCAGAGGTGCGGGGACTGGTGCAGAGGAGGGAAGAGGAGAGTGCAGGGAGGAGCTCTTGGTAGTGGCTTGAAATCCATGGATGAAGAGGCAGAAAGAGGCCAAGAGAACATGCTTTGGGTTGCAAGAAGTACATAGAGATGGATTCGAGCAAAGGAGGATTTTCGATCACACACAATAATTGTAGAGTGTTAGACCAGGACGCAAGAAAAGACCACTGACGCCAATTAAAATCAAATTAAAGCAAGCTTATTATTTCGACTGGCCGGGCTGCCTTTCCCTCCCAAAACGGCGGGAACAAGACAGCAACCCCACCTTTCCTATAGCCCAGCTTTATAGCCCAGAAAGTTACACAAAGGGGGGTTACAGATAACAGAACTCTGACAAGCATCACACTAATGGTAGTTTACATTTTTTTTTTTTTTGCTGGCCCCAACATCAGAATTTATGAGGACCATTAGAGCCTCAGAGAGGGTCTTTGTCTGGCCAGGGAAGGCCAATATTTATGAGATGTCACTAAAGTTTCAGAGAGGGCTGCTCTCTGGTCAGAGAGCCAGGCATGGGTGAGTTCAAGGCACGGGCAGGCATACCAAGCAGGTTCAGAATTTGCAGTTATTTATAGTAAAGCCGAAATTAGCTTTTCATGGCTTTGTGGCAAGATGGCTCCCAATTTTAATAAAAGATCAGGTTGGGTCTATCATAGAGATCCCGCAAAATGGCGGGGTTGGCAGAGAGGAGGCACCCCCCTTGGGTCTGTGAGGAAGGGTATGAGATGTTGACTGCAGAGGAGTCCCGCTCAAGCCAAATATCAGAACGAGACCTCAGGCCGGGGATACAGTCGTTCCTGGAGGGCCCTGGGAGCTATGGGTCACCTGGCGCCAGGGTTTCCGACAGAGAGGGGGAAAGAGGAGACCCACACTTGAGGAGGGGAGGTGTTATGCTCGAATTCGGGATCCCTAAAAGACCACCAGAGATTAAGATCCATGTAAGCAGCAAAGAGGTGTTTATTGTGAGCTAGCTCGGTCCTCTGCGCACACACACAGCAACTGGTGACGCTGAGAGGCCAGGAGCCCAAGGTTTGCAGCAGTTTTATACACTCTTTGGGGAAGGCAGGGATTTCACATACATCCTAGCATCTCTTAGCAAAGCATCACACACCATGGGAAAAACATAAAACAACTCTAAAACATGATTAGCACATTCACTGGTGGGAACAAGTTGCGTAGGGGTGATTGGTTACTACAAGAGGGGGATTTGTTTGAACTGATTGGTTTAAGCCACGAGGGGAATATGTGCTGAACTACATGGTTTTCCAACATGTTATCAACCACCATAAACTACTGGAGGGTCATCTGACATCCCAGGTATTTTCCCTCTCTCATGCTGATTGGTGGCTGCTAGGGGGTTGCTATGGGTCCCCACCTAGCCTGACTGAGTCAGGGACACCTGGTGCCCCAGATCTCTCCCGTTATTTGAAGATAAAGAACTCAGCAGGGTGGGTATGTGCCTAGGAGTGCTCTGTGGGTCTTTTCAAGGACAAGGGTCATGCCCCCTTCCTTGGACAGGCTTTGCTCTGAGGTAGAGGCTGGTTTCTCAGAGGGGTTTGCCAGTTCTCAAGCCAGCCGAGGCCTGTTGGAAAGGGAAGACTCCAAGAGGACCACTGCGATGGTGAAGGTCTGGGTGGGGTGTATTCCTCCCCACGACACACCACAGGGGCTGCTGGATGATCAAGGGCCAGTTCCCTGTTACCGTGCCTCGGTGGGTTTAGGAGTCTGGAGAGGGGGACTCACCAATTTGTAGGCCAATGGTGGATGCGAAGTAGGCGATGGAGAAGATGGGCGCAGGTTGGCCTCCCTTCAGGTGGTAATCTTCAGCGGGATGAGGGTCCTGCTAAAGGCAGGGGAGCCCCATCCGAGTCAGGGCACCAATGAAAGGTGAGTGACTCACCTGAGACAGACATTCAACCAAGAGATTTTATTGGGGGGCTGCCCGAAGGAGGGGCAGAGAGAGAAGAGAAGGAGGGCAGAAAGAGAGAGAAAGGGTAGAGAGAGGAGAGAAAGAAGAGGAAGAGGGCAGAGAGAAGAGAGCGTGTGCTCACAAGCTTTGGCTTAAGAAGAGTTGCATAGGGGACGTGGCGGGTGCTGATTGTCAGGGTGACTCAGGAACAGTGAGTGGACACTGTGTCCTATGGGGATTGGTTGAGGAAACCTTTGAATTTGGCGCTCTTGGCTTGGTGCTCTTTGGAGAGGAGGGGGAGGGGTAAGGGATTCCATGATGTTCTCTGAGAAGGGGGAGTCTCCCACACACCCAACATTTATAATGAAAGCAATTTAAAAGATAAGGAATAAAGTATACAAGATAAATAAGTTTTGATGCTTTTCATTGATTTGTATGGCTTTGTTATTACTATTCTATGATTTTACACTTCTGCTACTACTAGAAACAGTCACTTGGAATTTTCTTTAGTCCAAAGCCCTCTAATGTGTCCATAGAATTCCATTTTTCTGAAAATGATCTAATTTACATTACCTAATTTCACTCCATCCTAATACTCTTTCACACAAATGTCTTGAAAACCAGGTAAGTGAAATGGGTTACTGAATCTTACAGATAATAATTTATATTTTAAAATTTCCAGATTGGAGTTCACAGGATTCATTTTATTCCCCCCAACGGCTATGGTCATCTAAAAATGAATGAAATATTTAAAAGATGGGAATGAGCTCTGAAAAGTGGAAAGTTAGGGTTTCAGAATATGAGAACATCCCTGGAGCAATTTCTTCACAGAATAGTGTAGAAACTTGGAAATGCCGGTGGTGAACTGGGGATATTCAGACAACTTTGTGCTATATAAACCAGTTTAAAATAAGTCAGTATGGGGAGGTGAAGTTTACACCTTCATTCTTTGCTTTCTGAAGCTTAGTTAAAGCCTTCAGCCTCTAGCAAAACCCCCTGCTCTTTTGAAGTTCTTGCCCTTCAGCTAAGCCACAAACAGTTTCTCCTCTGGTATTTTACGTACTGACTTTCTGCCTGGTATCTCAAATTCAGCGGAGACTCTACCTTGTGGCCTTCTATTCTGTCATCTGGAGACTTCAGTGTTCCTTTAGATAATCCTTGCAACTTTACATTGGAATGTACATTGGAAACACCAGTATAAATTTTCACAAGCACATAATCCCTGAGTTCTACCTACTGCATCAGAATCAAATCAGAGTGAGGGCTATAAGGTCCTTGCTTAACATCTGGATGGCTATCTTAAGTGACAGCAGCAATTTTAAGGAAAGAGTTTCACTTTCCTGCCCAAGGGTGTTTCTGAGGAAGGCCTACCACTCCCTCATACCAACCTAAACCTCCACCACCTGTATTAGGGCCTACTCAGCTCTGATTCCTGACACTGCCCTATAAAAGTCCCAGAACCCAAGCCTGTTTTGCCTCTCTCTCTGTTACAGAGATATGGCCTTTATTTGTCAGCCCTGAGGAATAAACTCTCCTATGTATGTCAGCCTGGTTTCCGCCTTTCATTTCTCGCTTACCTGTCTCTGGTTCCTCACTTTCCTTCAGGGCCTCAGCTTCTGTAACTTTGAAAACCAATGATTCTGCTGATAGGACTGTGACTATCTAGTAGCCCTGCATTTTGCCTACCTCTATGTCTGCATTCAATCTCCATGGCTGTGAGGTAGACATTTTCATTACTTAGGACCCCACCACATAGGAAATCTTAAACTCCATTTGGGAGGCTGAGGCAGGAGGATCAAGTTCAAAGTCAACCTCAGCAACTTAGCAAGACCGTGTCTCAAAATAAAAAATAAGAAGGGCTGGGTGGTCAAGCGCCCCTGGGTTCAATCCCTGGAAAAAAATCAAACAAACAAGAAAAACAACAACAACAACAACAAAAACCCGAGGCAGTGCCAAGACCCCTTTTTCAAACCCCAATTCTTATAATCATACCAGAAAGATTTCAGACTGTTACTGGAGTAACAGGCATGAGTGTATTAGAAGGGATAAGAAAGGGAAAGGAAGACATTCCCAAGAGAAAGAGTTGGTCCTCTTAGAGAGGATAAGGACAGGGAGCATCTCCTGCATTCTAGGTTTATTTGGGGTCCCCAGGAAGTTTCCAGAGATTTCTGACCAGGTTTTCCTCTTGACTTTTGACTGACAGCAGGGTGACATTAGACTTTCAAGTCCCCACTGTGCATGACAACTCTAGGTCACTTTCACCCATGTTGGTTCTAATTTGATTCTATTCTTACATATTTTATAATTCAGGGTAATTATTTTTATCTTCCTGAGTTCTGGGATCTGGTCTGTATAAGTGTCACAAGAGTACCCCTTCAGGATAACTTGTGTGTTTATTATGGAGATTTCAGGGCCTGCACCCCTCCTGAAGATAACAGGTAATGTGCTGAGGAATGTGACATATCCTGTTGACATAAGCCAGGCAGGGTTGCAGGTAAATTGCTTCTTGGAAACAAAGCATATGAGGGTCAGCAAAGCCAGCCCAGTTTATAGAATTAGTCCTTTAAACTCATATTCTCACCAATCTCCTCTGTCTGTTCCCAATCAATTCCCTGTCTTTTCCCAACCCTTTCATTCTCCACACAGTAGCTGGAGTAGCTTTTTCAAATGCAAATTCCAGAACTTGACCACCTCCCCCACCAAACTGCCTTGCTTAAGCCTTTAAATGGCTCCCCATGGCTCTCCAGATAAAGCCTAAACTCCATAACATGCCATACAAGATCAGCTATAGTTTGTGCCCTGTAAATATTTTTTAATAATTATTTTTTAGTTATAGGTGGTCACAATAACTTTATTGATTTATTTTTGTGGTGCTGAGGATCGAACCCAGTGCCTCACGCTTAGTGCTCTACCTGTGAGCCACAACCCCAGCCCCCCCTGTGAATATTTCTGCTCCCAGCTCCTGCCTCTCCCTCTTTGGAACTCTGTGCTTCATCCACACTGAGATGATTGTACGTTTCGTCATACTCGTCATGAGTTTCTTATTCATGAATGTGTGCTCACTATTTGGAATGCCCTCAGCTCCCTTTGCAAACTTGGCTCCTATTTATCCTTTAAAGACTTGTCTGCAGAGGCACCTCTTCCCTGATGAAGTCTCAAAGGTGACAGTTTTAAAACTCAAATTCTCTATTCACTTTATAATAAATTTGGTACCTGAACCCTGGGTAATATTGAAATATTAAGAAATCAGATACTGGGGCATGCTGGTTGTATATCAATCCTGTTCAGACCATAAAATACCTTAATATTTTAAAAGATTTTCTCCTTTCCTGTCTCTTCTTCCTTCCTCATTGGCTCCACTATCACCAAAACTCTGAACAATTGAGCTGGGGTGAATCAGTAGTTGAAATCTTCAATGTACAATAGAAACTTTGAGGTTTAACCTTTTCTATCCTTATGCAACATTGCCAACAGGTTTCAACAGACCACTTCCATAGTCTTGCCTGCCCCATCTTGGTGATCAGTGTCCTTACAAAGGTAGGCCCTGGTTAAGCAATAAATTCTTTACACATGAATAAATCAAAACACAAAGTCAGTATATTATACAATGATGCAAAAGAGATAGGTTGTATTGAAATTAAAATTTCAAGTTAGGAATGTGTTTCCCTTTCTCTAGCTATTGGCATATATATATCTGCCTGCCATACGTATTATCTCTTTATTCATGTTGTTTGAGGTATTACTAGATCACATAGTATTTGCTCAATAGATGTTTGTTGGCTGACTGAATGAAAAGAAGGATAGAACTGAGCTACACCTCAGCCCTTTTTGTTTTTTGTTTGAAACAGGGTCTTGCTAAATTTCTGAGGCTGGCTTTGAATTTGTGATCTTCCTGCAGCAGCTTCCTGAATCTCTAGGATTATAGGTTTGTGCCACTACACCTGTCTGATAGACCATTCTTTTTTTCCCAATATCTTTAATTTATTTATTTATCTTTTTATGTGAACCTGAGGATATAACGCAGGGCCTCACAAGTGCTAGGCAAATGCTCTACCACTGAGCCACAATCCCAACTTGATAGACCATTCTTCAGTAGAGATGAGCAATTATTATTTGGTGGAGGAATATACAAACTAAGAAGAGTGTTATAGTAAGAAAACTACAACAGTTGGAGGGAGCAATTTAAAGTTGAGTTGAAATTCTTTAGTATTGTTATCTCAAGTATCACAATAAGGAATTCATTCTTTTGTACTGTGAAAACTCGCTTGTGTGATACCTAGCATGTAATCCCAAACCGTTTGCATGCTGCTCAAAGAATTGTTCTGCATATAGATTGGTTTGTGTGCCCATATGTTTCAAAATTCAATTTAAAGGAACAGCTGAATTAGTCAATAGGATTGAAGCTTCTCTTCTACATTTAGTTTAGGTGAAGAGGAAGCAGCCTGTATTCATTTGTACGTTTAAAGAGGAAAGCTGGGGGGATATTTGATGCATGTCATACGAAGGAAAAACTGAATATTTGCATTTTCCCTGTTTATCGTTGTTTTCTCCCTTGCTTGCTTTCTGTATTGCAGATGTTGTGGCTATTTCTTGATGATTTTCAGGCTGCAGTTCATTAAGATTACTGCAATTGGTGTCTCTGTTGAGGGTTTTACTACTATCTTTCACTAGCAGGCACATACGAGGTGAATATGCTTTTAAATCATAGTTATGCTCACTTCAAAATTCTAACAGTTGGATTATCTGACTCAGTACTGTCTCTCCTGTGAAATAAATAAATTAACCCCCAAATCTCTTTTGGAGCAAAGCCTAAATCACTGTTCTAAACAATTTTTCTAAGTTAAAATACAAAGATTTCTGTGGTGCTGTTTTAAACACACTAAAAATTGTGAATTTAAAATATTGAACAAATATTAGACACACTCAGCCATAAAATAAAACTGTTTTATAGTTCCCCATCACTATCTTTTCACATGCAGGTTAGGTCTCTTCATTGATCGGCTTTCTTTTATTACAAGGTGTTCTGGGAGAAACAAAGCAATCTCAAGCACCACAAAGGTCAAAGGAACCATGAACTTGTGGATTAAACTTGCAAAAATGTTGCATTGATGAGGACTTTTTGTCTTTCTTGGCTTCTGGTAAATCTCAATTTGCAAATTAAAGCAGAACCTTTAAGGCCTTTCTGATATCAGCTTGAATTCAAAATGGGTTACATTCTCCAGATTCCTTTAGCTGATATTCTAACTCACTGTGCTCAGGTTCAAAGCTGCCAGAATGTTTTTCATTTTGTAAGTGTCAATGGAGCCCTTAATCCTCTTCAAATTGGTTAAATAAGTCAGTTTGGGAAGTAGTGTCACGGGAAGGTGTAGCATGGACTTGGAACTAAACAGATTTAGCGGAAATTAGTTAGGTTCTCCTGAGAGGGTAGGGCTGCTTACTATAACCAGTCACACCTTGGGAGTGATTGGTAGAGGATGAAAAGCAAAATGCCTCTGAACTTCTCAATCTAGATTTCTGTATGCAACTTAACTCAGCCTTAGCTCTTGTGCCTGCCCATCTCCATTTTTAGAGCCAAAGATGATTTTTTAATATACAAATTCTGTTGCAGGATCAGAATTAGAAAGATAAGCAGATGAATAGAACTTTGCTTTACAGAAGACAGAAGAGGAAAGGAGAAATGGGAACAAAGGACATACTTGCACAAAGGTGCCTTTCTTACCTTCAACATTTTGTCAACACGTTAGGATCTTGTACTGATTGGTTCATATTGGACAAGGAAGACTCATATTCTTGCATTGAAAAAAGGCAAATCTACATGAATGGGAACAATGTTATCAGGAAAAATTGTAAGAGGAAATCTGAGCTACTTGTGATGTATAGAATCTTTTACCTCAAGGGTCAGTAAATTGTGGTCTGACTATTTAGTAAATAAAAATTTATTGAAACACAGGCATATGGGGAGAAAAGTACTCTCATACATTGTTGGTAGGACTGCAAATTGGTGTAACCACTACAGAAAGCAGTATGGAGATTCCTCAGAAATCTTTGAAAGGATACACCATTTGACCCAGTTGCCGCAGTCTGGCTGGGCACAAAATCACGAGCCACCACACACCTTGTAGATTCAAACAGCAACTCTTTATTCCCGAACTCACACCGGCACTCTTCACACACATTCTGGAGAAATCCACACTTCCACTGGGCTCTGTATCCCAAAATACTCTCTGAATCCCGCGAGAACTCAACGGGAACTCAAGGAGCGGGCGGGAAGCCTGAGGCAGCAGGATACGCCCTATTCCCAGCAGGATACACCTTAAACCTGGAACTGCCCTAAACCCAAGGAGAGTCCTAAACACTGATCCGCCCTAAACCCGGATCCGCCCTGGTCCTTGAGCAAGGTCACCTTACATGCAATGTCACTGCAAATAACCTGGGTCATGCCATGCGTCATTCCTACTTGGCAATGGCTCTCAGCACCCAGTTATCCCACTTCTTGGTTTATACCCAAAGAACATACAATCAGCATACTATAGTGACACAGCAACATCAGTGTTTATAGCGGCTCAATTTTCAGTAGCCAAGCTCTGGAAATAAACTAGGTGTCCTTCAATAGATGAATGGATAAAAATAAAATGTGGTATATATACACAATGGAATATTACCCAACCATAAAGAATGAAATTATGGCATTTCCCAGTAAGTAGATGGAACTGGAGATTATCATGCTAAGTGGAATAAGCCAATAACAAAAAACCAAAGGCCAAATATTCTCTCTGATTTGTGTTTGCTAATCCCAAACAAGAGAGGTTGGGGAGGGGAATAATAGAAATCCATTGAACTAGACAAAAGGAAATGAAGGGAAGGGAGGGAGCCTGGGAATAAAAAAGGCAGTAGAATTAATTGGACATAACTTCCCTAGCCTTGTATTTGTATACATGACCAGGGTAACTTCATATCATGTACAATCACAAGAGTGGGAACCTAAATAAATTTATACTTTATGTTTGTGTATTCTGCCATATGTATTCCACTGTCATGTATAATTAAAATAAAAATAAAAATATTTAAAAAAAAGAAACACAGACATGCTTATTTGGTAGCTGGTTTACATATTGGTTTTCTTTTCTAAATTTGTTTTTTTAGATATACATGACACTATATTTTGGCATATTATGCATACATGGAGTATAACTTATTCTAGTTAGGATTCTGTTCTTGTGGATGTATTTGATGTGGAAATTCACAGTGGTGTATTCATATATGAACATAGGAAAGTTATGTCTAATTCATTCTACTGTCTTTTTCTATTCCAACTCTCCCTCCCCTCCCTTCATGCCCCTGAATATCTGTCTATCTCCCTACCTTGTTGTGTGTTAGCATTCACATATCAGAGAGAACATTCAACCTTTGGTATTTTGTCATTCAGTTATTTCACTTAGCATCATAGTCTCCAGATCCATCCATTTACCAGTAAAAGTCATAAAGTTGTTCTTTCATTTCTTTTTCTTTTTCTTTCTTTCTTTTTTTTTTCTTTCTTTTTTTTTTTGTATCAGGAATTGAACCCAGGGACACTCAACCATTGAGCCACATCCCAGAACTTTTAAAAAAGGTTTTAAAAATATATATATTTTTATTGAGACTGAGTCTTGCTAAGTTGTTTAGAGCCTCAGTAAGATGCTGATGCTGGCTTTGAACTTGTGATCCTCCTGCCTCAGCCTCCCAAGTTACTAAGATTACAGGTATATGCCACTGTGGCTGGCAAGTCATTCTTTTTTATGGTTGAGTAATATTCTTTTGTGTTGATTTACATATTGTTTATATCTCCTTTTAAGTAGTTATGGTAGATACTATATGTTCCACAATGTTAAAATATTTACTGCTTGGCCCTTGACAGATAGTTTGCCAACCCTGTCCTATGCAGCAGAGATCCAAAAGCCATGCAATGGTTCTGTGAAGTGATCAATAGATTTGATCACTTTGAGGAAACATTTATAGTTTATAATATAAAGTTTAAACTAAAAAATTGTAGCAGTATATTAGTTGTTAATCGATTTGGTAAATTTATATCATATATACTTTTTATCAATATAAATAACTTACATTATTGATTTATTTTGTTGTGTTGCACAGATTTTGTAGTCACTGGAAATGTATAGAAACAAAGTTGCTATTTGGCTTTTTTTTGGTATCAAAAAAACATTTTTTGGTCTAAAATGCTAATAATATTATCAATACTCAGCATTCATCAGACATCCACTTGGTATAGAACTCTGTTCCAGGTCCACTGGGAGGAGGGGAGAGCCCTAAAGAAGCAGATGATAGTATAACTAAGAATCTTACCAAATACTCTAGTTAAAAAGCTGTTACATATTCCTGCATTGATTTCTGAAAACTCATGAAGTACAAATGAAATTAAATGAAAAGAGCTCAGAATCTAGAATCAAAGGATAAGGGATAATTTGCCTGTGTGTCAGTCACCTGGATGCTTTTGCAGGTCTTGAGGCTGTGAATTTACCCTGATTCTCTTGTTTTAGGAACTGGTCTAAAGATAGAATTTATACTCTGGCTTTTGAATTTCATCTTGCTGACTCTTGCCCATCACTAAATGTTTTGAGATTATTTTAGAATTTTTACTTAAATTTTAATGTAGCAATGTTTCATTCTGACATTTTATTTCCTGAAAAAATATTGTATGAGCTGGAGCAGTTTGCACATACCTGTAATCCCAGTGGCTTGGGAGGCTGAGACAGGAGGATCACAAGTTCAAAGCCAGTCTCAGGTACTTAGTGAGGCCCTAAGCAGCTTAGTGAGACACTGTCTCAAAATAAAAAAGTAAAACAGCTAGAGATGTGGCTCAGTGATTAAGTGCCCCTGGGTTCTGTCCCTGGTACCCCTTTCCCCACCAAAATTAAAGGAATGAGCATATGTCTTCATCCAAGTGATAGGTCACAGTCCTAAATGTAGCTTTAGAGGCTATCCAGAGTAAAGACTTCTCAAACACTGATTTTCACATGAACAATGTGGGGATCTTAAAATGCAAATTCTGATTGAGTTGGTCTGGAGTGGGTCCCAAGAAGTCTGCAGAATAGACTTTGAAGAGCAAAGTGCTCCAGGATCAGCTGGTGAGAATTTGCTCTGCAATCTCTTTGAAGGTTTTCCTCCAGCTTCCAGATGAACACTCCTAATTTACACTAAGGACTCACCATCTTCAAGGCAACCTACTCTGCCATTTAGAACCCCAGTGGTTGGAAAACCTTTATATTATCAGTTATAACTTGTGAAGTTTTTCTGATGAATTCAACTTCTTGTGAATTCAATAGTGGTTTGTATTGAATTGCCACTTTTGAGTCATCGGCCAATTCTCTTTTTTTCTTGGTCAAAATTAATCCCACCAGGAGACTCTGTGTCATAAATTGCTGTGAAAGTTTTTGTCTGAGGAAGTGAGCAGTGTTGGGAGGTAGGATTTGAAGCTTCACTTGCTGACTGACTACTGTTCTTTCCCCATATGCTGTTTCTTTTGCCTTCTTTCTTTTCTTCTGAATGGAGAACATATCACATGCACACTCTATCATATGTATACATTAATACTTTTTGGAGGGTTTTATGGTGTGGATCTTGAATGTCCCCTAAGGCCCATGTGTTAAGGCTTGGTTGTCAGTCTATGGCACTATAGGAAGGTAGTAGAACTTTTAGGATGTAAGGCCTAGTGGAAAGAAGTTAGGTCACTAGAAGTGTGTCCTTGAAGGGGATATTGAGACCTTGGCCCTTTGTTTCCCAGCTGTCAAGAGGTGAACAGACCTTCTTTGTCAAGAGCTCCCTATTGTCATGTTCTGTCTCATCACAGGCCCAAAAGAGACAAGGCCAAGTGACCATGAACTGAAACCTCTGAAACCATGAGCCAAAATAAATCCTTCTTCCTTACAAGTTGAGCATTTTAGGTATTTTGTCACAGTGTCAGAAATCTGACTAACATTGACTTCAAAATAGTACGATATTTGACCTCAGTGGTATGTTAGTAAATATTGAACAATAGGCTCTGGAATTGAGGGTGCAAAATAGTAGCATTTACAGATAGTGTAAACACTCCCATCATGACCTATTTTAAAATTGCCAATCATTTAATTAGCTTTCAAAATTCCTGAAAATTTAATAGCCAGTAGGACTCTAGCATAGCTCCATTTGATCCCACCATAGCAAATGATGGTTAACATTTATAGAACATTTAAGAAGCACAATGTTGCAAGTCTTACATATAGGCCTCTAGCAAAATTGAAAGGAGACCCCATTCATTCATCCAACAAGTTACTGAATTTCTTTGTTGGTAGATGCCAGAAAAATAAAGATGAATGTGAAACAACCTCTGCCCTCAAGCAATTCATGGAGTCTAGAAGGGGAGACAGATACATAAATAGATAAATTATACTGTAACATAATAAATAATAGAGCAGAATAGTTGTGGTAACTGCTTTAGTACCCATTTTGGTCCCTGCTGGGAGTAAAGAAAGCTAAAGGAAGACCATTTTCTTTACTTTCTTGAAAAAATCCATGCTAACTGTCAAAAAACATTTGTGAATATTTTTATGTAGATATATTTTATATTGAATAGAATTGAAGAGTATACCAGTTCCTTTAGAAAGAAAATTGTTGACATGCATGTTACATCTTAGAATTGGGTCTAAATTATCTGTCATATAAACTTCAGAAAGAGAATATGGAATATAGACAAGGAACCTTTGAGAACAGACAATTTGCAGACCTCAAGAGTACTATCCTATTCAAATTCAATTTCATTTTAGAAAGCTTGAAGGCATCAGACAGTTAAGAGATTAAAAAAGGCAAGTATTAACCTTTTCAGTTAGCATCTCATTTAAGCTGTTGAACCTGAGAACAGTTTGCAGGATTCTAAATCTCTCTTAAAATTAAAGATAAAACAAAAGAAGTAAAAAGCAATCAAACACCAAAAAAAGCAAAACAAAAAAATTAAACAAATCAGGGATAGCAGAATGGTTCTCCTTCCTTGTCCAATTCATTATAACCACTGCTTACTTAACATTTTATTGCATCAAGTCCCTCCTGTAAGTAGGATAGGTAGAAATAATGAAATGCCATTTTATTTTTCTCTCAGTCTTCTTTACCTCAGTACTCTCTTTGTCCATCACTTTTATATTGGCTTACACAGGCCAGAATTATATTTTAGCATTATAGTCAGGGTGTGAAAACAGGGTATGGGTTGCATCAAAAACCAATCTTGATGTGACAGAACGTTGTGCCAGAAAACAAAGTTGTTATGCTTCTTTCTCTGCTGTCTGCCCTATGTGGGCCTAGCATGAGTGAGGTGATGATTTAGTGCAGAATTCTTGATATTTCACAAGGAACCCTACTGAGAAAGCTTGCTTTGGTTTCTCATAGGATTATAGAAGACAGAATGAAGGATGACACTTTGAAAGGAGAACAGTCAGGGACCTAGTAACCAGTCACAACCTCCTAATTCCTTTCAAGGCCTTGGGGTACTCTGCCAAAATTTTTAGGTACAAAAGGACAGTAAGGCTTTATATTTTATACAGAATTAGGACAAATGGAGAAAAAAAAGTAAATGGGAATTCAATGATTATTTGATGATCAAGTTCTTTAAGTAGATATATTCTTATGTTATGAAATTATTTACCTTTATGTTGACTTCAATTTCCCATTCTATTCTACCTTTTTATAGCTTTGTGTATAAGAACAAACCTCTGGGAGTTCAAGAGTAAACAGAGACTATCTACTTGCAGAATTGGATATTTGCTCATCCTAACTGGGCCATTTAATAATGACTATTTGGTTACCACTTGGATTTCATTGGAATATCTGAAAAAAACATGTGAAGCCATGTAATTTTAAAAAAATATCGTGTGGGATATTTTTTGTGTGTATTCATATCATGGCAATTTGAATGGGGCTCAGAAGTAGTGATTTGCTCCCTTATGACTGAAATAAGAGAGTGAGAAGAAGCCTTTCAAAGTTAAATGATCCTCTTCCCAGGTCATTACTTCCCCTCCATCTCTCTGAAGCTTATGTACCTACAATTCACAGGGTTCAGAAACCTTCTCCTACTCTATTCTTATTACAGCTGCCTGAGCCCAGGCTTTTTTCATATATCACTTGGGGTAGAGCAAAAACCTTCTAACTGATCTCTCTGCTTTCAGTCTTTTTACAACTCAAATCCTTTCTTTATACAACAGCCAGACTAGTTTATCTAAAATGTAAAGCTGAACATATTATTCTCTCTTTCAAAATCTTTCAATAGCTGCCATTTTCTTACAGTACAAGGTCAAAACCACTGCTCAGGGCCTACAAGGCCCTCCATAAATTCATCTTTATGTACTTCTCCAGCATTACTCCTTAGCGGTGATATATTGTTTCTATGTCTCCACACACACCATAGTGTCTTGTACTTTATTTGAACTTATCTGCACTTTTAGAAAACAATGCAAAAGTTCCTCCCCCAGCAGAAAGAATGGAGTTTGCTTCTGTGGATATCTTAATCCATCACTTTTTAATTTATACAGAACACATCCGTGTTGTTGCATGTATTGGTAGTTCATTCCTTTCTATTACTGACTAATGTTTCATTGTATGGGTGTAGTTTATTCTGTTATCTATTTCCCTGGTAAAGCACATTGGGTTGTTTCCAGTTGTGAGTAATTATGAATGAAACTGCAATGAGCATCCTCAAGCAAGATTTTGTATGAACACAGATTTTCATTCCATTGGACAGAAGCCCAGGTGTGGGATTTCTGGATTGCATGGTAAATGTAAATTAATAAGAAGACTGGCAAACTGTTTTCCAAAGTGGCTGTATGGTTTTGCATTCCCACCAACAATGAATGAAGATTTGGTATGATCAGTAGCTTTAATGTGAGCCATTCTCATAGGTGTATAGAAGAATGTCATTATGGTTTTAATTTGCATTTTCATAATATCTAATTATGTGGAACATCTTTACACATGATTTTATGCTATCCATATATCTTCTTTGGTAAAGCATTTGTTCAAAACTTTGGCCAATGTCTTTATTGGTTTTCCAGTTTTCTTATTGTTAAGTTTGAGAATTCTTCACATACTCAATATAATTTCCTTGGCCACACATACAATTTGCAAGAGTTTTTTCTCCAATTCTTTTATTTATTTTCTATTATCTTCATAGTGTCATTTTTATCTCTATATCTATCCATCTATCTATCTTTCTAAAATTGGCTCATGCAATTATGGAGGCTGAAGTTTTCTACAATCTGCAGTCTGTGAACTATAGAACCACCCCCCCTGCAAAACAAAAAACAAACAACAACAACAACAACAACAATAAAACAGTGGTGAAGTTAGTCCAAGTTTGAAGGTCTGAGAACAAGGGGAGCTAATGATGTAAGTGTCAGTCTGAGGGCAGAAGATTAATGTTCCAACTCCAGTTAGGCAGAAGAATCAAATTCTTTCTTTTCTGTCTTTTGCTCTGTTTAGGCCCTCAACAGATTGGATGATGTCCACTCATATTAAGGATGGCAATCTGCTTTACTGAACACATCAATTTAAATGCTAATCTTATCCAGAAACACTTTCACAGACCTATCCATAAATAATATGTAGCCAAATATCTGAATACTGGGATCCAGTAAAGTTGACACGTATATTAGCATTTCAGTCCTAATTTCCTCTTCCTATAAAGATGCCAGTCTTATTGGATCAGAGCTCATGCAATGACTTCATTTTATCTTAATTAGCTCTTCAAAGACACTCTCTCCAAGTCAAGTTATATTCTGAGGTACAAAGGGTTAAGAATTCAATATATGAATTTGGAGGTGGGTGTATGGGGTGTACCATTTAGCTCATGACACAAGGCCTTGAAGATTTTTCGTTTCCTGCTAAGTGGACACCATTTGAATAGAGATAATAGTAAAGTTACTTAATGAGAACAGAGACTATTTGTTCTATGCTGTACTGCCTGTGCTAGCACAAAGATTATCCTATAAACTATGCTTACCAAAGATTGTTGAATGAATGAGTGAATGAATATGAATCACATTCTTTATTACATGTTCTATGAATCTCAGAGATTGCTTGTAGCTTATCTTGCTGAAGAAAATTTATATTTTTCACTACAAATTATTACATAATATCTATCAAGTCAGGAGTGGTGACAGCAAGCCTGTAATCCCAGTGGCTTGGGAGGCCAAGGAAGGAAGACTGTTAGTTCAAAGTTAGCCTCAGCAACTTAGTGAGGCCCTAAGAAATTTAAAGACACCCTGTCTCAAAATAAAATATAGAAAGGGCTGGGAATTTGGCTCAGTGGTTAAACACCCCTGGGTTAATTCCCTGATGCAAAAACAAAAACCCCAAACCTATTGAAACTCAAAAAAACATTCAAAATTGCCCTAAATAACAATATTTATTTAAAACAAACATGAACTTACTCTAAGACCATTAATTTCATTCCCAGGAATATACACCATATATTAGTACATAAGTTTACCAAGAGACACATTTGAGAGTGTTCACAGCAAATCTATTAAAAAAGGACAAAACTGGATGCATTCAAAATATTCATCAACAAAAATTAATATACTTTGACATATTCCCCAAATGGAACACTATACAGCATTGACAATAAACATATTACTTATACATGCAACAACATGAATACTTCTCAAAGACAATGAGCAAAAGATAGTTGATAAAGAACAAAATGTATGACTTCATTTATATAAAGGTCAAAAGCAGGCAACACTTATGTATTATGATAAAATAATAACAGTTGTGACCTTTACAGGAAAAGAAACTGAGAAGGAACACTGGGGCTTCTGTAGTAGTGGTATTTCTCTTTATTTATATAGATGGTGGTTATGGAGGTATGTTTGCTTTGTAAAATGTTGAACTATGATTAATATTTTGTGTGTTTTCTTCAGATAATTACTCCATATGGACATGACCTTGTTATTTCTATATAAGCAGAGAAAAAAAACCTGGGAAGATGTTTTATTGAGCTATATCAAAAAACAAAGCCAATAGAGGCCGTGTGTGGTGGTGCATGCCTGTAACCCAAGTACTCAGGAAGCTGAGGCAAGAGGATCATGAGTTCAAAGCCAGCCGCAGCAACTTAGCGAGGCCCTAAGCAACTCAGTGAGACTCTGTCTCTAAATAAAATACAAAAAAGAGTTGGGGATGTGACTCAGTGGTTAAGTGCCCTTGAGTTCAATCCTTGGTACCAAAAAACAAACACACACACACACACACACACACACACACACAGCAAAACTAATAGACTATAAGTTATTTTCCTATTTTAAAATATTATGGTTTTGTAACCCCTCTTTCTAACTTTGGCTTACATAGCTTAATTATCACAATCCTTTGGTTGTGGGGATACAAAATCTGAAAAAAAGAGAGAAAGAAACACAATAGGAGAAAGCTTTCTTGAAGAAGTTCTGAGGAAACAGTAGAATCAGGTCAAGCTTATATGGTCTTATTTTTTGACTGCCCATAATCTGATCATAAATGACAATTCAGGGCATCACACAAAGTTGGATTTATCAGCTGCCTTTCTTTCTACTAGTCAAGCTATTGCATTTTCACTGTTGATCTATTTGTAATTTGCACTTAAATTTCACTAGTGGGGAGACTTTCTTTGTAAAGAGGTACTCACCATTATGTTTCTGAAATGTTAAAGGACGTTGTTCAAATTGCTATCCACCTTGAGAGGTGGTGCATGCTTATTGAAGGTTGCCTATTGTAAAACCATTATTTCTTGGTACTCTCAAGATACAAGTGGAATCAATGACTTTTGAAAAGCAAGGTTGTTGAACATCAAGAGATGCCCTGTGGTGTGATTATGTGTGTGTGTGTGCATGTTTTGAAAGACATGAGCATTAAAATTAATGTTTGTTCTAAGATTTTCTCATTTTGATAGATATGCCTAGAATAGTTAAAGGGATTTATTCTTCTAAATCAAAATTCTTACTCAATCAGCTTTCCAAATTAATCCCAATGTTTACAAGAATTAAAGAAAAGGAAAATGACACTCTCAACTTTGTTTTGTTTTGTTTTTTGATACTGGGGATCGAACCCAGGGGCACTTTACCACTGAGCTACATTCTTAGTCCTCTTTATTTATTTTTTAATTTTGAGACAAGTTCTTGCTAAATTGCCCAGGCTGGCCTCCAACTTGTGATCCTCCTGCTTCAGCCTCCTGAGTTGCTGGGATTATAAATGTGCATTGCTACACCCAGCTCAACTTCTAAGAGAATCATCATTTAATTCAGTTTTACAAAGTAGAACATCATAATGGCATGTAAACATTTTCATGTATGGATCAAAAATTGGTAGAATTTCATTGTAATGTTTACCAAATAATTCAGTTAATATTTTTCAAATGTGCTAATAAGCTGCCGAACCATATCATTGTTTCTTTATATACACAGGGAAGTTTACCAAATTATATATTAATAAATTATGTCAAATCAATCTTTTATCACAATATAGAGGATTTCTACCTCTTTAATATGAGATTTTCTTCAGGATAATTTAACCAATGGTTTAGTGATTAGTTGTTTTCATGGTTATGGGGAAGAGGTTAAAGATGGATTTAACATTCTGTCCATGTGATGCCCATAAATGAACATAAAGAAATACAATTATCAATATGCTATCAAACTTCTTGATGTTTCTACTTGAGCCCAAACATTTCTTTTAGACTCTTCAAAATATAGATGATCCTAAACTTATGACGGGATTATCCCTGATAAGCCTATTGTAAATTGAACATATTATGAGTCAAAAATGCATTTAATGAAACTACTGAACATCACAGTTCAATGTAGGTTATTGGTTATTTCCCCTCATGATTCTGGACCAATGAGGAGCTGCAGACTGCTGCTGCTACTCAATATCTCCATAGAATATTCTATTACATATAGCTAGCCCAGGAAAAGATGCAAATTCAAAATTGATGTATAGCTTCTATGGAATGTGAATTGCTTTTATACCATTATAAAGTTGAAAAATTATAAATCAAAACTAATTTGGGAATCATCTCTACTAAATTTTAAGTAATAACAACAAATTAAAGTGTGTGAAAAGTTGTTCAGTTAATAATTATAAAATCTGGAATAATTATATATAAATATTATATATTATAAATATGTATAATTATACATATAATATTATATATTTTATAATAAATGTTAAAATACTGAAAATGTGTCTAAGAGAAGATAGAACAGAAGAAGGAGGCAAGCTTACTCTTGAAAAACTGCAGTTACAGGAGGAAGAATTATAAATTTATGGCTTTAATTCCTGAGGCTTTCCCCTACTTCCAAGGGTAAAACAGAAACATAAATGACAGCTTTATAAGAGCAAGTAGGAGTCTGAGGCAGTATAAATAGGTGTCAACTTAAGGGGAGAAATTTGGGGAGCAAGATAATTGTAAGGGGTGAGATACAAAATCTGAGAATTAACTCTAATTAAATCTAATTAAATCAAATCTAATGCTGGTTTGATGGCTAAACAATGCATGTGTGGAATAAATATCACGATATCTAGTGAGAAAAACAGGACACAGAAAATAAGACATCAATGAAAAATAGTCGTATTAGGTGAGATGTGTGAGTTTGCAGCTTTTAAAAACAATCAGAGTATGTTCTCCAACCTGCGCAGGTGGCAGAAAACTGAAGTTTTACTGGCTTGATGAATCAGAGGACAGCAGAGAAATTTAGGGGGAGAGTCCCATAAGCAAGACAAGTACAGAGAGGGTAAGCCCCAATACCTGAGTGTAACCTGTGCCCAAATCCTTGGCTGAACACCAAGATAATCAGGTGCAGGTGAAACTCCCAGGAAGCCAGGATAAAAATAGCAGCATCAAAAAGCTTTAATAACTGAGCAAATATATCAGCTGCTACACACCACAGGGGAGACAGAGTTTGCAGTTTGAATTCATGCAAGTGAATGGCCCATTTAGGGCCAAAACAACAAAAATCCTCAGAACACAACATGATTCTGAATCACCATAATGTATATCTATAAAGTCCAATTCTAACACAAAATTATAGATATATAAAGAAATAGGAAAATTTATCCCACATTCAGGGAAAAAAAAGCAGTCAATAGAACATGTATAAGAATGAGTCTTAGTGTGGAGTACAGCTGACAAAGTTTTAAAAGTGCTACTATAAATATGCTCAAAGAATTAAAAGACAAATGCAATTAATGAGTAAGCAGAGAAAAAATTCCAACAGAGAAATGAAAACTATTTTAAAAATGGAAATTCAAGAACTCAAAAATAAAAGAATAGAAATGAAAATTAATTAGATGGACTCTAATACAGGTTGGAGATGACAAAAAAATTAGTGAAATTTATGATAGATCAATTGAAATTATTGAACTCAAAGAAGAGAAAGAAAAAAATTGAGAAAATAAATAAAAAAACAGGGACTGGGGTTTTGGCTCAGTGGTAGAGTACTCACCTAGCATATCAAGGTGCTGGCTTCAATCCTCAGCACCACATAAAAATAAATAAAATAAAATAGAGGTATTGTGTACATCTACAACTAATATATCCAGACTCACTTTTGAGACAAAACCAATAAGAGGAGAGCAAGATAAAAGGGAAAAACTAAGAAGAAATAATTGTCAAACCCTTCCCAAATTTAGTGAAAAATATTAATTTTCACTTCTGAAATCCTCAATAATACCAAGAAAAGCACAAAGAAACTACTTCCAGGCACATGAATACTGAAATTGTTTAAAGTCAAAGATAAAGTGGAAAATTTGGTAATAGAGAAAATGAATATATTGCACTTAGGAGAACAAAAACATGATTAATGGCTGATTTCTTTGTAGAAAACACGGAGAACAACAGACAATATATTCAAAGTACTAAAAGCGAAATCCAAACAGGGTACAGTAAATGAATAAATACGAAAACCTATTGAATAGGAATTGTATATTTGGCAAAAATATCTGTCAAATATTAAAGTAAAATGAATACACTTTCAGACAAATTAAAAAAAAATTAAGGAATTTGTCACCAGGAGCTTGCACTCAAGGGATGCTAAAGGAAATTCCTTGAAAAGAAATTATATGAGAGGGAACTACAATATGTAAGATTTAGATACCAAACTATTTTTTCTTTTCTTCTCTTAATATGTTGCAAAACATATGACCACTTAAAGTAAAAATTATATAAATGTATTTGGGGATTTATGATGTTTATAGGTATATTTGACAACTCTAACACTAAGAACATGGGGTGATTATTAGAAATGTACTTTTGGAAAGTTACCTTGTTTTGATACTGAGGATTGAATCCAGGGGTGCTTTACCACTGAACTACATCTGTAGCCCTTTTTATTTTGTAATCTCACTAAGGTGTTTAAGGCCTTGTAATTGCTGAGGTTGGCCTCAAACTTGCAATTTTCTTGCCACAGCCTCTTGAGTAGCCTAGATTACAGGTGTTTTCCATCATGTTTGGCTTATTGGTGGACAATTCTTATGTTTTACCTGAAGTTATTAATGTTCATTCTGAGGAGCATATCTTAAAGTTAAAATGAATAATTTAATGTATTCCTCAGAACAAATGGTAAAAATAGGGCAAAGACATATATCTTTCAAGCCAATAGAAGAACTAAAACAAGAGAAAAATTATTAACCCGAAAGAAATAAAAAAGCTGGGCATGTTACCTGGGAGGCTGAGAAAGGAGGATTACAAGTTTGAGACCAGCCTGTGCAACTTGGCAAGACCATGTCTCAAAAGTAAATAAATTAATGACAAAATAAAGTAAAAATAAAAATGAAGGGGGCTGGAGATGTAGCTCAGTGGTAAAGCCTCTCTGTGTTCAAGCCCAGGTATTGCAAAACAAATAAAAAGCAAGGCAAGAAAGGAAGAGCAAAAAGTAAAATGAAGTGAAAACAAATGGAGAAGTGGCAGACATGACTACAATTATATCAAGAATCACTTTAAATGTAAGTGGATTAATTTAAGGCATATTGTGAGACTGGATTCAAGAAAGAATTGTTTATAACAAATGCACATTAATATAAGGATGTCAATAGATCAAACATTAAAGAATGGAAAATGATATACAAAACAAAAAATAGGATCAAGAAAACTAATACAATTAATTTTGCATTAGACCAAGTAAATTTCTGAACATTATATATTAACAGCTTAAAAACAAGAAACTCTATATGTATAAAATGTTAACACACCAGGAATATATATCACTTATGCATATGTTGGTACTTTATATTAATATTTATATTGAATATAGAAAATGACAATGGCAGGGGCTGGGGTTGTGGCTCAGTGTTAGAGTACTCACCAGGCATGTGTGAGGTCCTGGGTTTGATCCTCAGCACCACATAAAACAATAAATAAAATAAAGGTATTGTCTCCAGCTATAACTAAAAAAATATATTTTTTTGAAAAAAGAAAATGACAATGGCAGAATGAAAAAGAGAAATAAGCAAACATAATTGGAAACTTATATGTATCACTTTCAATTATTTATAAAAGGACCAGATTATAAATAAATGAATATAAAAAGATCTAACCATTGTTTTCAAATACTTTAATGAGGATTGATAGACCACTAATCTCCATAGAACAGTGTATATATTTTTCAAGCACATATGGAACATTCATAAAGCTAAATCATATATTATGCCATACACTAGTTATAATAAATTTTAAAAAATGAAATATATAGAGTGTTTTCCTCACCACAACAAAATTAGAAATCAATAGCAGTGCAACATCTTGGAAATTCCCAAATATTTGGACACTAAAATACTGACTTCTATGGCTGGACACAGTGGTGCATGCCTGTAATCCCAGCAACTCGGAAGGCTGAGGCATGGGATGGCAGGTTCATGGCTAGCCTTAAAAAAGGCCCTAAGCAACTTAGCAAGACCCTGTCTCAAAATAAAAAATAAAACGGACTGAGGATGTAGTTCATTGGTTAAGTGCCCCTGGGTTCAACCCCCAGTACCAAAAAAAAAAAAAAAAAAAAAAAAAAAATTACCAACTTCTAAATAACTTACAGATCTATGGAAAATTAGAAAACATTTTGAGCTGAATGATAAGGAAAACAGAACATGCTAAAATTTGTGACATATAATAAGATTAAAGCAGTACTCAGAGAAAAGCTTAAAATGCTTGTATTAAAAAATGAAGAAAGTCTAATATGAATATAATTTATTATAATTTATGAAGCTGTAAAATAAAGAGCAAATTAAACTCCAAATTAATAAAAATAATAAAATTAAAGACAATAATTACATTAATAAAATGGAAAATTGATATGCAACAGAAAAAATTAAGGAAACCACTATCTAGTTTTTTGATACATGCCTATCTAATGTGAGTAAGAAAAAAAAGAGAAGATACACATTATCAATAACAACAAAAAGAGCATCATTACACATCTTTCAGGTTCAACTAATAATATCAGAATACTATAATAAATTTAACCCAGTAAAACTGACAATTAAGAGGCTATGGACAAATATTGTAAAAAGACACAAATGACCAAAGCTGCTATCAGAAAAAATACAAAAATCAAAGTATCCTTATATTTACTTAAGAAGTTTAATCTGTGAGCAAAAATCTTCCCACAAAGAATATTCCAAATCCTGATGGTTGCTTGGGTGAATTATCTCAAAAATGAAGGGAATAGATAATATCAATCTTTTAAGATAGGTCAATGGAAATTACCTAATCTGAAGAACAGAATGAAAAACAAGTGAAGAAAAATTAACAGAACCTAAGAGACATATGAGACCTCAACCAAAGCAACATATGTATAATGAGAGTCCAAGAAAGGAGAGAAAGAAAGGTGAAGAAAGAATGTTTAATAAATAATAGCTAAAACCATTATGAAAATATTTAATAAAACCTTAATTTGCATATCCAAGAATTTAAAAGAACTCCATTTAGAATAAACCAAAAGCATTTCACATCTAAATTCATGTAAACATACTTTTAAAAACAAAGGGGGGGGGGAATCAGGAAAACAACAAGAGAGGAAGTTTCCTAAGAAAGATGGTATCCATAGAAAGCCAAAGACAAACAGAATTGTGAAAGCAGCAAGAGAGAAGGCAGCTCAACAAGATGTCCTCAAGAATATTAACAACTAATTTCTCTTTATAAATGATGAAGGCCAAAAGACAGTGGGATGAGAAATTAAAGTTCTGAAAAACATACAAAAATTCTATTTCCAGAAAAACTAACTTTCACTGCTGAGGGCCATTACCAAGTAGGAATGACGCATCGATTTCCTTGCCAGCGTACCCCATGTTAAGTTTGCTGTGACCTTGCATGTGTGTTTGAGAAAGATGACCCTACTCAAGGACGAGGGTGGATTCAGGATTAGGGTGTATCCTGCAGTTTGAGGAAGTATAGTATCCCGGTCCTTGGGTTTAGGGCGTTCCCAGTTTAAGACCTTGGGTTTTAGGGAAGTTCGATGTTGAGGATTATTGCTGCTGGAAATAGGGCGTTCCTGCTACCTGAGCTCCCGTTGAGCTCTCGTGAGATTCAGAGAGCATTTTGGGAAAAAAGCCTCGTGTAGTAGGTGAATTGGGTGGCAGCAGAACTGGGATTGCCCCAGAACGTGTGTGGAGGCCGGTGTGAGTTCGGGAATAAAGAATTGCTGTTTGAATCTACAAAGCTGTGTGGTGGCTCGTGATTCTGTGCCCAGCCTAGACTGCGGCATTTCACAACTGAAGGAGAAAGAAAGAGCATCTCAGAAAGACAAAAACTGAGAGAAGTCGTTATTTGTAAACGTACCCCACAAGAATTATTAAAGGGAGTCATGCGTGGTGGCTTATAATCCCAGTTTCTCAGGAGGCTGAGGCAGGAGGATCACAATTTCTAGGGCAAACTTCGCAATCTAGAAAGACCTTGTCTCAAAATTTAAAAAAAAATGTAAAAGTGTTGGGGATGTAGCTTAGCGGTAGAATGCCTCTTGGTTCAATCTCTAGTACTGCAAAACAAATAAGCGGAAAAAAAAAAAAAAAGGAATTACTAAAGGGAGTTCCATGGGCTGAAATAAAATAACACACAGAGGAATTTGAATTCAGATGTAAATATAAAAAAAAATGTTAAAAAAGTACAAGTGTATATTTTGCTTGGAACTTTTTCTTTTATTAAATTTATATATCAGAAATTTTGAATCTGTGTTAATAATCATACAAAAAATAAAAATACAGTTTCTATGACAATAGCAATACAAATTTTGGTGGAGTAATAGGACCTATTTAAAAGAATTTTTTGTATGCTATTGGAATTAAGTTGATATAATCTGGACTGGGAATGTAAACCAGCAGTAGATCACTTGCTTGGCACAAATGAGGCTTTGGGCTCAATCCTTTACACTTAAAATAAATTGATAGGATTTTCATTTGTTAAGGTATTTATTGTAATACCTGGTATAACCACAGAGAAAATGATTAAAAAACATAAAATAATGCAATAGAATTTTAAAATTATACACTATATAATGTTTATTTAACACAAAATAGCTAAAAATGAAGAAATTAAGGAAAGATCAGACGAGATCGGGCGCGTTCAGTAGAGGGGGTAGAGAGAGAAGAGGGGAGGGGAGGGGAGGGGAGGGGGGATAGTAGAGGATAGGAAAGGCAGCTGAATACAACAGACATGAGTATGTCAATATGTAAATCAATGTAAGTGTAACTGATGTGACTCTGCAATCTGTATACGGGGTAAAAATGGGAGTTCATAACCCACTTGAATCAAAGTGTGAAATATGATATATCAAGAACTATGTAATGTTTTGAACAACCAATAAAAAAAAAAGAAATTAAGGAAAGAGTCACAGGAAACAAAAAAAGCAAAGTGATAGATGTTAAGTACTACCTTATTAGTAACTATTGAATATAAATGGCTTAATGACTCTTAATAAAGTAAAGTTAGAGCCAGGCATGATGGCACATGCCTGTAATCCTAGTGGTTTGAGAGGCTGAAACAGGAGGATTGCAATTTGAAGCCAGCCAGCAAAAGCAAGGTGCTAAGTAACTCAATGAGATCCTGTCTCTAAATAAAACACAAAATAGGGGTGGGGATGTGGCTCAGTAGTTAAGTGCCCCTGCATTCAGTCCCTGGTACCTTCCCCCCCAAAATAAAGTTAGGTAGAATAGATAGCAAGTGATCCAACTGTATCTTATCTTTGAGGAATGCATTATATATTGAGCTATTTAGACTAAATATAAAAGGATGGAAAAAGACACATTATGCAAACAGTAACTAAAATGAGCTTAAGCAGCTTTAATAATATCAAGAAAAAATAAGTTAAAAACAAAATTTTGTATTAGAAACAATAAAAAAGTAATTTTCTAATTGCTAAAATATCAATTCATCAAGAATACAATATAGGGGGCTGGGGATGTGGCTCAGGCGGTAGCGTGCTCGCCTGGCATGCATGCAGCCCGGGTTCGATCCTCAGCACCACATACAAACAAAGATGTTGTGTCTGCTGAAAACTAAAAAAAAAATTAAATAAATAGTAAAATTCTCTCTCTCTCTCTCTCTCTCTCTCTCTCTCTCTCTCTCTTTAAAAAAAAATAATACAATATAGGGGCTGGTGTTGTGGCTCAGCAGTAGAGTGCTTGCCTAGCACATGCAAGGCCCTGGGTTCCATTCTCAGCACTACATAAAAATAAATAAATAAAATAAAGATATTGTGTCCTACTACAACTAAAAATACATATTAAAAAAAGAATACAATATATGCATATATGTACCTAACAACAGAGCCCCCAACGTACCTAAAGCCAAAAACAGTTCTGGGGGTTTAGATCTACAGTAGAACATTTGACTAGTGTGAAGCCCTGGGTTCAATATCCAGAACTGCAAAATAAAACAAACAAATAAAAACCAGTCAAACAAACAGAAACAGAACTCAAGGGAAATATAGGCAATTAAAAAATAATCATGGAAGAGACAGGAGGATTGTGAGTTCAAAGACAGCCTCAGCAATGGTGAGGTGGTAAGCAACTCAGTGAGACCTTGTCTCTAAATAAAATACAAAAATGAGCTTGGTATGTGACTCAAGGGTCAAGTGCCCCTGAGTTCAATCTCCAGTACCAATCATAATCATCATCATCATCGATAACTTTAATGCCTCACTTTCAATAATTATTAGGACAATTAGAGAAATAACCAAGAAGAACATAGAAGCTAGAGACCAACTAGATCTAATGAAGTTCTAGGAAACACAAAATAAATCTTATTTTCTAGTGCACAGGGGACATTCTTTAGGATGAGAAACCAGCCTCTACCTCAGAGCAAAGCCTGAACAAAGAAGGGGGCATGACTCTTGTCCTTGAAAAAATCCACAGAGCACTCCTAGGCACATACCCACCCTGCTGAGTTGTTTTTCTACAAATAACAGGAGAGATTGTGGCACCAGGTGTCCTTGACTCAGTCAGGCTATGTGAGAACCCATAGCAACCCCCTAGCAACCACCAATCAGCATGAGACAGGGAAAATACCTGGGATGCCATATGATCCTCCCAGTAGTTTATGGTAGTTGATAACATGTTGGGAAACCATGTAGTTCAGCACGTACTCCCCTCGTGGCCTAAACCAATCAGTTCAAAGGACTCCCCCTCTTGTACTAACCAATCACCCCTACACAACTTGTTCCTGCCAGTGAATCTGCTAATCATGTTTTAGAGTTGTTTTATGATTTTCCCGCTGTGTGTGATGATTTGCTAAGAGATGCTAGGATGTATGTGAAGTCCCTGCCTTCCCCAAAGAATGTATAAAACTGCAAACCCTGGGCTCCTGGCTTCTCAGCGTCACCAGTTGCTGTGTGTGTGCGCGGAGGACCAAGCTAGCTCTCAATAAACACCTCTTTGCTGCTTACATGGATCTTGGTCTCTGGTGGTCTTTTGGGGGTCCCGAATTCAAGCATAACAAGATAAATCATATACCAAGTTATATAACACATCTGTTATGGTTTGAATATAAGGTGCCCTCTAAAAACTCCTGTGTTAATTCAGGGATATTCAGAAGTAAAATGATTAGTTATGAGAACTATAACCTAAGTAGTCCATGGTTATTTGAATAGTCTAACTGAATAGTAACTGTAGACAGGTGGGGCATGGGTGGAAGACATGGGTCACTGGGGACAGGTATTGGTAGGGTGCATCTTCCTGATGGCCCCATCCCCTTTCCTCTCTTTCTGCTTCCTTGCTTCCATGAAGGGAGCAGCTTCTCTCTGTCATGCCTTTCCCACATTATGTTCTATCTTACCTTGGGCCCAGAGCAATGTAGTAGGCCATCTATGGACTGCAACTTCTGATACCTGAGCAAAAATAAACTTTTCCTTCTCTACATTGTTCTTGTCCAATATTTTGGTCACAGTGATACAAAAGCTAACTAAAACAGAAATTGGTACCAAGAAGTGGGGTCATTGCTATGACTAACCTGACCATGTGGTTCAGAAGCCTTTGTTCCTGGTTTGGGAGAGAAATTTTTACAAGTTTAGATGCATGCTGCAAAAGGGTTAGAATATCATTAGCAGAGCTTAATGGGTGATTCTGGTGTAAGCTTAGACCAGAATGCTTATAGGAATATGAACTGTGCTCATGAGGTTTCAGAGGAAAAGGAGGAGCCTATTGGGAAGTGGACTAGAGGACACTGGTGTTATATCATAGCAAAGAACTTGGCTACATTTTGCTGATGTCTTAAGAATTTGTGTGAGGCTCAATTTAAAAGTGATGGACTGGCAGAGGGAATTTCAAGGCAGTGCATCATTCATTCAGTAGTATGTATATTTCTGGCAGCTTTTAACCAAGTTATGTGATAATCAGGAGCAGAAAGCAGAGTAAAAGTTTTTAAAACTTGTAATTTGGACAGAAAATTGTGCAAAATGGGGTCAAGGAAGATGTGGTTGTTGAAGAGATTTTAGCCACCAAAGAAAGAGATGCCAATTACTTTACATAAAGATGATAGGAAAGATCTCTTGAGTGTGTGTAAGGAATTGACAAGACCACACCCATCTTAGGCTCAAGGTTGTTAAAGTAAATATTCCTTTGAAAAGAGACCATGGGGACATCCTGCTTGTATGGGGTGGAGGTGGGGTTTTGTGGGGGTGGGGGTTTTGTGGGGGGAGGCTGAGGAAGTTGTTACACTTGCTCAGCCACCCAAAATCTTGGAGACTACTTCAGTGTGGTCCCAGGAGGCTCATTTGCTATTCAAGATGAGGGTAGACCTTGGTGTCAGCCACATGGTACTAGTTATGAAGGAATACAGAATTCTAGAGTTAGGGGGTCATGGAGGCTTCCACTGGGATTTTAAAGGAAGGCTTAGGAAGCCAGGCAAAGTGTACCAGGGTTGGAGTCCCTGTGGGCTGTCCCAAGAAGGCAATACATGAAGCTGTGAAGATGAAGCTGAAACTGGAATGGAGATCCCAGAAATTAAGAGATTCCAGTCACGTGGAGTGTCTGCCCAGAAAAACTGCTGACTCTGGAGAGAGCAATGCAACCAGCAAGGCCAAAGGGGCAGTGCTGCCCAAGTATTTTGGAGAACACATCTTACAGCCATGTGGTCTAGATGTTTTTTTCCAGCTGGGTTTCTGTCTTGTTTTGGCCCCATCACTATTTACTGTACCTTCCATTTTTCTTCCTTTTGGAATAGGAATGTTTGCTCTATGCTACTGAATATTAGATATATGCATTTTTTTAATTTTTAAAGGGGCTCAGATCAAAGAGTTTGCCTTAAGTCTCAAATAAGATTTTGAACTTGCATTTTTGGCAATGCTGGATCTACTAAGGTTATGGGACTTTTGGAAATTAATTAAATTCATTTTGCATTGTGAGATGAACCTGAGTTTTTGGGTGCTAGGGGTTAAATATTGTGATTTTGATATGAGGTATTCCCCAAAACCTCCTCTTATGTTAAGATATTTCTGGGGTGAAATGATTGTACTATGAGTGTTGTAACTTAACCAGTCCATCCAAAATAGATAAAACTATGAAGTAATCAACAAAATCAAAAGTTTTTCCTTGAAATGATCAACAAAATTAACAAATCTTTATAAATAATTGCATTTCTCTTCACTAAAAATATACCATTTGAAAATTAGATTAAAAAATAATTCTCATAATAGTATCAAAAATAATAAGATACTTAAGAATAAATTTTTATAAAAGTGGTACAAGAATTCTATACCAAAAATTATGAACATCTTAAAAGAAATTAAACAAGACTTAAATGAATGGAAAGACATCTCATGTTTGTAGATTGGAAAGTTCAGTATTTTAAAAATGGCAACACCCAGCAACTTCATTTAAAGAGTCAGTGAAAATATATCAAATATCAGCTGACTGTTTGAGAGAAATTGGTAAGCTGATACTAAAATTGTATTAAATTCCAAAGGATCCAGAATATGGAAAACAATATTGTCAGAGAAGAACAAAGTTAGGCTCATATACCCTGACTTCAAAACTTACTACAAACCTACAGTGATTAAGAGTAAATGGCACTGGCATAAAGATAGACATATACATGGGTGGAAAAAAATTGATAGTTCAGAACAAAACTCATATGTGGGCAAATAATTTTCAACAAATGTACTCAAAAAAATTAGTGGATTAATAAGTCTTTTCAAGAAATGGTGCTGGTTCAGTTAGAGAGCCATAAGCAAAAGAGTGAAACTGCATTCCCACCTTACATTATATGCAAAAATTGACTCAAAATAGATCAACAACCAAGTGTAAGAGCTAAAACTATAAACTTGTCTGAAGAAATTCTAAATATACGTCCTCATGCATGGCCTTAGTTTAAGCAATGGTTTCTTAAACATATGAGAAAAGAAAAATAGACTAATTGGTCTTAATAAAATTAAAAATTTTGTACACAAAGACAACTAACAAAAATGTGAAAATATAATTCACATTGTGGGTGAAATATCTGCAAATCATATATCTAATGAGAGCCTAATATCCGGAATTAGAGAAAACTCTATAATGCAACAGTAAAAAAGCCAAAACCACAAATAAATAATAGACTTCTCTCTAAAGAAAATATACTAGTGACCAATATATCCCAGGAATAGATGTTCAACATCATTAGTCATAAAGGAAATGGAAATCAAATTAGCAATAAGACATTATCAATTGATATGGACTAGGCTAATTATAATAAAAATGATGTACTATAAGAAGTGTGGCTAGGTTACAGAGAAACTGGCACCCTCAAACATTGTTGATGATGGGAATATGAAACCATGCATCTGCTTTGGAAAACAGATTGGAATTTCTTAACAAAGATAAACATAGATTTACTATACCATCCAGCAATTTCACTCCTACATATATACACAAAAGAATTGAAAACATATGTTCTCACAAAAAATAGTACATGAATATTCATAGCAACATTATTCTCAATAACAAAAAATCAGAATGGATAGCAAAATGTGGCAAATCCATACAGTAAAATATTATTCAGACATAAAAATAAATTAAGTACTGATTCATGATACAATATGGATAATCTTTGAAAATATTATGTTAAATGAAAGCCAGACAGAAATAGCCATATATTGTATGATTCCATTTATACAAATTATCCAGAATAGGTAAATCCAAAGAGACAGAAAGTAGATCAGCATTTTCTAGGGGTTGAAAAATGGAGAGTAACATTTAATGGGGCTGTGATTTTTTTTGGTGGGGTGATGAAAATCTTCTGAAATTGGTGATCATGCTTGCCTAATATTCTGAATAGACAAGATACATTAGATTGTATACATTAAAAGGATGAATTTAATGTTATATGTATTATATTTCATTTTTTTAAAAGAAAAGAAAAATTGGTTGCTATCATTTAAACACATTGATAGAACGTAAAAGAAAACTCATGGTCATTTTAGTAACTAGAAATGCCATTAAAATAATTCAAGAATTCTTAGAATATGAATAGAAGTGTATTTTATCACCATGATAAAGGTCTTATACAGAAATATTTATCACTAATGCATACTTAATGGTGAAAAGCTGACATTATTTCACCCCAAATTTGAGAATGACACAAGAATGTTTGCTATCTTCAGTTCTATTTAATTTTGTATTAGTCTAGATGTCTTAGTCTGTGTGTTATGGTTTAGATATGTGGTATCCCCCAAAAGCTCATGTGAGAGAAAATCGAAGTTTAGAGGTGAAACAATTGGGTTATGAGAGCCTTAACCCATTAAGTGCATTAATCCATCTGAATGGATTATCTGGGTGGTAACTGTAGATAGGTAGGGTATGTCTGGAAAAGATGGGTTGCTGAGGGTGTACTTCTGGGCTATATATTTTTTTCCCTGGTGGGTCGAGCTTAATCTCTCTGCTTCCTATTTGCCACGTCCTAGGCTGCTTTCCTTTTGGAAAGCATGATGTTCTTCCTCACTTTGGGCCCAGAGCAATAGAGTTGTGCCGCAGTCTGGCTGGGCACAGAATCACGAGCCACTCAAGCAGGAACAAAACTTTATTTTTGAAAATGCCGCCAATACCCCGTACGCGTCCGGCAAGCCAGCCCGTCCAGGCAAGCCAGCCCGTCCACCCTCGCGGTCGCGTCTACCGGAACCGGGGCCCAGGACCTCCCCCAGAATTCCCTCCTACTATCCTTCCCCAACCAATGGGAACTCTCCAGGAGTCCCGTAACATGAGTCCCGTAGCAGGCCAAGGTGAACAGCAGGAGTCCAATTTCCATATGAATGTAAATCTTAACATAATAATATCATCTCAATGGCTAGCTGGCGTCACCTTACAACCAAAAGTGCCATGCATCATATTATTTGGTTGTGGCTCCTAGCAGAGTTGACTATCTGTGGACTGAGATCTCTGAAACTGTGAGCCCCAAATGAACTCTAAAATTGTTCTTATCAGGTCTTTTGGTTGCAGTGAAAAAAAAAAAAAAGCTGACTAAAACATTGTGCAATAAGGCAAGAAAATGAAATAAAAGACACTAAATTGGATAGGAAAAAAGTAAAGCTCATTCACAGATGCTATGATTGCATGATTACAAAGTCCTCAATGAAGTACAAAAAAATCTACTAAAACTAATAAATGAATTCTGCAATTTAACCTGTGTAATGAGAATGAGATAAGACAGGTTGTTGCATTAGAGGTAAAACCTCCACAACCAAATGTTCAAAGTTGGTGGCCAGAAATAAGAACTTAGACATATATTTTCCACCTAGCAAATTAGACTCTGTTTTCCCACTGCTTACTTTAAAATAGATCATTTAGGTAATCCCAGCTACTCAGAAAGCTGAGGCAGGAGAATTGCAAGTTGAAGGTCAGCCTCAGCAACTTAGTGAGATCCTAAGTAATTTAGTGAATTCCTGTTTCAAATAAAATAAAATAAAAGGCTGAAGATAAGATATAGCACAGAGTAAAGTATCCCTTGGTGAAGACCTGGTACACAAAACCAAAAACCAAAATTCAAAACAAAACAATTTAGGCATTTGCCCTCAAACTTAAAATGAGCCAAGCACGATCTTTTAAATATACTGCCAATTGCTATAAACTCTCTATTGCTCTTTCTCTCTGCTTGACTCTTCATTCATGTCTTAAGTGACCTAGGAACAGAGGACTGCCCTCCTCACATAGATTCTTTCCTGCTCAGAATGTGTAAGTAATAAGTCTTTGAGCTCATTTCTTATTGTGGTGGTATGTTGAATTTATGTATTTCATCTGAAGAGCTAAGGGCTGCTTCAGGCCAGATTTTCCCTGGATACCTGGGAAAACACAAGGATGAGCTCTCAGGAAGGCTTAAAGTGGACACAGTTCAGGCAAGAGCCTCAAGGGCAATTACTGATATAAGCAAGTTTTCTATACAAGGCATTCATGGTCACAGGCATTAGGTAGTCTGCTAGATAAAAGAACTATCTTGTGAAAGGCAAACTATGAACACCCACACCTAGTTCAACTCATTTCCTGTTAGAGAAGGAATTGCTAGCCTCTTTGGTACTGGAGTTCTGATTTACCTGGGGACTCTCAAGATAGCATGGTACAAAGTCAACATATAAAAGTCAATTGTATTTATATACTGTTACAACAAATGTTTGAAAAATGAAATGAAAATATAATTTCTTTCAAAATAGCATTGAAACCATGATATACTTTAGGATAACTTTGATGAGGTTATATGACTTTCTACACGGAAAACTATAAAATCATTTTGAAATAAATTCAAGAATACCCAAGTGAATTGTTTAATCTTTAAATCTGGGAAACCTCAATATTGTTCACATATTAGTTGTTCCCAAGTTGATACATAGATTCTATCCAATCCTACTCAAACTTCCACCCAGATGTTTTATGGAATTTAAAGTTATTCCTCAAATTAATATGAAAATGTGAATTTTCTTAAAAATCCAAACATTTTTATAAAGAACAAAGTTGGATAACTTATAATGTAAGGGACCGGCGAAAAGGCGGAGGAAGAGACCACCAAGAGACTGACTCATGCAACTGCAGAAGGGGATTTATTGAGGATCCAATTCAGCGCGCTGAGGCTCCAGGCTCACTCAAGAAGGGAGAGCAGCCCAGAGCCCCGGGGAGGGGTGGAGCAGTGCTTAAGTACACTTTTGGGGGAGGGCGGGGGCTTTGCATACATCAGAACAAATCAGCATGAGGCGCGGGGAAATTGAACAACAACTCTCATACATGATTAGCACACACACACACACACAAATATTTACTCTTACCTAATATCATGGGGGGGGGGAACCCACAGAACTAAAGAGCTAAAAGTATACACATTCCAGAAGAAAATATACAAAGGACCTTGGAATAGGCAAACATGTAGGAGAAAGAGAAGCAAGAGCCATGAGAGAAAGAAAAAGATAAATTGGTTCTTGCTAAAGCTTAAAAAGCTTTATTATTTGAAAGCATCATTTATAAATGAAAAGGCAAGCAGCAAAGTAGGAAAAATATTCACAAAACATATTTCAAACAAATGACTTTCATTCACAATGCATAAAGATAATTCAAAGATATAAGAAGATACCTTAATATAAAGTAAGCAAAATATCTGACAGACAATTCACAAAAAAATATATGCCAGTGGCCAAAAACATGAAAATATAATATCTTTAGTTATCAGAAACGTGCACATTAACATGACAATAAAATATTACTATATACTAACCCCCCCTAAAATTACAATACTAAATATCATGTACATTCCCATACAAGGCTAGTGGAGAATATAAAATTACACAAATATTAGGCAGTTTGACAGTTTATTTAAAGTTAAAAATTCAAGTACCATACCACCCACCTTTTTCATTCTTAATTTACCCAGAGAAATAAAAACATATGCTCACATTAAGAGTTCTATATGAATATTCATATAGAATATTCATTAATTTATTAATTGTGGCTATAAGTACAAAACAACCCAAACATGCATCAAATTGGAAATTTATAAACTTTGGTTTATCTATACAATGCTATTTTGCTCATCAATACAAAAAGGAGCTACTGACACCTCAATAATATGGGTGAATCTCCAACACATGATGAATGAAAGAAGGCATCCATAAAAAAATAAATACATTATGTTTTCCTTTATATGAAATTCTAAAAAATACAAACCAAGCTGTATTTATAAAAGACAAATCAAGTGGTTCTTTCGTTTCTGGGTGTAAGTGGTAATGGAGAGTAAGAGGGAACTTTCTGGGGTGATGGAAATGTCATGTATCTTGATTATAGTAGTGATTATGTAATAAGGACTTAGACTCTTCACTTTTGCCTGCGAATGTCTGAGAGGTAGCTAAAAACAGAACTAAAAATATGGCATCTATGTCCCCATTTTGCATCTATCACCTTTGCTCTGGGTCTCCTTGGGTTCCAGGAACAACAGGTCTGATCCATAAACATGTTATGATGATTTGAAGTTACCCACCCTGAAAGGTGAGTGATTTACCCTAGAAGGAGATTCAACCAAGAGATTTTACTGGGGGAGGGCTGCCCGAAGGAAAGGAGAGGTAGAAAGCAGAGAGAGGAGAAGAGGAAGAGAGCAGAGAGAAAAGAGGAAGGGTAGAGAGAGGAGAGAAAGAAGAGGAAGAGGGCAGAGAAAGCAGAGAGAAGAGGAAGAGGGCAGAGAGCAGACAGAAGAGACCATATGCTTATAAGCATCAGCTTAAGAAGGGTTGCATAGGGGACATAGGGACGTGGTGGGTGTTGATTGCCAGGGTGACTCAGGAACAGTGGGGACACTGTGTCCTGCTCCTCTGGGGATTGGTTGAGAAGACCTTTGAATATGGCGGAGGGGGAGGGGTAAGGGATTCAGTAATGTTCTTGCTAGAAGGGGGAGTCTCCCACACACCCAACACACCCTGCAGCGCGACTCTCTTATATCAATAAGACCAATCCTGAGAATAATGATGGACCACACCACACCAGATCAGGATCACCTGCTTTGGCATTTGTGCAAAACCTTCAGCTATGCAAATCCCCAACCTTTGCTCTTATTCCCCATTCTATAAAATCTGAAAGTCATTATCAGTCTTTCAAGGACAAGGATAAGATATGTATACCCTTGCCTTCCCAGTTGTAGCTACACTGATACTGTTTCTTTCATGCCTGTCACCATTACCTTTTCTGTTTGTTTTTTTTGTGGAGAATGATTTGAACCTTATTTATTGGAACCCCAGAGTCAGGCTTCTGGCCTAGAACTCTCGTAACAGTTGTACGGGTATGCACATATATGTGTGTGAACATTGAAATATACACTTGAAATTAGTGTGGTTTTTATATGTCAATTATATCTAATAAATTTGTTTAGAATGTGAAAAATACTGCTTGATTGAAATAACTCTCTTTAATTGATCATCTAATATGAGGCTTACTAATAGGATTGTAGTGCTTCTGTACTCAGAATCCCTTCATCCTTTTTTTTTTAAATAAGAGCATCCTTGTTTTTCTTTGAGTAACTACCTTCCAACACCACTTCAGTTTTTGTCCTTTGAATGGGGCAGACCCCATCCTCTAGATTTTGGATTTAGAAGAGGTAATCTGGTGAGCCTGGTAAATAAGAGTTAAGGTTAGGTCAGGCACTGCATGAAACCCAAGATGTGATAGCTACCAAAATACTTCCAGGGCTGGGCTGGGGATATGGCTCAAGCGGTAGCGCGCTCGCCTCGCATGTGTGCGGCCCGGGTTCGATCAATGTTGTGTACCCCGAGAACTAAAATATAAATA